>NC_072474.1:36644483-36955953 GCF_027574615.1 Eptesicus fuscus | reverse complement strand
GGCAAATTAGAGGATAGGAGAGAAAGAGGAGAGGGAAAAGAAAGAAAAAAGAGTGCAAAAATGAAATTGGGAAAAGGAAAAAAAGTAAGAGCGAAAAGAAAGAGAATAAGAAAGAAGAGGGGAACAAACTATATATCTGGGGAGAAAACTCCAATAGAACAGCGACTAATACCAACAAATGCCAGCAACAAGTACCTGGAGATGAATACAAACTACAAACAACTAATATCAAGTGAGGTGAGGGAAAACAGAAGCAAAAAACAAACAAAAACAAAACAAACAAACAAAAAAGAATAAGCAAAACAATCTCACAAACAAGCATAAAAAATCGATATAATCAACAATCAAGCAAACAACACAGAAGGAAAGAGAGAAAAAAAATTTTCATAGTGAAGACAGAGAAGAGAGAGGAGGTGTATATGAACTTGGAGCAGGGGATTGGAAATTAGATATACAACTAGGGTGACATTTTAACAGGGGGTAAAAAGAAGGAATAGGGAAAATCTAAAGCAGGAAAAGGGTAAGAGAAGCAGGCCAACAAAAGGGGGAAAGTTAGGAAGAGAGTGATGGTATAAAGGAAAGTTGAGATAGAGTAAAATGATGCTAAAGGAAAGATGAAAATAGAATGTAGAACACTGATCCCAAAGTAAAATAAAGAGAAAATAAAATGACACTTAAAAAAAAAGGTAAAATAGCAGTAGTAATAATACTGATTGAAAATAAAAATGTAATAATTAAAAAGGTAAAATCAAGTGAGGAAAAAAGAAAAAAATTAGTTTCTTAAGTAAAAGATGAAAAAAATAAAAATGTGCAGTAGTGAAGATCATTCACTTCCTCTATTGTTCTGTTTGGCACGCCTGTTTCCTAGTCAGGACAGTATTGCAGTTCCCTGCGTTCCACTGCTCCTCAGTGTTGTAAGCCAGTCCTGATTTTTAAGCAGGCGGTGTGTCTTAATTTCTTGTATTCCTTTATTTGTGTTTACACAGAGTCAATTTGTGGTTCAACCCCTGGATGGCAGTGTTTCTGGATTGACCTCCGGGTCTATAGGTCCACTCTAGCCAGTGTTTAGATCCTGCTTTCCCTGTGGCACTCAATACCAGTTTGTGGGAGTGGGTTGCCCCAGAGCTGGTTCTCTGATGGTTATTCCCTGCTCTGATCCCCAGGTTCCAGAAAAACAACTTTCCCCTGCAGTCTCTTAGGGTGTCCCCAATTGGGTGATCCTATGTATTGGGCTTAGTAATCAGAAGCAAGGATTTAAAGAGGAAAAAGAAAAAAAGAGAAAGAAAAAAAAAAGAGCCAGTGTAAGTGTGCGAACTCCGGGGCTGCACGCAAGTCTGTGCAGTCTTTTTTTCCCCCTGGGGTCTAAGCAACTGGCACACTTTTAAAATTTTTAGGCTGTCCTTTTGCGTCAGATCAAAATGGGTTGCTTTTTAGAGTTCCCTTCTGTTAGCAGCTCTGAGGACCTCCTTCCACATTCACGGATCACACCAGCCTCAACAGCTATGGATTTTTCTAGGCACAGACTTCCCCTGGTCCTCCAGCTCCCACAGTGCGCGTGTTTCTCTCTCTTGCTGGGACCAAAGACCTCACCTTCTCCCAGGCAAAATCTGACCTTTCTGTGGTGGAGTGTAGAGCTCCTCTGAATCAGTGTTTGTGCCAATTGGGGACCGACGTTCTCGGGTTCTCAGCTGTTCAGTGGGTGCCGTAATTGTAGATTTTCAGGCTTCCAATAACATCCACTTTCCCCTTCAAGATGGCCTGGTCTCCGTGTCCAAGCCCGTTGCTCCGGGAGGGAAGGCAGCAGCAGTGGGGGTTGCCTGGTCAGGGGAGCCCCATCCAGCAGTTCCCCACAGTCTCCTGGAGTATAGCTGTCCCTCAACTCACCAACAAACACTCCCCGTGAGACCACATACTCTCCCTTTGTTTTCTCAATCACACAGTATCTTGCAGTCTGCCTTCCTGTCAGCAGCCATATTCTGTAATTCATGGGATTGTTTTCCTAATCTCCCTTTCTGATAGTTAATTATTGGTATATAATAATGCCACCAATTTCTAAATATTAATTTTGTATCCTGCTACTTTGCTGAATTCATTTGTTAGATCTAGGAGTTTTTTGGTGGATTCTTTAGGGTTTTCTATATACAGTATCATGTCATCTGTGAATAATGACAGTTTTACTTCCTCCTTTCCAATTTGAATGGGTTTTATTTCTTCTTATCTGCTTGCTGTGGCTAGTATGTCCACGACTATGTAAAAGAACAGTGGTAAAAGCAGACATCCCTGTCTTGTTCCTGATATTAAGGCAAAAGGTTTTAGTTTTTGCCCATTGAGTATGATGATGGCTGTAGGTTTTTCATATATGGCCTTTGTTATGTTGAGGTCTGATCATTTTATTCCCACGCTGCTGAGATTTTTTATCATAAATGGGTGCTGTATTTTATCAAATGCTTTTTCTGTATATATTGATAAGATCATGTAATTTTCATCTTTCATTTTGTTTATGTGATGTATCATATTTATTGATTTGCAAATAGTGTACAACCTTACATACTGGAATAAATCATGGTGTGTGATCTTTTTCATGTATTGCTGGATCCGGTTTGCTAGTATTTTGTTAAGGGTATTAGCATCTATGTTATCAGGGATATTAGCCTATAATTTTTTTTTCTTTTTTCTTTTATTTATTTTTCTTTTTAAAATTTTTTTCTTCATATTGTCTTTTTCTAGTTTTAGATTAGGATAATGCTGGCCTCATAAGAAGAGCTTGGAAGTCTTCCCTCCTCTTGACTTTTTTTGGGAATAGATTGAGAAGGATAGGTGTTAGTTCTTCTTGAATGTTTGCTAAAATTCACATGTGAAGACATCTGGCCCAGGAATTTTGTTTGCTAGGAGTTTATTTTTATTTATTTTTTATTTTTTTATTATTGCTTCAATTTCATTAGTTGTACTACAAGGCCATTGTAATCAAAATAGCTTGGTACTGGCATAATAACAGGCATATAGATCAATGGAACAGAACAGAGACCCCAGAAATAAACCCACACCTTTATGGTCAATTAATATTTGACAATGGAGTCAAGAGCATACAGTGGAGTAAAGACAGTCTATTCAATAAATAGTGTTTGGAAAATTGAACAGGTACATGCAAAAAATGAAATTAGACCAACAACTTACACCATACACGATAATAAACTCAAAATGGATAAAGACTTAAATGGAAATCACAAAAAACATAAAAATCCTAGAAGAAAACATAGGCAGTAAAATCTCAGACCTCCCTCATGGCAATATTTTTGCTGATACATGTTCTAGGGCAAGGGAAACAAAAATAAATAAATAAATAAACGGGACTGCATCAAAATAAAAAAGCTTCTGCACAGCAAAAGACACCATCAACAAAATAAAAAGGGAACCCGCTGTAAAGGAGAACATATTTGCCAGTGGTACATCTGACAAGGAGTTAATTCCCACAATATATGAAGAACTTATACAAGTCAATATCAGGAAGGCAAACAATTTAATTTAAAAATGGGCAAAGGACCTGAATAAGCCCTTCTCCAAAGAGGACATACAGATGGTCAATAGACTTGAAAAAAATGCTCAATGTCACTAATCATCAGAGAACTGCAAATTAAAACTACAATGATTTATCACGTCATAACTGCCAGAATGGACTCCTTCAATAAATAAACAAACAAGTTCTGGCTAGGATGTGGTGAAATGGGAACCCTGATACACTGTTGTGGGAATGAAAACTGGTGCAGTCACTATGGGAAACAGTATGGAGTTTCATCAAAAAGTTAAAAACGGAACTGCCTTTTGAACCAGCGATCCCACTTCTAGGAAATATATGCTAAAACCCCCAAAACACCAATTTGAAAGAATATATGCACCCCTATACTCATAGCAGCATTATTTACAATAGCCACGATCTGGAAACAGCCCAAGTACCCATCAGTAGATGAGTAGGTAAAAAGTGTGGTACCTTTACACTATGGCATACTAGGTGGTCATAAAAAAGAAGTAACTCTTGTATGCATGCATATTAGCATAACCAATGGACATGGACACTGGGGCGGTGGGGGCTTGTCCTGGGGGATGGGAATGGCCGGGGAGGGGTTGATGGGGGAAAAAGGAAACATATGTAATACTTTAAGCAATAAAAAAAAATGCAAATGTGGCCCTAGCTGGTTTGGCCCAGTGGATAAGTGTCAGTGTGTGGACTGAAAGGTCCCGGGTTCGATTCCAGCCAAGGGCACATGCCCAGTTTGTGGGTTTGACCCCCTGTAGGGTGCGTGCAGGAGACAGCCAATCAATGATTCTATCTAATCATTGATGTTTCTATATCTCTATCCCTCTCTTTTCCTCTCTGAAATCAATATATATAAAAGAAGGAACTCTTACCCTTTGCTACAGCATTCATGGACCTGGAGATTATTATGCTGAGTGAAATAAGTCAATCAAAGAAAAACAAATATTATATTATCTCACTTATATGTGGAATTTAATGAACAAACTAAACTGATGTACCAAATAGAAAAAGAGTCAGGGATACATGGAATGGACTGACAGCGGTCAGAGGGGAGGAGTGTTGGGAGGACTAAATGAAAGCAGTTGAAGGGATTAGCCAAAAAGCATATGTATAACCCATAGTAACAGACAACAGTGTGGTGATGGCCAGAGGGAAGGCGGGGGCAAAGGGGTAGAGGAAATGGGGACATCTGTAAAAGTGTCAACAATAAAAATACAGTTTAAAAAGCCCGTGTTCAAAATGTAAGAGATATAAGAAGAAATACAGTAAAAATTACCATTCATGTCTTCTTACCAACATTTTTATTCTACAGATGAAATTGATGTGTACAATTATCTCCTATTCTTTCTACATGCATTTTATGTATAAGCAAAATATTCTTTTTTTTTTCTTTACACAACTGGTAACATTATACATTTTTAAATTGCTACTTTCACTTAAAAATGAATATTGGAAAATGTACTATATCAATAACTGGTTTCTTCATTTTTGTGGGCTCCAGTGTGTTTTCTACCAACTATCATTTCTTTGTTTGTCTGATGATGATCAGAATTTGGATACCTTTCAATATTTTTCTACCACAATATTGCAACAAAATTCTTTTACCTATCACATTGAAATATAAAATAAGTTCCTAGAAGTAAAATTGCTGCTCAAAATGTATTTGCATTGCTTGATAATGTCTTTAGAAAATGTATTTTATTTTATTCAGTTTGAATAAAGCCTATCTATGATGAACTTAAAATAAGATAAAAGCATAATAACATCAGTCTGCTTCATAATCTATTCCTACAGGCACTCAATTTCCCTCTCTAGAGACAACCAATGATATCAGATTATTATATTCTTTCAGAGATATTGTCTGTATATATAGGAGAGTTTATCATATTTTGACATATTTGAGAGTTTTTATATATTCCATGGAGGTAAGAATGCTCTTGCCAAGAAGCTGATTAACAAAATCACACCAAGTTTCAGGGTAAGCAGTGAAATTCAGTGTCAGTTAGATACAATCCAATCAAAGGACCCTGAGATTAAAGTTATAGTCCTATTTATGTTTACCATAATTCTCAGTTGTAATTGAAAGGAAACACACATATATGTACAAGGCACTGCAGTGTTTCTAGCCAAAGATATTAAATCTCATTACAATTTAGAATAGTTGTCCTCTATGTTTTGTCCATGGTAGTCATTATCAGAATTTGCTGCACCATTATCTAGGGTTTTTCTTTCCTCTTTTTCTTTTATTTCCTTTATTGAGTCCTCTTAATCTATATTTGGGAACCCATACATAGAGTAGATGTGGTCTTGGGAACAAAATAGAAACGGAAGCATGGATACATGGAACAGACTGACAGCTCTCAGAGGGGAGGTGGCATGGGGCCCTGGCTGAAAGAAGGTAAAGGGATTAGTTAAAGAATATATATGCATAACCCTAGACACAGATGATAGTGTGGTGATGTCCAGAGGGAGTGGGGGAGTGGGGGCTGGGTGGAGGTGGGAAAGGGTAGTGGGGAGGACAGCATGTGTAATAGTGAGTGTCCACAATAAAAATTTAAAAAAGCTCATCTTTGTCTCTTTCCTGCATCTTTTTTTTTTTTCGAATGTTCGTTGTATATTTATTTCTTAGTTTATGCCCTTGATTTGGTGAAACACATCCTCAGATAATTTTTGACAAAATATGTATAGGAAATAAAATTTATCTTGAATTCATAAAAAATAGTGGTGTCTTCATGACTAATTGGGGATAGAATTATAAGAATTTTTTTCTTTAGTGTTATGAAATCACTTATTCAATGTTTTCTAACTTCTAGTGCAGCCATCGAGAAATCTAAAGATATTCTGACTTTTATCTTTTAGGTAAGACTAGAATTTTTTCTAGAAGTTTTGACCTTGCTTTATCGAATTTTGCCAATGATGTGTCATAATGTGGGAGTGTGTAGTCTTATTTTGAATTTTATGTAGAGTGAGCCCTTTTGACTAGGAAATAATTTTTCATTGTTGGGACTTTCTCTTATTTTTGGATTGTTTAGTTTATTCCCTCTCTTTATATTTATGTTTTTCTTTCTGAAACCTCTAGTATCATACAGATGTTGGATTTTTAGAATTGGTCTTTTGGTTTCCTTTCTTTATATTGGTGCTACTTTTTCTTTTTTTGTCTACTTTCTAGATGAATTCTATGTTTTCCAATTTTTCTATGAAGTTTATTAGAACTTCCAAATATTTAATTATCAAAAGCTTTTTATCAGAATCCTATATAATAAAAGCCCAGCAACCATAATGGCAGAACAACCAGAATTACCACTCGATCAGTCACTATGAAGTGCACTCATCCCCTCTTGGTCCCTTTCCCCAGCCGGCAGGTTCCCATCACCTGATGGCGAATGAGGACCCAGGGGTGGATGGCGGGGGATGCAGGTGGCACCAGGCCAAGGCCCCCACCCCGCCGGTTGCCCCACACACAGAGGGCGACCCGCAGTGGGGGTGGGGCCACGAGTGGGCAGGCCTGGCTGACCTCTCAGTCCCTCCCGTCTTGCCATCAGGCTGATTGCCTGATGGCAAACTGGGAATCTGGGTAGGTGGCAGCAGCAGGTGGTGGGGCTGGCTGCTGGCAGCTGGGGAAGATGGCCCTGATCACAGGCTAGGCCTAGGGTCCATACCCAAGCATGAATTTCGTGAGCAGGGCCTCTAGTATAGTTATAAGAAGCACTGTGTTTTTGTCTCAGGTATACATTTTTTCCTATCACTCTGAGAATCTAAATTACAGAATGTTTTGAATTTTTCCATTCCTGTGAGTCTCCTTATCTCTCAGTTGTTTACTTGTTTTCTGATTTAAAGAGACACTTTATATTTCATGTCATAGATTTTTATTGGATATTGGGATATCCATTATTATCTGCTTATTGATGAAAACAATAAAATATAATGCCATTTGGAAGGTATGGATAGGATATGGGATTTGTCAATTTTAAGCTTTACCATAAAGTGATCTGCTGGGGACCACATTTGTTTCTTGTGAAACACAGAGTCTTATCTTTATATCTTTCTCCTTAGGTAGTTCAAGTTCTTCATAGGATACAT
Organism: Eptesicus fuscus; assembly: GCF_027574615.1. Taxonomy (NCBI): domain Eukaryota; kingdom Metazoa; phylum Chordata; class Mammalia; order Chiroptera; family Vespertilionidae; genus Eptesicus; species Eptesicus fuscus. Next base: position 36,948,341 of record NC_072474.1, on the reverse strand, counting down.
CTAATAGTTTGGAGAGTCAAGTTTGGAAAGCCCATGGAAGCCATCCTTCACAAAGGAGGTAGGTCTATTTCTGTTTGAAGAAAGATAGTCATCTATTAAGTGACAGTTGATTTCATATCCTGAAAACCTTCGTTACCCTCATAAAGTAATTCAACATACTTAAGTAAGTTTTGCTTGTTAGGAGTCTACTAGTATACACGTGTATTAGTCTGGCTCCTCCAGAAAAACACGACCAATAGGATGTGTGTTTATAGAAATACTAGAGGCCCAATGCACAAAATTTTGCAAGGGGCTCGGCCCTTGCAGCTGCAGCAGCTTGCCTCGGCCCTTGCAGCCCTGGCTTTGTCTGGAAGGTCGTTCGGCTGTCCGGTCTAATTAGCATATTACACTTTTATTAGTATAGATGTATGTGATAATATACATAAATTATTAAAATTAATTGGCTTATGTCATCATGGAAGATGAAAAGTCCCAAGATCTGCAGTCACCAAGCTGAAGACACAAGAAGCTGATGGGTTAGTTCCAGTTCAAAGGCTGGCAGGCTCAAGACCCCTGAAGAGCTGCTATTTAGGTTTGAGTCCCAAGGCAGGAAAAACAGCGATGTCTAAATTTAAAAGAAGAAATGCATGAGGAATTCTCTCTTACTCAGGGTTGGTCTTTCCTTTTGTTCCATTCAGGCCTTCAACTGATTGATGATGCCTACCCGCATCATGGAGTGGCATCAGATTTACTCAGACTACTGAATCAAATGTTCACTTCATCCAGAAACACCCTCACAGACTCACTGGGATTCATGTTTGACCAAATGTCTGGGCACCACCTACACCCTCTAATCAGGTTGACAAATAAAATTAAACACCATAGTCCATCTCTTTGATTTAACCCCCTTCTTCATCTCCAAAAGTGATGATAATGGTGAGGATAGTCCCTGAACCTATTGAGGAATCTGTGTTTAAATCTGATTTATTTTTCTTTCCTCACCATGGGCTTATTGTACATCTTTGGGTCTGCTATATGAGTTTCCACTTGCCCATCATCTTTCCAGACTTAAATTGACTTAGAGCTGTCTGCTCACTAGTTTTTTTAACTTTGTGTGTTTATCTTTTTGTTTCAAATGGTTTTAGATCTGATGAGTTAGGAAGAAGATCTCTTAGAAACAGGAAATCTGTTCCACTCTCTTAACTCAGAATTGTTTTTTACTCAGTAAAATATAACTTGCTTATTTAAAACACTAAGTATTAAGTTGTAATAGTACCTATGCTAAGTGTGCTCCATAGATGCTTGATCAATAGGATTTTGTGTGTATGCACATACATTCATTAGCACAAATACATATGAATTATGTGTACTCATGTCCATGTGCAAATATTAATGCATTTAAATGTGTGTGCATGATAAAAATGGGATGATATTTCTTTGTTAGTTGACAGATATTCTTGTCATCATTCCCTTTGAAGGCTGGTGACTAAAATGCTATAAAAGAGAAGTGTGTTTGAGTATTTATAAACTTTATAAATCCTATTAAGGAATCTTAAACCTTATTTTTTCAGTGAGAATTGTAAAATCTTAGGATGCTCTAAAATCTTTTACTTCTTATGTAAATTTCTGTAGATTTTCCAAACATGTCTAATGAAGTTTCTAATTTTACCTAAACAAATTATAAGGTATTAGAGGTCCGGTGCACGAAATTCACGCATGGGAGTGTGTGTCCCTCAGCCCAGCCTGCACCCTCTCCAATCTGGGACCCCTCGAGATATGTCCGACCGCCCACTTAGGCCCAATCCTACTGGGCCTAAACCGGCAGTCAAACATCCCTCTCACAATCCAGGACTGTTGGCTCCCAACTGCTTGCCTGCCCGTCTTCCTGATTGCCCCTAACCACTTCTGCCTGCCAGCCTGATTGATGCCTAACTGCTCCCTGCCAGCCTGTTTGCCCCTAACTGCCCTCCCCTGCAGGACTGGGTCCCCCCCAGCTTCCCTTCCCTGCAGGTTCCGTCGCCCCCAACTTCCCTCCTCTGCTGGCCTGGTCACCCCTTACTGCCCTCCCATGCAGGCTTGATTGCCCACAACTGCCCTCCCTTGCAGGCCTGGTCCCTCTCAACTGCCCTCCCCTGCTAGCCTGATCGGCCACAACTGCCCTCCCTTGCAGGCCTGGTCCCTCTCAACTGCCCTCCCCTGCTAGCCTGATCGGCCACAACTGCCCTCCCTTGCAGACCTGGTCCCTCCCAACTGCCCTCCCCTGCTGGCCATCTTGTGGTGGCCATCTTGTGTCCACAAGGGGGCAGCCATCTTTGACCACATGGTGGCAGCCATCTTACGTGTTGGAGTGATGGTCCATTTGCATATTACTCTTTTATTAGATAGGATTTTGATATGCAAAAACATGGTTATAGCAGGTCCTCTGAAACTGATTTTGTAGTTATTTCCAAATATGACTGAGTATAGTAGTGGTGTTTAGTAAGCACATTAAATTCTGTACTTTCCATAGGCTAATGAAATCTTGCTATACTTTCTAATGGTTATGTGTCCACACTGAGCTTCAGGATTATAAGGCTAAAAATTCTACATAAGTACATATAGAATTTTCTGCACTTCTTGGGTTATCTTAATTTATTAATTCTGTATGATTTCTTTCCTCAGAACCTAATTTAGATATCTTGCAATGTGCTCATTGTTTCATCTGCCTTATCTTGACTGCTTGCTTTATTTTTCACTTGCTTGTGTCATCTTGTGTAAAAGTATTTTGGGTTGTGACTCCTTTTTTGGTATCAGTTGATTAAATCATAGGCTCTTAAATGAATCCCTTGACTACTGTCAAAACATATTTATGTCAAGGTCTCAATTCCTGTCACAATTTGAGAAGCCTTGATTAGTTCACTGTGAAGACTCCCCTTTTATAAGGAGAGCATTTCTTAACATCTTGACCTTTCAGATTATTTATATCAGAACTAATATATTAGAACATTATTTTTTAATGAATATATAGTTGAACTCATTTCCATCTTCTACTTATACTCTAAAACATGTTATTTCTGGCAACTCACTTTTCTCTAATAATTATTTTAAGGTAATAAAAAATGATGAATTTCCTTGATTTTATTATTGATATATTATGCTTTACTTTGCAAATGTATAATATATAAACATTAATGAATTTATGAGAGTACATTCATTAAATAAGCTATAAGATACTAGCTATATCATTAATTGTTCTGTGTGCTTTTTGTAAAACCCATTGCCCTGCCTGACTTAGAGGAAAAACCCTCTGCTGGATTCTGTGTTTTGTTTCTTCCTTATTAGTTTTATCAAAGTATGTATCCCTAAACATTATGCTCTTTTTTTTAAAAAAAATTATCTTTATTGTTGAAATATTACCGATGTCTCATTTGTGTTATTTTCCCCCCACTTATCCCCTCTACCCCCACCCAGGCCTCTACCTCTCCCAGGCCTTCACTACACAATTGTCTGTGTCCATGGGCTATACATATATGCATATAAGTTTCCACATTACTAATAATGTCTCCCCACCATCCCCCCCCTCCCTACCCCCACCTTCCCTCTGAGATTTCATCAGTCTGTTCCATGCTTCTATGTCTCTGGATCTATTTTGTTCCTCAGTTGATTTTGTTCATTAGATTCTGCATATAAGTGAGATCATGTGATACTTATCTTTCTATTAGAGGCCCTGTGCATGAAATTCGTGCACTTGGGGGGGGGGTCCCTCAGCCTGGCCTGTGCCCTCTTTCAGTCCAGGAGCCCTGGGGGGATGTCTGACTGATGGCTTAGGCCCACTAAGCCGTCAGTCGGACATCCTTAGCATTGCCAAGGTTGCGGGAGAGGCTCCCACCACTGCCGCTGTGCTCACCAGCCATGAGCCCAACTTCTGGCTGAGCGGTGCTCCTCCTGTGGGAGCACACTGACCACCAGGGGGAAGCTCCTGCATTGAGTGTCTGCCCCCTGGTGGTCAGTGTGCATCATATTGACCGGTCATTCCACGATTCGGTCATTTGCATATTAGCCTTTTATTATATAGGATGACTGGCTTATTTGTCTTAGCATAATATCCTCTAGGTCCATCCATACAGTTGCAAATGGTAGAGTGTCTATTGTTGTTCTTTGCCCATTTTTTAATTGGATTGTTTGTCTTCCTTTTGTTAAGTTGTATAAGTTCTTTATTTCCCTTCCCATCTAGTAATCATCAATTTATTATCTGTATCTATGAGTTTGTTTCTGTTTTGTTTGTTCATTTTTTAAAGTTCCATGTATAAATAAAATCACGTGGTATTTGTGTTTGACTTATTTCTCTTAGCATAATACCCTTTAGGTCCATCCATGTTATCACAAATAGCAAGATTTCATTAATTTTATGGTGGAGTAATATTCCATTGTGTATATGTATCACATCTTCTTTATTCATTTGTCTATCCTTGAACTCTTAGATTGCATCCATATCTTGGCTATTATAAATAATGCTGCAATGAACATATCTTTTTTAACAAGTGGTGTTTTTTTTTTTAATTTCTTTAGATAACTACCTGGAAGTGGAATTGCTGAACAATATGGTAGATCTATTTTTAATTTTTTGAGGAAGCTACATAATGTTTTCCAGAGTAGCTGCACCAATTTACAATACCACCAAGAGTGCACATGAGTTCTTCTTTCTCCACATTCTCACCAACACTTGTTTCATTATTGACGATAGCCCTTCTGATAGATGTGGGATGATATCTCATTGTGGTTTTAATTTGCATTGCTCTGATTATTAGTAATTTTGATTATCACTTCATCTGTCTTGGCTATCTGTATTTCCTCTTTTGATAAATATCTGTTCAGTTCCTCAGTCCTTTTTTTTAAATTAGATCATTTGTTTTTTGGTGTGAAGTTGTGTTCCTTATATATTTTGGATATTAACCTCTTATTGGATGTATCACTGGTGAATATATGCTCCCATTCAGTAGGTTGGCTTTTTGTTTTGTTAATGGTTTTCTTCACTATGCAAAAACATTATAGTTTGATGTAGTCCCATTTGTTTATTTTTCCTTTTGTCTTCCTTACCCCAGGAGACATATCCAAAATAAAATATTGCTAACAGTGATGTCAAATATTTTACTGCCTTTGTTTTTTCCTGGATGCATGGTTATGATTTCAGGTATTACATTTAAGTCTTTAATCCATTTGAGTTTATTCTTTTATATGGGTAAGAAAGTAGCCTCATTTCACTTTTTGCATGTATCTGTCCATTTTTTCCAACACTACTTATTGAAGAGACTGTCTTTACCCCATTGTATATTCTTGTCTTCTTTGTCATAAGTTAATTAACCCTATCAGCATGGGCTTGTTTCTTGGCTCCCTATTCTACTACATTGATCTATATATGCTGTTTGTTTACTGTCACCTTGTAATATAGTTTGACATTATGAGTAGCATGATACTCCAACTTTGTTCTTCTTTCTCAAGATTGCTTTGAATACTCAAGATCTTTTGTGGGTCCACATAAATTTTGATTATTTGTTCTAGTTCTGTAAAAAATGGTATTGATAATTTGATAGAGAATGCATTGAAACTGTAGATTGCTTTGGGTGGTATCACCAGTTCAAGAATCTTAATTCTTCCTATTGATGAGCATGGTATATTCTTCCACTTATTTGTATCTTTAATTTATTTCTTCATTGTCTTATAGTTTGCTGAGTACAGGTCTTTTACCTCCTTAATTAAATTTATTCCTAGCAATTTCATTATTTTTGCTGCAATTGTAAATGGGATTTTTTTCTTAATTTTTCTTTTGATAGTTTGTTATTGCTGTGTATAAATGCAACTTATTCTTGAATATAAATTTTGTATCCTGGTACTTTACTGAATTTACTTATTCTAATAGTTTTCTGGTGGAAGTTTTATGGTTCTTTATATCATCATGACATCTGCAAATAATGGCAGTTTTACTCCTTCCTTTTTTAGTTGGATGCCTTTTATTTCTTGCCTGATTGCTGTGGTTAGGACTTCCAATACTATGTTGAATAAAAATGGACAAATTTTTGACTTTGCTATTATCTGTGGGTATATCATATATGTCTTTTATTATGTTGAGGTATGTTTCCTCTATCCCCACTATGTGAGGGTTATCATAAATGGATGTTGGATTTTGTCAAATGCTGTTCTGCCTCTATTGATATATTATTTTAGACCTCTATTTTGTTTATGTGATGTATAAGGTTAATTGATTTGCAGATATGAATGAACCTTGCATCCCTGGCATAAATTCTACCTGACCATGCTGTATGATATATATATATATATATTTAATAAATCTTTATTGTTCAGATTATTACAGTTGTTCCTCTTTTTTCCCCCCCATAGCTCCCCTCCACCCGGTTCCCACCCCACCCTCTCCCCTTACCTACCCTGCACTGTCCTCACCCATAGGTGTACGATTTTTGTTCAGTCTCTTCTCGCACCCCCCACACCCCTTTCCCCCTGAGAATTTTCAGTCCACTCCCTTTCTATGCCCCTGATTCTATTATATTCACCAGTTTATTCTGTTCCTCAGATTTTTTATTCACTTGATTTTTAGATTCACTTGTTGTTAGATATGTATTTGTTATTCATAATTTTTATCTTTACCTTTTTCTTCTTCTTTCTCTTCTTAAAGAATATCTTTCAGCATTTCATATAATACTGATTTGGCAGTGATGAACTCCTTTAGCTTTTTCTTATCTGTGAAGCTCTTTATCTGCCCTTCAATTCTGGATGATAGCTATGATGGGTAGAGTACCCTTGGTTGTAGGTTCTTGCTATTCATCACTTTGAATATTTCTTGCCACTTGCGTCTGGCCTGCGTAGTTTCTGTTGAGAAATCAGCTGACAATTGTATGGGTATTCCCTTGTAGGTAATTAACTGTTTTTCTCTTGCTGCTTTTAATATTCTCTCTTTGTCTATTGCCCTTGGCATTTTAATTATGATGTGTCTTGGTGTGGTCCTCTTGGGATTCCTTTTGTTTGGGGTTCTGTGTGCTTCCTGGACTTGTAAGTCTATTTCTTTCACCTGGTGGGGGAAGTTTTCGGTCATTATTTCTTCAAATAGGTTTTCAGTATCTTGCTCTCTCTCTTCTTCTGGCACCCCTATTATTCTGATGTTGGTACGCTTGAAGTTGTCCCAGAGGCTTCTTACACTATCTTCACATTTTTGGATTCTTTTTTCTTTTTGCTTTTCCGGTTGAGTGTTTTTTGCTTCTTTGTATTTCAAATCTTTGACTTGATTCTTCCATTCCTCTAGTCTGCTTTTGGGTCTCTGTATAATATTTTTTATTTCAGTCAGTGTATGCTTAATTTCTAGTTGGTCCTTTTTCATATCCTTGAGGGTCTCACTAAATTTATTGGCCTTTTCTAGGAAATTCTTGAAAAACCTTATAACCGTAGTTCTGAACTCTATATCCAGTTGTTTGTTTTCCTCCATTTCTTTCATTTGTGATCTGTTTCTTTGTCTCTACTTTTTCACTGCTTTCCTGAGTTGGTAGGGTAGCTTTGTGTGCTAGGTGTCCTATATGGCCCAGAGGGTTGGCCTCCCGTTACCTGAGGTGGACACTCTTGTCAAAGGGAACTGTGTGTACAGCCTTGTTGTAGTTAAGTCTTGATTGTTGTTGGTATCACTGGGAGGAATTGACCTCTAGGCCAATTGGCTGTGAGGATCAGCTGTGTCTATGCGGGAAAACTTCTGTGCTGAAGACAGCCTTATGAGACAAGAGTTGCAAAATTGCAAAAGCCTCTGTGCTCAGCTTGGATGCGGTGGAGTCTCAGGGCTGAGCAGACAGTCTTGGCTTCCTGTCAGCCCTGCCCTATGAGGCCCCTGGGTCTCAGTGTCCCTCGGTAATAGCTGCAAGCACCTCTAAGAGTAAGCCGCCCTTGAGTTTCGCCCGCTTCCAGACAGTCCAGTGTGGGGGCCTGAAGCGGCGGGGGCCAAACATGGCGGGGATCTCCCTTTTCCACGTCCCTCACGGAAAGAGAGATGAATGAATCGGTTCTAAGTGGAGGCGGCCAGGGATTGAGAAATAATAGAAATAAAGAAAACAAGACGCAAAAATAGATTCACAAAGCTGGGGCTGGGTGGGACGCCATCTTTTCTCTCTGATGGAGAGGCAGCATGACGACGACCCTGAGCCACCCAGCAGGTTTATTTTATATCCCCCAAATCCAGGAAGTAACACCAAAACTTAGGATCAAAGGAGCTTATTTGCATTCTTAACTAGGCCCTAGCATTACTGGATTTACATATCTAGACCCTCCCCTGCTGACACCTGGGCTGCTATGAAGTCAGAACTGATTAACATGTCCAGCCTCATTGGGGAAGCATGTTCCCAGGGCGTGACTCGGCCTAAGCCCTGAGTTCGGCTGACGATAATTAAGGAAATGCCCAGGTGCCTCCCAGGCGGCCCTCTATAGTCCAGTTTCTCCCCCAATGAATCTGGATTCCCAGATTCTTGCCTGAACTGGAGTTCAGCGCAGTCAGGAGCTTCTGGTTCCCTCCTGCTAGAGAAAGCCAGCAGCACACTCAGCAGTCAGTCCTCTCTTTGCACACTCGTGCGTGCGCCTCCAGACCTCTGCCTTCCGTGGCTCCCCTGAATTTGCACCTGACAGTCCAGATACCCCCATATAAGCCTGGGTCCCCAGAGGCTTGTCCAGGACTGGGGTTCAGTGGAGTCGGAACTGGGGTTCAGTGCAGTTGGGAGCTTTTGTCTCCTTCCCGCTAGAGAAAGCCTGCCAGGCACTCAGCCACCTGAGTGCGTGTCTCCATACCTCAGCCTTTTGCAGCTCCTCTGATTCTCTGTGTGCTTTCCTCTTTCCTTCTAGTTGTAGAATTTCCACTCAGCCAGCTTTCCTGTGGTTCTGGATGATGTTCATTTTGTCTTTTAGTTGTAGTTTTGAAATTGTTGTGCGAGGCAGCAGTTTAGGTGTTTACCTATGCTGCCATCTTGGTTTCTTTCTGTATGATATTTTTAATGTATTGCTAAATTTGCTTTGCTAACATTTTGTTGAGGATTTTTGCATCTGTGTTCTTTATGTCTGTGTCTGGTTTTGGACTCAAGGTAATGCTGGTCTGGTAAAAATGAATATTTGGAACCTTCTTGTCTCTTCAATTTATTTGGAATAATTTGAGAAGAATAAGTTTTAATTCATCTTTGAATGTTTGGTAAAATTCATGTGAGAAGTCATCTGGTCCAAGGCTTGTATTTACTGGAAGTTTTTTGATTAGTATTTCAATTTGGTTGGTAGGGTTCAGTGTTCAGATTTTCTGTTTCTTCCTTATTCAGTCTTGGGAAATTGTATGTTTCTAGGAATTTATCCATTTCTTCCAGTTGTCCAGTTTGTTGGCATATCATTTTTCATAATATTTTCTATCCTTTATATTTCTGTGGTTGTCACATCTCCTCTTTCATTTCTGATTTTATTTGGGCCCTCTTTTTTTCTTCATTAGTTTTGCTAATGGTTTTTCAATTTTATCTTTTCAAAGAAGGAGCTCTTGGTTTCACTGATCTTTTATATTGTTTTCTTTTTTCATTTAAAAAGATACATCTTTTATTAGAAGAATTCCATTCCAGATATTACATGGTTTTGCAGATGTTTTCGCTTTTCTTCCTAGCAAACTTAACACATAAACCAACCCTTTCAATAATGAACCTAGGAAGCAAAGATAAATAAAAAAGATTCTAGTTTAATGAGCAGGGGTAAGCAGTGAACTCTCCCCTCTCCCACTCATTTCCCCCAGCAAGAGAGCAACCAGTCTTTCTGGTTTATATTTACAAATAGCCAAGACTCTTGGAGAGAACTGAAGTGACTAGGGTCCAGAGGACTATTTTCAATTTGCCATTGGACAAATGCTGTCAACCATCTATATAGGTTCCTGCATTAAAGCAGAATTCTTTTTATCTTTATTATTGAGAGTTACAGATTTCCCTTTTTTATTCCATTGACATTTCCCCCCAGTTTGCACCCCCTTTCCAGGCCTTCATTGCACTATTGTCTGTTCATGGGTTATGCATATATGGATATAAGTTCTTTGGTTAATCTCTTCCTGCCCAAACCCTTTCCTTTGAAATTCATCAGTCTGTTAAATGCTTCAGTGTCTCTAGATCTGTTTTGTCAGTTTATTTAATTTTTCATTAGATTCCACATTATAAGTGAAATTATGTCATACTTTTCTTTCCCTGTTTTGTTTTGTTTTTGACACTATCTCATCTATTTCTATTCTGATCTTTATTTCCTTCCTTGTACTTACTTTGGGCTTTTTCCCCCTAGATTCTCTGGATGTATGTTTAGATTATTTGATATTTTTCCTTTTTTTTAAAATCTTTTATTTATTTAAAATGTTTTATTCATTTCAGAGAGAGGAAGGGAGAGGGAGAGAGAGATAGAAACATTAATGATACAAGAGAATCATTGATCGGCTGCCTCCTGTAGGGATTGAGCCACAACAAAAACATGTGCCCTGTCTAGAATCAAACTGTGACCTCCTGTCTGACTGCCCGTTTAGGCCTGATCCAGGATTGGGCCTAAACGGGCAGTCGGACATCCCTTGAGGGGTCCCCTATTGGAGAGGGTACAGGCTGGGCTGAGGGACAACACCCCTCCGTGCACAAATTTCATGCACTGGGCCTCTAGTCTAAAGATATAAGGTAAAATGAGAAAAAAAGCAGTATTTTATTTTGCCATGACAATTAACTCACCTACTCTAAATATCTCTTTCAGTATTTGTTTTTTTCCTCTTAGGTCTAAGGTATAATGAAGCATGGTTATTTAAAATGTTTATTTTAAATACTATTATTTTAAAGTATTAACAGCAAACCATCCCAGAAGTGAGGGCTTTGATGTAGGTATTGATCAAGTCACATTCTATCACAGGGACCAGCAAATTTTCTGCAAAGGGCCGAGTGAGAAATAATCTAGGCATTACAGCTATCTGGTCACCTCTGTCTCAACTTCTCAACTCTGTCCTGGTGAAAGAGTAGTTGTGGATAACACATAAGTGAAGGATGCAGTGTTGTTACAACACAGAATTTTTATTAGTGCATTTAGCAGGCCAGATATGCTTTCCAGGCCATAGTTTTCTTATTGTATTGTTCGTTCTTCAAATAATTATACACCATATGCTTTAAAATCATCTGCATTCTTTAGGGTTGAATCTAGTTCTTTTTTTAAATTTAAATTCTTTATTGTTTAAAATATTACATAAGTCTCCCTTTCCCCCCATTGACTTCTCCAGGGCCACCCCCACCCCACAGCACATGCCCTCAGCCCCCCTCTGTCTGTGACCATTGGTTATGCTCATAGGCATGCATACAAGTCCTTTGGTTGATCTCTTACCCCACCCCACCCCCACTCCTGCCTTCCCTCATAGGTAGGACGGTCTGTTCCATACTTCTCTGTCTCTATTTTTTTTTTAAATATATTTTATTGATTTTTTTCACAGAGAGGAAGAGAGAGCGATAGAGAGTTAGAAACATCGATGAGAGAGAAATAGCAATCAGCTGCCTCCTGCACATCCCCTGCTGGGGATGTGCCCGCAACCAATGTACATGCCCTTGACCGGAATCGAACCTGGTACCTTTCAGTCTCCAGGCCGACGCTCTATCCACTGAGCCAAACCGGTTTCGGCATGTCTCTATTTTTGTTCATCAGTTTATGCTGTTCATATATTCCACAAATGAGTGAGATTATGTGATATTTATCTTCCTCTGACTGGCTTATTTTGCTTAGCATAATGCTCTCCAGTTCCATCCATGCTGTTGCAAATGGTAAGAATTCCTTCTTTTTCACAGCAGCATAGTATTCCATTGTGTAGATGTACCACGGTTTTCTAATCCATTCATCTGCTGATGGGCACTTAGGCTGTTTCCAAATCTTAGCTATTGCAAATTGTGCTGCTATGAACATAGGGGTGCATATATCTTTTCTGATTGGTGTTACTAGTTTCTTGGGAATATATTCCTAGAAGTGGGATTACAGGGTCAAATGGAAGTGCTATTTTTAATTTTTTGAGGAAATGCCATACTATTTTCCACAATGGCTGCACCAGTCTGCATTCCCACCAACAGTGCAAGAGGATTCCTTTTTCTACGCATCCTCGCCAGCACTTATCATTTGTTGATTTGATGATAGTCATTCTGACAGGTATGAGATGGTACCTCATTGTTGTTTTGATTTGCAGCTCTCAGATGATTAGTGACTTTGAGCATGTTTTCATATGTCTCTTGGCCTTCTGTATGTCCTCCTTAAAAAAGTGTCTATGTAGGTCCTTTGCCCATTTTTTGATTGGATTGCTTATCTTCCTTTTGTTAAGTTGGATGAGTTCCCTGTAAATGTTGGAGATTAAACCCTTATCAGAGATAACATCAGCGAATATGTTCTCCCATTCAGTGGGCTTTCTTGTTTTGTTGATGGTTCCTTTTGCTGTGCAGTAGCTTTTTATTTTGATGTAGTCCAATTTGTTTATTTTCTCCTTAGTTTCCATTGCCTTAGGAGCTGTATTGGTAAAGATATTGCTACAACAAATGTCTGCTATTTTGCTGCTTTGCCTTTTTCTCAGATTTTTATGGTTTCCTGTCTTATATTTAAGTCTTTTATCCATTTTGAGTTTATTTTTGTGTATGGTGTAAGTTGGTGGTCTAGTTTAATTTTTTTGCAAGTATCTGTCCAGTTTTCCCAACACTATTTATTGAAGAGACTGTCTTGACTCCATTGTATGCTCTTGCCTCATTTGTCAAATATTATTGCATTAAAAGCATAATGGCTTGGGTCAATTTCTAGGTTTTCTGTTCTGTTCCATTGGTCTATTTGTCTGTTCTTGTGCCAGTACCAGGCAGTTTTGAGAACAGTGGCTTTGTGGTATAGTATGATATCTGGTATTGTGATCTCTCCAACTTTGTGTTTCTTTCTCAAGATTGCTACAGCTATTCGGGGTATTTTTTTATTCCATTTGAATTTTGGAGAGTATGTTCTAGGTCTTTGAAGTATGCTGTTGGTATTTTAATGGGGATTGTATTGAATCTATAGATTGCTTTGGGTAGTATGGACATTTTAATGATGATTCTACCAATCCATGAACACAGTATATTCTTTGATTTGTTTATGTCGACCTCTATCTCTTTTTTCAATGTCCTGTGATTTTCTGAGTACAGGTGCTTTATCTCCTTGGTTAAATTAATTCTTAGGTATCTTAATTTTTTTGGTGTAATGGTAACTGGGATTGTTTTTTGTTTTTTGTTTTTTTAGTTTCTCTTTTTTTATTATTATTACCTATAATAATAAAAGCATAATATGCTAATTAAATCAGACAGCCCATCAACCTTCAAGACTTCATTCCAAACATCTTTCCAGATGAAGCCATGGTGGCAGGGTCCGAGGCAAAGGTGGTTAGGGGTGATCAGGCAGGCAGGCGAGAAGTTAGGAGTGATCAGGCAGTCAGGCAGAGTGGTTAGGGGCGACCAGGCAGGCATGAAGAGTGGTTGGGGTGATCAGCCAGGCAGGCGAGTGGTTAGGAGTCAGCAATCCCGAATTGCGAGATGGATGTTCAACTGCCAGTTTTGGCCTGATCCCACAGGTTTCAGGCCTAAACTGGCAGTTGGACATCCCCAGAGGGGTTCTGGATTGTGAGAGGGTGCAGGGAGGGCTGAGGGAACCCCTCCCATGTATGATTTCGTGCACTGGGCCTCTAGTTGGTACATAAAAAAGCCATAGATTTCTGGGTGTTAATTTTGTATTCTACTATATTGCTGAATTCATTTACAAATTCTGGTAGTTTTTTGATGGAGTCTTTAGGGTTTTCCATGTACAATATCATGTCATCTGCTAATAATGACAATTTTACTTCTTCTTTTCTAATTTGGATGATTTTTATTTCTTCTTCTTCTCTGATTGCTATGGCTAGCACTTCCAGTACTATGTTGAACAGGAGTGGTGAAAGTGGGCATCCCTGTCTTGTTCCTGTTCTTAGAGAAGATGATTTTAGTTTTTGCCCATTGAGTATGATGTTGATTGTAGGTTTGTCATATAAGGTTTTTATTATGTTGAGGTATGATCCCTCTATTCCCACTTTGCTGAGAGTTTTTATCAGGAAAAGGTGTTGGATTTTATTAAGTGCCTTTTCTGCATCAATTGATATGATTATGTGATTTTTGTCTCTCAATTTGTTTATGTGATGTATCACATTTATTGATTTTCAGATATTGTACCAGCCTTGCATCCCTGGAATAAATCCCCCTTGGTCATGGTGTATGATCTTTCTAATGTAATGTTGGATCTGATTTGCTAGAATTTTGTTGAAGTTTTTAGCATCTAGGTTCATCAGCGATATTGTCTTATAATTCTCTTTCTTTGTAGTGTCTTTATCTGGTTTTGGGATTAGGGTACTGCTGCCTTCATAGAAAGAGCTTGGAAGTGTTCCTTCCTCTTGAATTTTTTGGAATAGTCTGAGAAGGACAGGTTTTACTTATTCTTTGAATGTTTGGTAAAATTCCCCTGTGAAGCTGTCTGGCCCTGGGCTTTTGTTTTTGGATCTGGTTCTTATTCTGAGTGAACATTATAAATGAGAAGATGGTTTAATTAAGGGAAAAAAATGTGAACATAAAGGTATTTAAGAAAATAATTAAGGTTATAAATAAATTCATACTGCATACCCCAATCATTATGGAATCTACAACAAACAGATGTTTGCATTCTCATTTCTTTAACATTTTTTTTCTGAAATTTTTGGTTGCATACTTTTTCATCTCATTTGCAATAAAAATTACTATGTTGTGAATAGAAATCTCCCTTTTCTTTTTTTTTTCGTGTATTTTTTTTAATTTCTTTATTGATTAAGGTATCACATATTTGTCCTCGTCCCCCCATTCCCATCCCACCCCCCTCCCCATGCATGCCCCCACCCCCCTGTTGTCCTTAACCGCCGGTTAGGCTCATATGCCTGCACACAAGTCCTTTGGTTGATCTCCCCCTTTACTCCCACCCTTCCCTACCCTCCCCCCGAGGCCCGACAGTCTGATCCATGCCTCCATGTTTCTGGGTCTGTTCTTGTTCATCAGTCTATGTTGTTCATTATTTCCCCTAGATGAGTGAGATCATGTGCTATTAGAAATACACTTATAAGAACCGAAAATGAGACAAGCAATAATGGTTATGGTGACTGGCAAATGAATCAGTGTGTAGTGAGTTTCTTTCTGGGCCAACAGTTCTTTTGAGACCCAATTTCAATGTCCAACAGTTCCTTATGTGTACATGTCAGCACTGACATTTCAGTTCTGGATGGTGGACAAATGGTGGTAATGCAGGTCCGACTCTGTCTGGTTTGGTCCTGGGCAATCTGCATTGATGCACAGTGTTAACTGCTAGTATGGGAAGGCCACATCAGCGTCTTCCGTCTCTGGACTGCTTCTCTTCTGTCTTCATGGCTGGAATAATCCTGTCGATTCCTCTCTTGCTGGAATCCACATGGTCTCGGAGTTGTTTTCTGAAAATATACAAACATATTCTCCCTCTTCTAATGTTGATTAAAGTTTATTTTCTCATTATTAATTTTTTAAAAATTATCTTTCAGATCTTATAAGTGTTATATTGGTAATGCCCTGAAAATATTTCTGGACTGTTATTAATTTCTTTTCGAAAATCTCTAGCATCAGTTTTATGAGCCATAGGATTTGAACATGACCTCTGTAGACTAGATTCTGCCTTTCTACATTTCAGACCTGTGTCTCCTTCATGATATGTCCTTGCCTGTGCCAGCATAGCACACACACCTATTACACACCTGGTCCTGCCTTAGTGAGTGAATCAGCATAGGGGAAAACAGGCAGTGGACTGATTCTGGTAACCATTCCACCTCAGAAAGACTGCCTGTATAACCAAATTCTATACAGACATGACTGCTCATAATCACAGAGCCATGTCCCAGTAAAACCAAACTGCATAATCATCAACTCAGGTTTAAATCCTCAAAGGGCAATGGCCCCTCCAAAGTCCCTACATAAAGGAAATGTGAGTATTGTTATTTTCATGGCAATATACTTCCATGAATTTAATACAAATCTGTTTTCCTTGTAACATGACATAATTAGAAACAATTATATTACCAAGGCTTTGACTGGAATGTTATATTTGAGTTGTTCATAGAGTCAGAGATAACCAGACAGCTCTAAGGCACTGTAGTTGACTTTATGGAGCCAATAGCCCCTTGGAAGGATCAGCCTCGTACCTTGCATATAGGGTCACCAGGTGAGAAAGGAAGGGCATCCTTGGCAGTCCCAGGGACCTCAGGATATTTTGGGGACCTGAGGACAAGAGGAGTTCACTCAAATCTGTAGGTGTGGTAGGAAAAGTCTGCTTGCAGGTCCTTGGCTCCTCTACAGCTCCCACAAAGGGAAATGAAATATCAGGAAAGTCACATTCAAACACAGTGCTTATATATCAGTCTTGAAGAAAAGTTAAAACATTTTACTTTTGCAGATTTCAAAAAAAATATTTGATCAGTGTGCATATTGCTAAGACATCTCCCAGGGCTTTGAAAGTGGCTGATGAAATAAGTGGTCACTGAAGTTGAAGCTTCATTAGCTTCATGGTAGTCATGTTCAGATTTCCTTAAAAAATGGAGCCCTCAGTTCCACCCTGACCAACTGAATGGAGATTTCTGGGAGGTGGGAGTGAGGCTCTATACTTATAATATGCTGACCCTTCCAAATGGTCTGGAAACTCTGTAATGTCAGGACAAAATGTTTTCCCTAGCACGTCAGCATTGCTCGGCTGGTCCTCTTCTTCCAGGGTCAATGAAAATTATTTTAAAAAAACCAGGGATGTGTCCATTTCCAGAATATCATCAAGCATTGCAACTTATCTCAGGTTTGAACCAAGTAAACTATTTGTATGTAAGGGGTGCAGGCTTGTATTTATTCAGTGAGTATAACAGATGCTAAAAGTTTATTTGTAATACCTATAAGTTTATGTTGGCATTTAGTAGTAACAACGTATTTTTATTCATGATTTAAAATTTCAACAATAGATTTAAACTTCATTGAGTAATTATTAAATGCACACATAGAGAGTATTTTTTTTTTGTCACAGAGATAGACAGAGAAAAGCATTGTTGGTATGTGGGACTTTGCAATACACACTATTTATTAAATAAATGAATGAGTTATTTGAGCATAAAAAATTGATGCAAGAAATTAACTGCCAAATTATGAAAGTCCTGAGATATCTGTCCTTCTAATTCTAGTCACCTTCTCCATAATTCATATCTTGTTTCAAAGAAATGAGTACAAATTAAGCATTTATTCTGGGACCTGAGCCATTTTTGATGATGTCATAGAGCAAGTATTGATGTGTCTGTTTAAGACTTGTATCCTACTTCATATAATGCGAGCCATTTCCTAAGCACCTTACAAACATTAATTTATTGATTCCTTGTTGCAGTGCTGTAAGAGAAATATGATTCTTATGTTTCACAGATGTGAGAAGTAAGTCCAGGCTACAGAGCTTCCTAAGTCCACTCAGCTAGAATACAGAGACATTCACACTGACGTCCAGGGTACGTGGTTCCAGATGTCCAGTTTTCCACCATCTATGACATTGATCTCATATGTGTACACATAAATCTAAGCATGGGGAGGGTGCAAATCCCAGTATTTGAATCACACAGATGAGTAAGAATTTTTATTTGACCCCGGGTTGCTTAAATTCTCCAATAATCGTAACATCGTCACTTTGTCCACCAATCCCCTTTTTAAATATGGTGGTAGTTTGGGCTTTAAAAATCAACACTGGCTGGCCCATTTTGGCTATTTCTTATTCTCACTGAACATTCATTAACTTCATTGTTGCACTTACTGGACAGTAGCACATAATTCATGAGCTGATAGGGAGACGAAATGAAGTGATGTATAAATGCTTCTAAACGTAGAGCTGTCTTGGGTAGATGGCCACACGCAGTAGCTATTCTCACTATCCATGCAGTGCACACCTGTCATTCACCACAGATGGCTCAAGTCATCACAGGGCTATTTTTAAGTGGCCCATTCCTTTCAAATATCTTCCCCATCCATTACTTGTGAGTGCTCCTTTAACTTTTAATCTTTTTCGACACTTTTTGACCTGGCTTGTGTTTGTGTTTTCTCACCATAAATCATCTCTATCTAAGAGAAGCCTCTCATCAGTCAAGGTCTCGTTGCATTTCTACTCCCCCAAGGTTCCTCCAATTTCCGAGGATTAGAGCTAGAATCGCCTGAGAGCATGTAGATAGTTCAATAAACTGCTTAAAAAAACAATCCTGCCCTTCTCACACAATCCGCTCTGTGGCCTTCATTTCTGCACGGTTGTTATCCCAATCAATACTGGTATCTCAGTAATTAAAGGCTCCCAGGTTCAGACATTGGGCCTTCTTGCTGGCTTCCCTTATCTGCAGAAACACGGCCTCATACATTTGCTTCAGCTGTCCTTGACTCTCCAGCTGCCATCAACAATTACATTGCTATTTTTTATTCCAAATCGACTGCTGTGTCAGGTGAACTATTTAAATGATCTTTGCTCATACAATCATTACTGTAGCCCACCCTAATAATATTTGACAGCACCATTTGGTTTGTATTTCTTATCTTGGTACTAAGCTGAATTCCCTTCCACTCATCGTAAATCTTTTCTGGATAAATAAGTACATCCCATTGAATTATGTTTACCCATCTGTTAGTGTCCTGACAGGATGGCTCTGGAAAACGTCTCCTGGCTGTAGAGGCTTCTGCTCTAACTCCACCCTTCTAATGATCGATATCTGCACTAAAAATGAGAAATTCAGTCAAGCACAGGCATGACTGCACATAGATGAATATGTGATCTTACAGATATCCCGAAGAATTATAAAAATAAACTGCCTTACTTTACATCTGGTGGAGAAAGCCAATCCTGTAGCTGTACTTAGGTAATGAGGAGATCTTTGATTTGTCAAGCCCTGTACAGAGCTGAAAAATAATTTAGATACATTTCCTCAGACCCCTCCACTCACTGACGCTGGGTGCTTTGCTATAAATTATGCAAGACGGCAGGATTTGACTGACTCTTACAGAGGTACAGATTCTGTTTCTACACCACTGTCTAAGAGTTCACAGGCAGGAGAAATGTGGAAGCGGTAAATTAAGGAGAAAATATAAATAAAAAGAGAAAAGCAATGTAGTTTCAGTCAAGCCTATCATGTGAGTAGACAAAGGCCTCAGTAATAGCATTGTCAACAATTGCCCCCCACCACCTTAAACCACCACCAACAATCACTAAATGCTACCGTCACCATCAACCAGCATCCTGTCACCATCAACCACTGACATCCACAGCCCACCACCAACAAAAATCAACAAAACCAATAATCACCACTTAATATCTAATGTAGGAGTTAATGAAAAATAGTACTCATCAGGGAAGTCATGAGGCAGTAGAAAGATAGAATCAGGCCATTGAGGAAGTCCCAATTTTAACAACCCAAGGTCAATCTCAAAGCTGATAAGCAGAATAAAAATCAAATTTGATAGTTCATGCACAGGAATTCATGAGCAATAATATGAAGGTTATAATTATTTCTTTTTGTGTGTGTTTGTTGTTGTTGTTAATCCTCATGGCAGGATATTTTTCCATTGATTTTTAGAGAGAGCAGAAGGGAGCAGGGAGAGACAGAGAAGCATCTATGTGAGAGAGGTTGCCTCCTGCACATGCCCTGACTAGTTATGTGCTCTTAACTGGAATCGAACCCAGGACCCTTCAGTCCATGGGCCGATGCTCTATCCACTGAGCCAAATCAGTTAGGGCTATAACCCTTTCTTAAAAACAAAATATTAGATACAGCATAGTGGAAAATTGATAACAATGGTGGAAAACTATAAATTAATAACAGAATTTGTCTGTGTTTGCTATGATGCAACCCCAAAACAAAAGTTAAAAATATCTGTGAAGTGAGCATAGTGAAATTGTTCATATTCACAGGTAAACACATGATCGATGGATCATATGAGCTTCACAAAGTCACATAAGCTGCAGTCCTTACATTGACCCAGATGGCTCTGTTTTGAATCAAACGTTCTCACCACACAAACTGCGATGGCTTTATTTTTCAACGACACTACCTATATTCAACGAAGAGTTAAAGCATTCTGCTTCAGGTGGATCTTTGTAAATTTTCCACTTCCAGCTTTAACAATCTAAAAACTGCTCAGGTAATTGCACATAATAGTAAGTGGGCAGGGGAGTAAAGAAAAAGAAATCAATAAAAGATTATATAATTGTATTTCTTATCTTCCAGTGCTGAAGTTATCCATAGAAAATCTAGTTATCAGAAGACATCCAACCTTGACAAGGTTAGCCTGGATTTGTGGTTACAGTAGTTTGTGATTTTTAAAGTATTATAATTATGATGATAATCATTATGGAGTTGTAGCATGTACCTTTTAATTTGGTTGTCAAGGGAGACAGGGAGTGATAATTAAGGCTAAAAGATGGAGAATGGAAGCCTTATTAAAGGATATATTGAAGATGGGAATTTGATCTGAGAATTAGATTATGATGAGAGTTTTTTAATGCAGCTGTGACACTCTTGAGTGACAGGGGAAGTGAGCAGGCAATTACAACGACAGGCATCTCCCCTAATCTTTACAATCCCAAACTCACAGTCACATCCATTTAAATTAATTTTTATGAAGCCTGCACACTTATGGCCTCACCAAATTGGAAATTTGTTTGTTTATTGTCCACAGGAAATAATTTTAGGGAAGCAAGTGGCAATGAAAGCCATCATGCCTGTCTGTCTTGTCTTTTTAACTTGTAAAAATTAATAACAGGAGATTAATCTGAAGGCTGCTGCCTTTATGAAAGCTGGCTGATCCTTAGCAGACAAGCGTTATTGTGATTATCAGTGGGAAGGTCAAAGGAAGGAATGTACAAGTCACAGCTGATTCATGAGTTCCTACGTTAAGCAAAGGATTTGAAAAGAACAACAACAACAAGGCTTGTGTTGCTCAGTGTTATATGTGGGAAATCAGTCTTCCTTGCATTGCTGAAACTGAAATTTTCAGGAATGGATTTTAAACAACTTTGGACATAGTTACTTTAAGATGTCTGTTCAGTAGAGATAGCAATAGCTCATTACCATGCATGCCGAAAACCTATTTTAAGAAGTACTTTACTGCACAAAGAATAATTTACCACATCATATTTTTCCTCCCAGTAATGCTAATATAAATAATTGTTGTGCCTTAAATTGGCATTATGTTTTGATAGCATAGTTTTTAATATACAAAGAACTGTTAGGCGGAACTGTTCAAAAACATGGAAATGTAGACAAAAATAGGAGTCTTTGGGAACAGCTCTTAATTTAAATCCCATTTATTGTTCTGATAGAGTATGGTAGCTGAAGAAGTTTCAACATAATGATGGAATCATGATTGTTTTGCAAATAAGTTTTAAAATATATCAGAAATGTGTTTGTGGTTTAGATATGGCAAAATCTGAAAAATCACACTAATTAAGTGTTCTTTATTATTCCATCTGTTATTTTCTTTTAGGTTATCTAATAGGACTCTCATGTATATATGTATTTATATAATGTTGGGAAAAGTTCTGTGATAGTGACTAGTAGGTGTGTGCAATTTTCCTAAGTTCTAGTAATAAAAGGCTGTTAATGTATGTCATCAACCTGCAAAACATCAATATATAGTACCTATAGATGATAGAATAATAAATGTGATATATGATTAATATTAAAAGTTAAAAAATAGTAGAAAGAATAATAAACAGTAGCTATGTTTTGAGAAGGAGCTGAATCCTCAGTACATTGGAAAATTATTTATAATCTCTAATGTTCAACAGCACAAAACTACTATTTAGGAATAGGATGATTTTAAACCAGAAATAATTAAATGATCCTATATAATAAAAGCCTAATATGCAAATTGTCCCCTCGGGTGTTTATTCAACTTGGAGTTTGACTGGGAGACTGGGAGTTTGACCACTCGCTATGATGTGTGCTGACCACCAGGGGGTGGCATGGAACATGGGGGGCGCCGGTGACATGGTGCTGGCAGTGGGCAGCAGTGGAAGCGCTGCCAGCCCTGATGGGCCCTGAAGAGAGCAGGACCACGGTGGGATGGTGGAGCAGGTGAGCTGGCAGGGCCAGGCCAAGGCAGGGTGCCAGGGGGAACTGTGGGGCTGCGAGGCTGGGGGTATGAGCTGAGACTGTGAGCCTGGGGATATGAGCTGAGGCCTGATCCCTGCAGGCCACCCTGAGGGACTCCACCTGTGCATGAATTCGTGCACTGGGCCCCTAGTCTGAGTATAAAGATGCTTCTATAAGAGAGAGTTCTCATTTCATATGGCTCTTTAGTAATGTGCAAATATTTCTGAGAAAATACTAAAATCTTGTTTTTAAATATGTTCTCTATATATGTGTATGAATGCATATGTATGATATTGTATGCCATAAGCTATCAATCATAAGTGGATTCCATTTATCTTTTGTGAAAGACTAGATGTTCTGAAAAAACTTTGCTGTTGTTCTTTTACTTTGTCATTTTTAGTATGATGGTGAATAACTCAGTCCATTTTACTTCATTTCCTGCATATAAAACTTAGGTGGCAATACCTACAGTATCAGTGTGTTAGGGTTCAAATTAATTGTGTAGATTAGTAATGAACATGTATTAAATAATTCTCAGTGCCTGAGCTGTGATTAAGACCTGAGTGCATTGCAATGTTGGCAGAAGGCACTGTCTTTCTACCACCACCAACTGGGCACAATATAAATTAACAACAGAAAATGACTCCAAAGAGGATCCAACAGAATCGCCTCTCCTCTCAGGACCACCATATGCCTTTGTAGTAATTCAGGAACCTCCATCAGTGTCTGGGGTTCTAATATAACCTCTGCTATGCAGAATATTGTACACATATTACACTAAGGCTTGATTGATTGCTATACATTAGCCCTTGGTATATAGTTTATTGAATCGACTGAAGGGAATATTCCTGGGACTGTAAAATCTGATGGGGATAATTTGATGTTGGAAAGGTCACTGTTCATGTTGTCTTATATTTGAGTATTTTTCCATGTGCATTTACAGAGGTAGTGAGCACTAAACTGAGATTTAGGAGATAAGTATATTGTCTAAAATACGCCAGGTTCCAACCTATGACCCTGGCAAAGTGGTTAACCAGAGTACTTCCGTGTGTATTATACATGCTCACTTTTACCTTCCCTTTTTTCTGTTCTTCATTTAGCATGTAGATGTTAAAACTCACTCTGTGCCCCGAAAATGACCAGCAAGTCAGACAGACTTTAAGAAACATAAATACAAAACAAGACTGTGTCTATAGGGGTCATTTTCCTGGTGGAAATGTTGACATTATCCAGATTTTAATTTACCCCTCTCCAAAATCTAAATGTGAAAGTCCAAGGAGGATGTTAGTAAAGGAATTTAATAAACAAACTCTAATAGAAAAAAAAATGAAAAAAAAGTTCATAAAATGTAGAAAAACAGTAAGAATGGTTTGAATATAAAAATACAATTACAATAGGGGATTAAAAAAAGTGAGGAAAAAGTGAAAATTAAGTGGATTATCCAGAAACAATTAAATAAGCAAAAGAAAGGACTTCTCAAAAGATGTTGGGATAAAGGGACTTCTCCATTGTTGGTGGCCACAAAGACTGATTTTATGTTCCTAGATAACTTGTGATAAAAGAGGCCTTTCCAAATAGAATGCACTAGGAATAGCAGAGGACTGGGAGATACAATATTTGGATTCAAATCTGAATTTTCTACTAATAGGAGTTTGATCATCAGCAATTGAATTTAACTTCATTAAAGTGGTCAGCTTGTGAGTTAGGAAAGAAAAAAACTACCTCTTAGAATTACTTTGATAATTGAATGAGCTAAGTCATGAGGAAGCACTTTATATATTTCAAACTAGCATTTATTGTTTTCCTTTTGTAAACTCCAACTGGTGTAAATCAGACTCTGATGAACAGATATCTTTAGTGTCATTCAGTTGTACCTTAAAGCACTGGAGAAACAGTTGTATTCTTCATTATCCTTCCTTATCAAGAAGGAAAATACTTTTATCCATTCCTAAAGGAATGCATTTTTATTTTAAATACTAGGGGCATGGTGCAAAAATTTGTGCATGGGTAGGTTCCTAGGCCTGGCCTGTGATCAGGGCTGATCAGCTTCCCTGCCTCCCCACCTCCACCTTCCCTCGCTCCCTCAGCACCCCGCCATCGCAGTTGGTCGCCCGCCATATTCCGCGCCACCCACTGGTGGTCAGCGCACATCATAGTGAGTGATCAAACTCCTGGTTGAACTTCCTAAGGGACAATTTGCATATTAGCCTCTTATTATATAGGATTAGTCATGTATCTATAAATCTATTACACACATATATTTTTATTTTCTAAATTTAAAGAAATTGTGCCACATTCTGTGCATTACTCAAGAGTTAAATTATATTGAGATAAACCCATGTCTCTAATTTTATATCTGGCTACGCAGAAAGACCTTTAATCTTTTCTTTAGTTAACCAATCACTCCTTCGAAGTTTAAGGTACAGTTTGGGGAAACTTTCTTAGTGTTGGCCTTCTGTTCAAGAACCGTTCCTAAAGGTTACAACTTGAATCCACAAATAAATATAAACTCTACTGAGCATCAACTGTCAGCCGTGACTGTGTATATATTGGAATTGCAAGGTTGATATACGTTACCTTTCTTTAAGGTGCTCACTGTCGGGCTGGGAAATGTGAATATGTATACCTTACCCCTAGAGTAGCTCCAAAACTCCTTTTATAATTGTCCATGTGATGTATGTCATCTTTCCCCCAATTTCTCTCTCCCCCTCTCAACTCACAGGTAGGGAGTGACTCTGTGGACACAGTCTTTTGCTTTCCCAGGCGCAATGGTCACAAGAAGCTCTGACATTACCTCCTAAATATGAAGACATGTGGATGTAGACACTATTCCAATGTAAGAGAGGATTCTGAGATGACATCCAGCCCCTGCAGCATTAGGGGTTACTTAATGGGAGCCTCTCTTCTGGTTTTTCCCATGGGGATTACAGGGCAGTCTGCAAGGCCCACTCACTAGGAGTCTGATTCTAATGGAGAGCGGGGAGAGGCTTCAAATAACCAATACTAGAATCTTGGCTAACCCAAGTCCTCCGTGCAGAAATCATGTGGTATCCCAACCAGTGACTTTGCTCATCTTCAGAACTAACTGAAGGTACAGTTTGACCAGAGAACTTTGGAAGGTATAGGTCTGCCTGATTCAGGTCCTCAGATAAGGTCCACCCAGGCAGGAGAGCTGAGTCATCTCCCACCTGCTATGATATGTGGACTCCAGAGCAATCTGACAGGAAAGGCTCCCTAACCCATCTGTAAGTTGCTGCAACAACCTAGAAAAAAAGGTGGATGAGCAGAGCTGATGGTTCTTGGAGCAAAGACAATGACCCTGTTTGACCAGGAAACTTAGGATACAAATCAGCTTGAGTCAAAGTGCTGAAAATAAAATCCTTAGTGGCCTTGGATCTTCTTCTCCCACTGTTTCCAGGCATGGAAACTAACTTTTGGCCCCATCTACTGTTCAATGGAACCTTTAGCCTGTCGGACTAGGGAACTTCATCAGAATACTGGGAAGTGCTTAAGAAGACCACAGTCTCTGGCTTTCCCCCTCTGCCCCACCTGACCAGGATATTTAGTGCACTTTATTGCCTGATTCAGGGTCCCCAAACAATGAGCCATTCAGGCCCTGGGTCCCCAACTAGGGCAAGTAAGCTAATTTATAGCCCCACCTACTGACAAATATAATATCCAGTCCTGACTGGAAAGCTTTCCAGAGAATCCAGTCAATTCTAGAGCCCATCCTAGAGCCTCAATTGGTCAGGGAACCAAGCCAACAGCCCTATTCAGCCATTCTCAGCCAGTGGCACACAACTCTACTCTCAGCCTCACAGAGCAAATAATTGCCTCACTCAAAAGTAGACCCTAATAGAAGGCCACACTTGCTCAAGGATTTTAGCGGTATACACTCCAGGCTTGTAAACTGAGCTGACTAGTAAAGGACTGTCTCTTCCCAAAGCAAACCTGAAAAGTTTGAAAGAAGAGACCACTTAATCAAATGTACAGAGACCAACATAAGGAATCAAGGATCACAAAAAAAAAAATAAAAAAATAGGTAACTATATGTCACCAAAGGAAACTAAAAAAGCTCTAATAATTAACACTAAACAAATAGACATTTATGAACTGTTAGACAAAGAACTCAGAATAATCCTCTTAAAAGAGTTCAGTGAACTACAAGAACACATAAATAACAAAATTAGTAAAACAATGCATGAACATAATGAGAAGTTAAATAGAAAGTATAAAAATATCCATTAACTGAACTAAAGGACTCAACAGAGAATTTAAAAAGCAGACTCAGACAGAAAGAAGAAAGAGTGAGGGTTCAAAAATGGTGGTGGAGTAAGTGGATGCTACACTGACATTCTCCCAGGACCAAACTGGGATTACAATTAAAATACAGAAAAAGCATCCTATCTAATAAAGATGGAATATGCTAATTGATTGTCACAACCTCACAAAGATGGAGGCGCCCACAGCCAATAAAGAGAGAATATGCTAATTGACTGCCACACCCTCAAAGACGGTGGTGACCAGTCCCCTCAGACCTGCTGGAGCAGCGGGCATGTGGCACGGCCGGGCCTGCCCCCAGGCGGGTCTGGCCACTCCCAGTGCTTGCCTACAGAGTCCCCCAGTCCCCTCAGTCCCCCAGCTGCCCAGGGCTGGCCTGAGGCACAAGCAAGCCTCAGATGGCAGCTTCCCAGCTGCCCAGGGCCGCCTGAGGCTCAGGTAACCAGGGTTGGCCGAGGCTTGCGCTGCCGGCAATGGCAGCAGAACAGGTGTGATGGGAGCATCACCTTCTTCTATTCTCCAGGTCGCCTCCTGCCCCTGAGGACTCCCAGACTGTGAGAGGGGGCAGGCTGGGCTGAGGGATGCCCCCCTTCCAGTTCATAAATTTTCATGCACCAGGCCTCTAGTCTTGTATAATCAACTGAAGACTAGCTGGAGAGAAGCCTGATAACCAAGGACATAAAGTGGAGACTTGGAGGAAGTACAGCAGCAGAAAGGGCTGGCTGGGCTCCTGTAGACGGCAGCTGAAGTTCCGAAGAGATATATCAGCTGTGGGATTTTTCAATGAGAACTCTGGGGTCTAAACCCTAAGCTGGGTGTCCCATCCCAAAGCACCAAAACTGAGAAAGTTGCCTACATAACATCTGGCTGTTAAAAGCAGCAGGGTGTTTTTCTGCCAGGGAGAGATGACTGAAAATGCAGGCACCCTCCAAAAGGGCCAGCACACAAAATGTGTGTGTAGCCACTCACCTTAGGAGGGCAGAGTGCACTGGAGCTGTTGTGAGGAAAATCAAGGGTAGAGGGGCTCTGGGTTAGAGCTTGGAGGGCAACCTCCCCAGTTTCCTGTGCTGAGTCATTCCCTCATACTGCAGAGGACATCATTCTCCAGCAGACCTTACCATCAGGCAGCTTTATCATGGGGGTGAAGCAATTGCCCCACACTATTGGAAAGTCTCTTGCTCCACCCTGTGGAGCCTATGCATTGTTGTAGTTCATAGCCTGAGGCTAATCAAGACTAAATAACAATCAGACTGAAGGCAGAGGGGGATCTCTGGAGGCTTTGAATCCTTTGCCTGATCTCCTTCTGGGCCCGGAGCTAGGAAAAACAGAACCTGGTGCACATCTTGGTCCTTTCCAAAGGTACCCAGTCCCAGAGAGGGAGCCACAAGCTGTGGATTTCTGATAGCTCCAAATAGGGGACTTAGGGCCAGTCACAAACAGCTTCTGACATTGTCCTGCACTAGGGACTGGGAGTCATAGCAGATCTACCTAATACATAGACACAAACCCAAATAGGCATCCAAAAAGGGGGAGACATAAAACTAAGCCCCGAATGAAAGAACAAGAGAATTTTCCAGAGAAGAGCTAAATGAAATGGGGATAAGAAATTTATCAGATATAGCGTTCAGAATAATGATTGCAAGGATGCTCAAGAGCATGAGAAAATATATAGAAACTATGAAAAAAGACCAGTCGTAAATGAAGAATGACAGCACTAATAAAGTACATATTGGAAGGAATACATAACAGAATCAGGGGATGTGGGAAACGATTAACCAAAGATACTATACTCATATATACATTACCTATAGACACAGAAAATAGGGTGGTGAAGGTCTGGGCTGGGGTGGGAACCAGGTGGAGGGGGACAATGGGGGAATAAAAGAGTACATCTGTAATACACTCAACAGTAAAGATTTTAAAAACAATTATTGGTGTGAAAGTAAATAGCTGACAATGCTCTGGAAAATAATTTAGAATCATTTTACAAAGTAACCCCAATTGTATATTAATTAAAACACTCATAATGTACACAAACTGTCTCTAGTAATCTAACACTTCTCTCAGAGGAAGCATAGTGACACATGCTCAGGAATTCTCATGGAAACACTGTTGGTAACCACCAGAGCAATGTCTGTTAACAGGAAAGTGAATAAACAGAATATGGTATATTCACATAGAATATTACACCCAGTGGAAGTAAATGAGGTACAGTTATAAACCAAGGTAAACCTTAGAAACATAGTGTGGAGTGAAAAGTAACATTTTCAGAAGAGTACACGTATCATAATGCCATTTACATAAAATCCTATAAAATAAAGAGGTAATATGCAAATTGACCATCATTCCAACATATAAGATAGCTGCCCCTATGTGGACACAAGATGGCCACCACAAGATGGCCAGCCGGGGAGGGCAGTTTGGCGGGGGGGGGGGACCAGGCCTGCAGGGGAGGGCAGTTGGGAGGGACAAGGCTTCCAGGGGAGGGCAGTTGGGGGGACCAGGCTGGCAGGGGAGGGCAGTTTGGGGGGACCAGGCCTGCAGGGGAGGCCAGTTGGGGGGGCCCAGGCCTGAAGGGAGGGCAGTTGGGGGTGACCAGGCTTGAAGGGATGGACAGTTAGGGGTGACCAAGCCAGCAGGGGAAGGCAGTTAGGGGCAATCGGGCCAGCAGAGGAGCAGTTAGGCATCTATCAGGCTGGCAGGGGAGCCGTTGGGAGCCAGCAGTCCTGGATTGTGAGAGGGATGTCCGACTGCCCAGTGGGATCGGGCCTAAATGGGCAGTTGGACATCCCTCAAGTGGTCCCAGATTGGAGAGGGTGCAAGCTGGGCTGAGGGACACACCACTCCCCACCATGCATGAATTTCGTGCACTGGGCCTCTAGTCAAAGGTATAAAAACTGAAGAGTATAATGTTTAGGGATGTATACCTAGATAAAACTAAAAAGGAAGAAACAAAACACAGAATCCAGTAGGTGCTTTTCTTCCAGGTCAGGCAGATGAATGGGTTTTAGAAAAAGCACCCAGGAAAATTAATGATATAGCTAATATCTTATTTCAAAATTTGTGTGTTGAGTTCATAAGTATTCTAACGTTATGCTTCATAATTTATTTATAGTTTATATTCTCATAAGTTCATTAATAATTATATTTTATACATTTACAAAATAAAGTATGATATAGTAACTTCATTATTTTTTTAACCATTTGAATGTAAAAACTAGAGAAAAATAAGTTACTGAAAGCAACTGTATATTAAAACATAATGTTCTATTAGTCCTGTTATAAATTATCTGAAAGGTCAAGATGCTAAGAAATGCTATCCTTATAAAAGAAAAGTCTTCAAAGTGAACTAATCAAGGCTTCACAAATTATGACAGGGATTGAGACCTTGAAACAAATATGTTTTGTCAGTAGTCAAGGGATTCAGAAGAGGCTATGATTTAATCAACTAATTCAAAAAGAGTCACGACCCAAAATACTTTTGCACAAGATGAAACAAGTAAATGAAAAATAAAGCAAGCAGTCAAGATAAGGCAAATGAAAACAATGAGCACATTGCAAGATATCTAAATTTGTTTCTAGGAGTGTTATGCTAAGTGAAATAAGCCAGTCAGAGGAAGACAAGTACCATATGATTTCACTCATATGTAGAATGAACAAAATGAATTAACAAGAAAAATAGAGACAGACTCATAGATAGAGAGCAGGCTGACAGCTGTTGGGAGGGGTAGTTGGGGGGCTGGGTGGGATGGAGGGATTGAGCCAAAAAAAAAAAAAAAAGGAAAAAACTCATAGACATGGACAACAGTGTGGTGATTGATGGGAAGGGAGGGATATGGAGGAGGGCATAGGGGGATAAATAGTGATGAAGGAGACTTGACTTGGGGTGGTTGAACACAGTACAGTGTACAGGTGATGTGTTGTGGAATTGTGCACCTGAAGCCTATATAATTTTGTTAACTGGTGTAACCCCAATAAATACAATAAAAATAATAAATAAATAAATAAATAAATAAATAAATAAATAAATTTGATTCTATGAAAGGAAATAATACAGAGTTAATAAATTAAGATAACCCTCTAGAAGTGCTGAAAATTCCATATGTACTTACTGGTATATAAAATTTTTAGTTTTATAATCCTGAAGCTCACTGTGGGAAGTGTAACCCCACGTAAGTATAGCAAAATTTCATTATTTCACAGTGCTGTAAAGCGGAGACTGTGAAATTCTTATGAAAAAACACCATTACTATACTCAGCCATATTTCAAACAAACTACAAAACTAGAAATTCAGAGGACCAGCTACAGCCATGTTAAAATACTTTATAAATTCATGTAGATAATATTGGATACTTCATTAGACATTTTGGGGAAAATTGCCAATAATTCACATTAAAATGAAAGATTTTAGGGCTACCTTGGATATTCTCATTCTCATTGAAAAAATATAGTTTAAGGTTCCTTAATATGATTTTTAAAATACTACTTCTCTAAGGGAATGATGTTAAGAATACCTGCCAACTAACATCTAATATAAAGGAATATTAACCCATTTATACACATCCTCACATATTCAAATGCATTAATATTTGCACATGGATATGAGCACACATAATTCATATGCATTTGTGTTAATGAATGTATGTGCATACACTTATAATTCCAATAATCAAGAACCAATAGAACACATTCAGATAGGTACTATTACAACTTAATACTTAGTGCTTTGAGTAAGCAACTTACCATATTTTATTAAATAATGGGCAATTGTGGGTTAAGACAGCAAGAACAGATTTCCCACCTCTAAGAGAATTCTCCCCAAATTCTCAGAACTAGGCCATTTGCAATTATAAGATAAATGCACAAAGATGAAAACCATAGGTGAGCAAGAAGCTGTAAGTCAATATTAAATCTGGAAAGATGATGGGCAAGTAGAAACTCATATAGCAGACCCAAAGATATACCATAAGCCCATGGTGAGGAAATAAAAAAAAAAAGCCAGATTAAACAGATTCCTCAATAGGTTCAGGAACTGGCAGTACCAGTATCATTGGAATTAGGGATGAAGAAGGGGGATTAAATCAAAGAGATGGACTATGGTGGTTAATTTTATCTGTCAACTTGACTGTTGCGAGGGTTGCCTAGAAATTTGGTCAAATGTGGTTCTTGTGTTTGTGAGGGCGTTTTTGGATGAAATGAACATTTGATTCAGTAGATTGAGTAAAACTCATTGTCCATAATGTTGGTGGGCTTCATCCAATCAGTAGAAGGCCTGGATTGAACAGAAAGAGAGATCCACCCTGAGTAAGAGAGAATTCCTCCTGCCTGACAGCCTTTGAACTGGCTCATGGACATTTTTTTTCCTGACTTGGAACTCAAACCAAAGCATCAGCTCTTTTGGGTCTCCAGGTTGGTAACTGCAGATATTGGGACTCTTCAGATTCCATAATGGAATAAGCCAATTCCCTATAAAAAATCTTGTATATGTGCATACGTATTACTATACACAAACAGTGTTGGCTATTTCTCTGAAGAACCCTGACTATTACAAATCCATAGAATCTTGAGAAGCAATTTTATCCTTACATTGTTTTCCTCATCTCCAGGCTGCTGGGTGACTGACCTTCTTCTGATTTACTTGAGTAAATTGGTTTATTCTGTGTGGAGGCCATCGGAGGTCTCAGTTAGAAAACACCAGCCAGTTAAGGACATGACTGTCATTCTGCAAACAAGAGAAGCAGATCTACCTTACTCACTGAAAGCTGGCCCCAGTGGCCTTTCTAAACTTGGCTCCCCAAATACTATTGGATATATCCCTACCTTTCAGAAAGATATTAGATAACCCCTTAAAGAAGAACAAGAGAGGAAAAATGTAAAGATAGGGTACTGTGTGTTTTATAAGAGAAAAAAAGTGTTTTATCTCCCCAGATCATTTTATGGTCTAGGTCAAAACTGACAAATCCTTCTCAGAACCAGAAAATGGCAGTTGATTCCATTGTTTTCATTTATAAACAGACTAGAGGCCAGGTGCATGACATTTGTGCACCAGGGGGAGGGGAGGTCCCTCAGCCTGGCCTGTGTCCTCTCGCAGGGAGTGGGCCTAAGCCGGCCGATGGACATCCCCCGAGGAGTCCTTAGCACTGCAGCAGAGGCAGGGGAGGCTCCCACCAACTCCGCTGTGCTCACCAGCCCTGAGCCCGGCTTCTGGCTGAGCGGCACACCCGCTGTGGGAGCACACTGACCACTGGAGGGCAGCTCCTGCATGAGTGTCTGCTTCCTGGTGATCAGTGCACGTCATAGCAACTGGTCGATTGATATATAGGATAATCGTGGGTAGCCTGATATCCGATAAAAGTCTATGACACAAAATACAAAGTTTTGGTAAAAAATAATATCAGTAAACAACTTAAATATAAAGAGACTACACAGGGACAAAAAATCAAATATACTATCATTAGGATTCAGAGAATGATCAGCTGTACTGTATACATGAGATTAAAAACAGGGTGCTGCTCATAAAGATATTCTGAAAAATGCTCTTAATAATTAAATATTAAAGTTATAAAAAACCTCAATATAAAATAAATTAAAAATATAGAAGAACTCTTAGAAAGTAGGACAAAACTCAGCAAGCGCCAATATAAAGAAGAACTTGAATGACCAATCTAGGAGTTTAACATCTGTATAACAAAGCTTTAAGAAAAAAAGAAAGATATAGGAGAGTGAGTAAACTAAACAATCCAAAAAGAAGGGATGGTCCCAAGAATAAAGAATCATTTCCTTGTCAAAAGGTTCACTCTAGGGACACCTCAAAGATAAGACTGCACACTCCCAACTCTATGATACATCTTTGCTAAATGTGAGAAATCGAAGTAAAACTTCTGAAAAAAATCTAGTCTTATCCTAAGGAATAGAAAATAGAGCATCTTTAGATTTCTCAATAACCACACTAGAAGTTACAAAGCATTTAAGAAATTATTTCTTAACACTGAAGAAAAAATTCTATCCCCAAACTATTACTCAAATGAGATAGAATAAAGTCATTACTACTATTCATGAATTAAAAAAAAATATATTTCCTATAGATATTTTGCCAAAAACTATCTGAGGATGTGCTTCACCAAAACAAAGGCGTAAACCAAGAAATAAACATCCATGCTCACAGAAAACAAGATGTAGGAAGGAGACAAAGAAAAACCCAAGGTGATGCTTTGTCAAATACCGATGATGATTACTATCGACAAAATGGAGGACAACTATTTCAAATTGGAATAAAATTCAAAATCTTTGGCCAAAAACACTGCAATGACTTGCATTTGTCATTGTGCTTTCTTCCAGCCATTATTGAAAAGTATAGTAAAAATATGTAAAACCATTACTTTTAATTTTAGAGTTATTTGAATAGACTGTGCCTGGTTGACACTTAATTTCATTGGTTTTCCTAAAACTTGATGTTATTTTGATAGTTAACTTATTGGCAAGAGCATTCTGATTTCCGTGAAATATATAAGAAAACTCAAAAATGTCCAAATAAGGTAAGTTCACACATACACACACACACACACACACACACACACACACACACACCCTTTGAAAGGACATAAAAACCTGATATTATCATTTTCCCTTTATTAAAAAGGAAAATTGAGTGGCTGTAGGAATAGATTATGAAGCTGACTTGTATTATCATGCTTTTATCTTATTTCATTTGAGCTTATCATAAACATGGTTTATTCAAATTGAAGAATTTATCTAAAGACCTTAACAAACAAATACAATTTGAGCCAGTAGTTAGACTTTTAAAAACTTGGTTTTTATATTTATACATGTCAATGAGATGTGGAGAAAAATTTTGTTTATTATCATGCTAGAAAAATATTGAAAATGATCCAAATGTTGATCATCAGGAAACTAGTAAAGAAATGATAGATGATAGATAGAAAAGGCCCTGAAGCCAACGTGTGAAGAAACCAGGTGTCAATATAAAACATTTTCCGATATTCATTGCTGAAAACAGCAAACTTAAGAATTTATGTTACCATTTGTTTAAAGAGAAAAAATATTGTTTTGCTTAAACATGCATAAATGCATGAAAATAATAGGAGATAATTGAAGATTCAGTTTCATTTAGAGAAGAAAAATGATGGTAAGGAGACATGACCAGTAATGATTTTCACTGTATCTCTTCTTATACCTTTTACATTTTGAACATGTGGGTTTTGTGCCCACTTAAAAATGTTTGCTTTACAAGAGGTCAAATAAAATAAGTGAGAAATAATTAGGAAATCAAATGAAGATGAGTTATGTAAGGAAGACTGGATTGCATACATAATTTTCAAGGTAAGTGTTTAAAGGTAAGTGTTTAAATTTTTTTAAAATATATATTTTATTGATTTTAGAGAGGATGGGAGAGGGAAAGAGAGATAGAAACATCAATGAAAACAGAGAATCATTGATCAGCTTCTAGGAGCTACAGAAACTGTGGAGCCTGAATCTGCAACCCAGGCATATGCCTTCATCTGGTTCATAGGTTGATGCTCAACCACTGAATAACACCAACTGGGCAAAGGGAATGTGGCTTTTAAGATGGTCTTGAAAGGGGCATATACACTGAGTGGCCAGATTATTATGATCTCTGAACGCATAATAGTCTGGTCACTCAGTGTATATCCTATATAATAAAAGGCTAATATGCAAATTGTCCCCTTGACCAGGAGTTCAACCAGCAGGCAGGCTGGCCAACTGCCCATATCCCCTCCCCCTGGCCAGGCTGGCTGGACCCTACCCATGCACGAATTCATGCACATGCCTCTAATATATCCTATCTAATAAAAGAGTTAAGTTATATGCAAATTGACTGTACCTCCACTACACCCACAAGCCACACTCACCAGCCAATCAGGAGTGAGAATGCAAATTAACCCAACAAAGATGGCTGTGGCCACAGATCGAGCAAAAGGCTTGAGTTGCCCCAGGCGATAGAGGAAGCCAAGCTTTCCACCTGCCCTGGCTGGCCCAGGCCTCCGCTGAAGGCTACAAAGTTTCAATTATAGAAGATAAACAAATCCCAACAAAAATGGCTGCAGCCACGGAGCAAGCAGGAGGCTTGGGTTTCCCCAGTGATCGAGGAAGCCAAGTTCCTGGCCTGCCCTGGCCTCCGCTGAAGGATACAAAGTTTAAATTATAGAAGATAAATAAATCCCAGATACCAGCGCCTCCACTTGGGTCGCGGGGGGGGGGCGTGGCCAGCCTGCAAACCACTACAGGCCCTTTGCCCAGGCCACCCCATGCCCCAAAGGAACCCCCACCCTGATCCAGGACACCCTTCAGGGCAAACCAGCTGGCCCCCACCCATGCACCAGGCCTCTATACTATCTAAGAAAAGAGTAATTTGCAAATTGACCATCACTCAACACACAAGATGGCTGCCCCCATGTGGTCAAAGATGGCTGCCTGCATGTGGACACACGATGGCCACCACAAGATGGCCAGCAGGGGAGGGCAGTTGTGAGTGATCAGGCCAGCAGGGGAGTGCAGGTGGGAGGAGCCAGGCCTGCAAGGGAGGGCAGTTGGGGGCAATCGAGCCTGCAGGGAGGACAGTTAGGGGTGACCCAGCTGGCAGAGGAGGGAAGTTGGGGGCAACTGGGCCTGCAGGGAAGGGCAGTTGGGGGGGACCCAGGCCTGCAAGGGAGAGCAGTTGTGAGAGGACCAGGCCTGCAGGGGAGGGCAGTTAGGGGTGACCAGTCCTGCAGGGGAGGGCAGTTAGGGGCAATCAGGCTGGCAGGGGAGCAGTTAGGTATCAATCAGGCAGTTAGGCATCAACCAGGCTGTGTGTGGTTAGGGGGTGATCAGGTTGGCAGGCAGAAGTGGTTAGGAGCAATCAGGAAGGCAGGCAGGCGAGTAGTTGGGAGCCAGCAGTCCCAGATTGGAGAGGGTTCAGGCTGGGCTGAGGGACACACACACCTGTGCATGAATTTTGTGCACCGGGGCTCTAATATATATATCTATATACACACATACATACACACACACATATACACACACACATACATATACACCACACACACATACATATACACCACACACAAACACAGACACACACACTGAGTGGCCAGATTATTATGTGTTCAGAGATCATAATAATCTGGCCACTCATTGTATTTCTGAAAGAATATCTATCTGCATAAAATAGAAAAACAGGTCAGAATTAACATATTCAGGTAGAGAAAAAACTTAAGGGAATACATGGAGATGGAGAACCATTGACCATATTAACAATGGTATTTCAGGATGCTTGAAGCATATGAAACATGTAAGGAAATAACTAGCATAAGGCAAAACATTGATGTCACAAAAATGTTATTGCATTCTTGGGATGGCCATGAAAATGGACTGTGTATGAATGAAAGTTTTTGAAACTAAAAGTAACCCTTAATAATTTCAGAAATTGCATTGCTTCCAGTCATTCAACATTTTGTGTAGTGTTTTCAAATGCAGTTTATATTTTATACATGATTTTGCTGGATTATTATTGTGTCTTATTTATTGATTAACTCATTCTTATTTTATCTGTTTCTTCATTGTAGAATATTTCTTACCTAAGGTTGGTTGAGTAACAGCATGGACTGTCACACACGCATGCACATTTCTCTATGTGTGCATGTTATATAAATTAGGATACATTTAATTTGTCAAATCTTGAGTTGCCCCAGGCGATAGAGGAAGCCAAGCTTTCCGCCTGCCCTGGCTGGCCCAGGCCTCCGCTGAAGGCTACAAAGTTTCAATTATAGAAGATAAACAAATCCCAACAAAAATGGCTGCAGCCACGGAGCAAGCAGGAGGACGAGCAACACAAGAAAGACTGAAAGGAACCTGTAAACCCATTGTCACTTAAATAGGGAATATAGTCAATGGTGTTGTAATGATGGTATGATGCCAGGTGGGTACTAGAAATACTGGGGAACACTTTGTAAAGTATATGATTGTCTAACCACTATTCTGTAACTAATATAAAACCTGAAACCAATACAAAATAATGTTGAATGTAAAGAAATGAAAATTGGAGTGAAATTTTTATAAATTTCAAAGTTTAAATAAAAGCTGTAAAGGAAGGAAGTGGAGAATAAAAAGTATTTTTCATTTTGCCACTTCATTAAAAAGGCAGTTGTCTTTATATGGTGCTTTTATACTTTTCTAAGTCATTATCTCATTTTAATTTCCGGGCAACTTAAAGACAAGATAAGTATTCCCTCCACTATTCAAAGAAAGGAAATCTTGGTGTCTGGTCCTAATGATTCAATCGTCAAGCCCTTATTGTAAAGCAGGGTTAGTAAAATTTTCTGTGCAGGGTCATATCTATACTAATAAAAGCCTTGGGGGTGATCAGGCCAGCAGGGGAGGGTATTTGGGGGCAATCAGGCCCACAGAGCAGCATTTAGGGGGCAATCAGGCCAGCAAGGAAGCAGTTAGGGGGCAATCAGGCAGGTAGGTGAGCGGTTAGGAGCCAGCGGTCCCGGATTGTGAGAGGGATGTCCAACTGCAGGATTAGGCCCGATTCCAGAATCGGGCCTAAACCTGCAGTTGGACATCTCCCGAGGGGTCCCATATTAGAGAGGGTGCAAGCTGGGCTGAGGGACACCCTCCCCAGTGCACGAATTTCGTGCACCGGCCCTCTAGTATGTATAATAAAAGACTATGCATTAAGAAAAGTAAATGCATTTATTTATGATGTAAAATAAGCAATGTATAAAGTCCTTTCTAGATTGATTTCTAAGACACTTTTTAACTAGCTACAATTTAATGCATTGATTACTAGCTATTTTCCAAATTCTGGGCATAAGAAAAATAAGAAGATGATCCTATCTTTAAGGAGGGCACACATGGACTGAAAGTGAAGGGACAGAAAAAAGATGCTCCATGAAAATGAAAATGAAAAAAATGTTGGGGTAACCATATTTATATCAGATAAAATAGATAAAAAAAACAACCCACAAAAACATGAGGAGGTCCAATGTGCTGGTGACACAGGTGGATGCTAAACTTACCCTCTCCCAGGAGCAAACTCAAATATATATGTGTATAGACAGCAATTATGTCTACCAGATAACTGAAAGCTGAATGACAGCTTCTGAACAACAAGCAAGAGAAGGAACTGAATAGAGAGGCTGAAAAGGAACAGGAGCCTTCCAAGAGTTGCAGAAACTGTCTGAGCCAGAGGACCTGGTGAGGTTCATGGTTTACTTTCACCTCCAATTCAATAGGGTGGAGTAGATCTCTTTAGGTGCTTTGGCCTATCTGCAATCACTGCCTGCATGTTCCCAACTACATTGCCCAATGCCATCTGCCGTTTAACAAAGGGGGCAAGCAGGAACAGCATTTGATTCTACCTCAGATCAACTCTCGTCAGTAATGTACTCACTCTTCTTGTGTCCTCATCATAATAGTCAGCAAGTGGAAATCTTGTCAGCATGTGTTTTTCTGCCCTTTCCTGGCAGCTGTCAGATTTGTACTCATGTAGCAGCGACAGCACATTATTTTTCCCATGGAAAGGAACAGCACATCTCTGACATTGTAAGATCTGACCCACTGCTTTAATTAGCATTTTTGTACAGAAAGGAATCTGAAATGACAGCCAATCTACCCTACTCCTTTCTATATTCCAGTTTTTACAAGGAGCATACAAATTCTGTTGGGAATCCAATAAAAATTAATTCTAAAATATGACCTTAGATGTTTTGTATGATTTTGAAGATATTTGTAAATGGAAATAATTCATTTTAATGGACATTCTGAATTAAAGCATAAAATTAAATTTTCTTGAATACAATGAGTTAAACTTTTTTCATTTTAAAATGATACATGTAATCACTTTACATCATGGCCTCCACTGTACATGGAGTCAGTAAAGTCAAGATGTGGAGCCTGCTAAGTTCAGGTATTTGTCACTGGATTGGAGTCCTGTGTCTATAAAATGTGGCACACATCATGTTATTCTGCACTTTGATAGAAGAAAAGGTCAAATGGCTTTGACTTTGGAAGACTTGACCATTTATTTTCATCACTCTGCCCCAAAGGCAGTGATCTGAATTGGCAGGCTTCTCAGTGCCTTGATGATGAGATTTGAACAACCAGATTTCCTCCCTCCCAATTGATTGCAAGTTGATAAAAGCAAACCACAGCAGCCTAAATTCTGGATAATCTTTTCTCTCAGTCAAGATCCTTTCAATTTGCAGAGTTTCTTATAGCAAACAACCACACTTCATAGGATGCAAGAACAGATGAAAGAGAAGGGTAATGGTAGTGATCTCATTAGGATGGCGACATTAGTGGGGGAGCAATTATAAAAGAAATTGACTAGACTTTACTGGCATCAGGAGGGGGGCATTCTGAGGACCCCTCCTGCTCCGGGGTTTGTGTTAATATTCCTCTTCTGCTGTGCTCCCATGTGTTCGGTTTGCATCCCTTGAAGGCATTTAGCGTTTCTCCCAGATTCCAAGTACAACATAAATATCTGGAGGGTCGGTTGCTGCTGTCTACAGTTTTCTGTTCAGACCTGTACTCTTCTGGGGAAACCTTTCCCTTGACATTTTTATGTTTTTCTCTGAGAAGGAGTATTAAGACAATGGTGTGTTTCCTTCTGGTGATGTGTAATGAATGATCCCAGTGTGTCTAGTAGAGCTTTTATTGTATGGTATAGATTAATTCATGGAATGTGTTCTGACTAAGGTTTGTTTATGCAGAAGTATGCACTTGTATATTTTGAACTTCCAAGGCACATATTTTAAATTAATTTGTATGTTAAAATATTTAGGTTTACATAAACATTTGAAGATGCTATAGAAATTTCCCATCTACTCCACACATCCAGTTTCTGTTATTGAAAATATGTGAGCAATGTACCATAATAATATGAGAAGTAGGGAATGAATGTGGATACATTATTCTTTGTAATATCTGTAGTTTGTTCCTATTTACTTGTCTGGTTTTGGTGACTCTGAGAGTTTTGAAGAGGGCTGGTCAGGCACTTTGTAGACTGTCACTTACATGGAGCTCTCTGTCTTTCTCGTGATTACACTAGGCTAAAATCTCTTGGGAGGAAGACCATGGAGATAAAGTGCCATTTTTTTTCACAACACATCAAGAGCACATACTGTCAATATGATTTATCACTGTTGGTATTGACCTTGATCTCCTGGTTGAGGTAGTGTTTGTCAACATTCTCCATTCTAAAATCACTCCTTTTTCCTTTTTCTACCTTTCAATACCCTAATTTTTAAAAAGAAGTCAATAAGAGCAGCCCACCTTTGGGGAACAGAGCATTATTTTCCACCACCTTGATAGGGAACAGCTCCATGAATTAATTTGAACTCTGCATAAACTTGATACTTCTGCCATTTATACATTAAGTAATTTATGTCAGTATGGACTCATGGACATTTGTGTTATCCTCTGTGTTATAATGTAATGCTATTCTATTTTGTTGCTCAAATTATTTCAGTATTGAACAATAAGATTTATCAGTTGGCCTCTGTGACCCTTTGACACACTCTCATTGCTTGTTAGCTTTGAGCACTTTATTTTTGGCATTACAAGATGCTTCAGATTCAACTTACACCCTCTCTTATACAGTCCTAGAGTCCGCCACTTCTCTGAGCACATCTGGATTCTTTAATTAGAAAGGGGGATTAGAAACCAAAATCTGGGCATAGGGTATGCTCATTGCCACTGGGTATTGTTACTTCCAGGTCTTGTCAGCTGATAAAGCAAGAAGATATTTGTATTCTATTTCATACACCTACAAATATTTATAAAGATTTTATATATATATACATATATAATTAGTATTTATTTCATATAGACACAAAAGAATATCCTTTTGTGTCTAAATGAAATAAATACTAATTCATACTGATGTCTCCAACTCTAATAAAATACTATATGGGTCATTCAGGTATTCTCCCTTTGTGTCTATCATCCCAATCTACCCATCAGAAATGTGGCCCTTTCCATCCACCATCCACTAGCTTAATTGTTCAGTTATAGCATTTGTAAACTGCGGTTTCAGAGTTGTTAACCTTCATGATGTGGGACACCTTGATCAACTAGAGCACAGAGCTTATGTACAATCCCTTTGCCTTTCATCTTCCAGACTCTACTCATTTCCAAAGTTACTTAAGTTGTCACTTTTTTTCCCATCCCTTTTAAGGAGGTTGTTTCATAAAACTAAAATGAATTTATAGATGCTTTTGTCCTAGTCTGCATGCCATCCTGGGATTCCCCAACCTCTGGAGGTATTTGTTTTTAATTTTCACACACAAAGGACTCATTGTGCTCTAAGCTTCTACAGGCTTTGATGAATGTATAGTGTCCTATAGACACTATGATAGTAATGTATGGAATAATTTCACAGCCCAAAATTTTGTAAATCTATTCTATGAGATGTTAATTTTTGTTAGAAACTAAGTGTATTTGAAGCAGACCATTTGGCATAAAAGAAGAAAACACCAATAATTCTGAAATTCACTGTGGTCCAGAAAGTTCAATTTGACAAAATGCCTTGCTGAAAAAAAAATCAAGCAAATGTAATGCATCTTGGAAACTCATTAGATCTTTCAGTTGACTGTCATTAGACTTAGGAGAGATTCAGAAAGGTCATATAGCAATTATTTGGTCGCCTTCATTGTCACTTTGTACAGACTCAAAGTGGCTCCATGTGTTCTGTATTAGGAATCCCCTCTGAGTGTATGGGAGAGGTTTTGTTATAGATTAGTAGAGAAGTGGGAAACTACATGTGCCTACTACACAAGAAGCTATGAAACCTACCTTTCTTTTTATTTACCCAATATAATTTAATTATACCTATCAAAAGGCAGAGATTGTCAGGGTGGACAACAAGATAAGGCCAAACTATTTTCTGTGAACAAGAAACCAAATATACTAGTATGCATCAAAAAGTTTAAAATATTAAGAATTTGAACAAGGCTGTAAAAAAAACCCCCAAACACCTATATACTGAAAACTACAAGTTGTGGTATCATTTATACAATGGAATATTAGGCAGCTATAAAAAAGAGGGATCTCTTACCCTTTGAGGCTGTATGGAGGGACCTGGAGAGTATAATGCTAAGCGAAATAAGCCAGTCAGGGCAAGACAAGTACCGTATGATCCCATTCATATGTGTAATCTAATTAACAAAATAAACTGATGAACAAAATTGATCCAGAAAACAGAAGCATGGAACAGACTGACAAATCTCAGAGGGAAGGCAGCAGCAGGGGTGGGTGTGGGGTGGGTGGGGAGTGGGAAGAGATTAACTAAAGATCTTATATGCATATATGCATAACCTATGGACAGACAATAGTGCTGTGAAGGCCTGGCCTGGCAGGGGAGTGAATGCGGGGTTGAGGGAATCAATGGAGAATTAAAAGTGGACATCTATAATACTTTCAAAAATAAAAATATTTTACATTAAAAATATTGAAGGGTACACAAAAAGGGGAAAGATATTCTGTACTCATGGATTGAATAATCAATATTGTAAAAATGTCCATACTACCGAAAGCAATCTACAGATTCAGTGCAATTGCTATAAAAATTCCAATGGCTTTTTTCACAGAAGTAGGA
The DNA here is from genome assembly GCF_027574615.1 of Eptesicus fuscus. Taxonomy (NCBI): domain Eukaryota; kingdom Metazoa; phylum Chordata; class Mammalia; order Chiroptera; family Vespertilionidae; genus Eptesicus; species Eptesicus fuscus. The sequence goes on along the minus strand of NC_072474.1, from coordinate 36,905,255 downwards.
CAAATTCATAAAATGCATATGGAAACACAAAAGGCCACAAATAACCAGATCAATTTTGAGAAAGAAGAAGGAAGCTAAAGGAATCGCTCTTCCTGGTTTCAAACTATACTACAACGTTTTAATAATCAAACAGTATGGTCCTGGTGTAAAAACAGACACACAGGTCAATGGAACAGATTTGAGGGCCCATAAATAACCCTATCCCCATATGGTCAATTAATTTATAACAAAGAAGCCAAAAATATACAATGGAGAAAGGGACAGTCTCTTCAATAAATGGTGTTGGGAAAACTAGACAGCCAAATGCAAGAGAATGAAACTGGACCACTATCTTATACCCTACACAAAATTCAACTCAAAGTGGTTTAAAAACTTAAATGTACTGGTAAGACCTAAAACTATAAAATTCCTAGTATAAAACATAATTGTCAAGCTCCTTGACTCAGGTCTTGGTGATGATTTTTAAAAAATCTAACACCAAAAGCAACAAAAGCAAAAATCAACAAATGAAACTACATTGAATTAAAAAGATTCTGCACAGCAAAGTATATCATCAAGAAAATGAAAAGGCAACCACAGAATGCAAAGAAAATCTTTACAAATCATACTTGATAATGGGTTAATATCCAAAATATATAAAGAACACACAACTCAGTAGCAAAAAACAATCTGATTAAAAATGAACAGAGAAACTGAAGAGACATATTTTCAAATAAAATATACAGATGACCAAAAGATGCACAACTTCACCAATCATCAGGAAAAAGCATATCCACATAACAATTAAATGTAACTTTAAGTCTGTTAGCGTGGCTACTATAAAAAAGACATGAGCCCAGCCTATGTGGCTCAGAGGTTGAGTGTCAACCTATAAACCAGGAGGTCATGATTTGACTCCTGGTTAGGTCATGGTTTGATGCCCTGGTTGCAGTCTCAACCCACAGTAGGAGGCGAGCAGAAGGCAGCTGATTAATGATTCTCCCTCATCACTGATGCTTCTATCTCTCTTTTCCTCTACCTCCCTCTCTAAAATAAATAAATATATATATTGCATGACATACATTGAAACAAGACAAGAAATAGCAAGGTTTGGTGAGGATGTGGAGAAAAAGGAGTGCTTGCTGTTCTGTTGATGGGACTGTCCCTTGGTGAAGCAATAATGGAAAAGAGTATGGAGGTTCCTTTAACATCTTTAAATAGAACTACCATGTGATACAGCAATTTCACTTCTGGGTATTTATATGAAAAACTAAAAAAGCTACATGCCCCCATGTTTATTGTAGCATTATGTAATGTAGCCAAGGTATAAAAATAACCTAAGTGTCGATGAATGGATGAATGGATGATTAAAATGTGACTATTATTCAGCAATAAATAAATAAAAATTTGCCATTTGCAACAACTTATGGATCTACATGGTATTATGCTAATTGAAATAGGTCAAACTAAAAGGCAGTTACTGCATGATCCAACTTATCTATGAAATAAAAATAAAATAAGCTCATAGATACTTAGAACAGACTAGTCTTTGCCACAAGTGGAGGTTGGGCAAAATGAATGAAGGGGATCAAAACCTACAGACTTCCAGTTACACAATAAATAATTCTTAGTGACTTTAGTTGATAATGTATTGTATATGTAATATTGGCTAAGAGAGTAGACTTTAAATGTTCTTATAATAAGAAAAAATATCTTGTAACTATGTAAGGTGATAGATATTTCTAATCTTACTGTGATGATTATTTTGCAATGTGCTAGTATCAAATCATTATGTTGTACATGTGAAATTTATATTCTGTCAAGTAGACCCCGATACAAATGTTTAAAATTTTTTAATTAAAAAAACATTTTCAAGTAAAAATAAATAACAAAATATAAACAGTGGTTATCTCATTGGGAGTTGCTGGAACTTTTAATTTTATTCTTTATACTTCTGATTTTTACAAACAATTTTAAGATAAGCATTTGTTACTTTTTTTATTTTTAAATATTTTTATTGATTTCAGAGAGGAAGGGAAAGGGACAGGGAGATAGAAACATCAATGATGAGAGAGAATCATTGATTGGCTGCCTTCTTCATGCCCCCCACTGGGGATCCAGCCCACAACCTTGGCATGTGCCCTGACTGGGAATCAAACCATGACCTCCAGGTTCATAGGTCGATGCTCAACCACTGAGCACACTAATTGGACAAGAATTTGTTACTTTTAAAACAATGAAAACCTATTTTAAAATATCCTTTTACAATGGTTAAAAAAAGAAACCAAATATAAAGACATGCTGGCTTAAAAGTTAAGGGGCGAAGAAAGATATTAATCATAATAATAGAAAAAAAGGTGGAAATATGCATTCCAATTTCAGAAAGGCAGACTTTAGAACAATAAAGATGATCAGGAACAAAGTGGACTGGATATCATCATAAAGGGATCCCAGAAAACGCAGCATTTCCAAACAGGCAGGCAGCCAGCAACCATGCACCAACATACACGAGGCCAGCACTGTGAGAGGTGAAAGGAATTGACACACTCACTGTTAGAGTTGGAGATGGCAACACCTCCCTTTAGTGAACAGGATATTTCAAAACAGTATTACACAGTATCATGAATATGATACAACAAGGAAGAGAGTCACTATAATATTCTCTCTTAGTGACTGACAATTACTAACATTACATTTTATCTGGAATGTTTTAAGTTTGCTTTTTTTTTAACATTACTAAAAAAAGATAGCATAGTTACTGAGACTTGGTAATATAGTTTCTGACCAAAGTTCTCCTTTACAGCAAATGAAGAGACCTCTGTGTATTTAACTGTAAGTTGTATATTGGGATATGGAATCCAGGTCACAGGGTCAGGCCAATGAGGAGGAAGTCCTACAGGAACATTTACAGGCCAGGCCTCCCCTAGACTCTGCTGGTGACTGGAGGACCCTGTTAATGAGGACAATTCTGAGTGAAGAGGGGAGGGTGTGGCACTGGCTACGCCGAGCATCAGTGCAGGTGGGACTTGGTCCCGAGTCTCCGACTGACACAGAGCCCCAGGGGCAGGCAGGAGCAGGCCACCCGCCTTCAGTGTCAGCACCTCAGAGCAGGCCCAATAGTGTGGCGGGAATTTGCTTTTTGCCCCAGAGCTGAGCTATAACTGATGTGTGACACTGTAAGCTTACGGTGTACAATGTGATGATGTGATATGTGTACAGATTGCAGAGTGTTTCCCACATAAGTTAGCTAGCACATCCTTTGCCTCACATATGACCACTTTGCTGTGGTGAGCAGTTAAAACTCTGCTCTCTTAGCAACTTCCAAACGCACACACTGTCAACTTCAGTCCCCCTGCTCATACCAGGCCCCCAGAGTGTGTCATCTTATACCTGAGAGCTTGACCACCAGCTCCCCATGTCCCCACCCCTGGCACCCTCATCTGTCCTCCCTGCCTCTGTGAGCTCACCTTTCCCAGGCCCACAGGGCGGGAGCTGCAGTGCTGTCTGGCTCACTTCAGTTTGCTTCCTGAGTGGACATGTGCGTCCCTTGGGAGCCCAGTTTGGGGACAAGTCGTGCCTCCTGTTTTGTCATATGTTGTGTGAGCATTGTTACCTGTGTCTGTCTGTACTATTTCCATGAGGTGAGTCCATCCTTGGGAACTGTGTGTTCTTTCAGGAGCTTGAAGGCTCAGCGCCTAGTTTACTGTAATCGGTTTCCCTGCGTTTCTCAGACACGGTCGGTATCAGTGTGCTTTATGCCATCTCAAAGGAAAATGCCACCTGGGTTGTCAGATGCCTGTTTACCTAGAATGATGACTTCCCCTTACTTTGCATCAGTTTGAATGTGCTGTAGCCAGAATCATTTGGGATTTCTAGTCCGCCATATAGACATTTTCAGAAACAGAAGTCCATCAATAATTCCTATAAAAGACATCATATTTTTATACCTAGCAGTCATATGATTATTTTCATCAGCCTCATCTTTCATTTAATATCTTTTTATTTTCCCCTATAATTTTAGTTTACCTTGAATTTTCTTTTCAACTCCAGTTCTTTTAAAATACATTCCTACCATTTAGTTATCTGAATTGTCCTGGAATGTATTTGTTTCTGTGGATTTTTTTTTTGGTCATTATTTTGATGGTTTTGTTATTCCCCGCAGCCCCCAGTAAAAGCCTGAGTGGCCTATGATAAAACCTTATCCCAACAAAGAGAATACAAATTGACTTCTGTGATGTGTTCCTCAGGCATCACAAACCCAGATTCAACCTCGATTTGAAGTTTTCTGAACTGAAAACATCAGTAAAAATATGAATCCAAAACCCACATGGGACAGTGCTGGTTGGTAAATTGTTGAAAAAACATTGTTTTCATGCAGAAACCAGATACATTTTCATCTGTCTGTTTAGAATATCTGGCCTTTTCCAGAGTTTATTTTCTTCTGCGACCCCAGCCACATGTATGTTCTTGACTTCACTCTCCACTTACAGAGTCTCACTCAGTGTTTGCTCACACCAGCACTTTGTGGCCATTAAAACCAACCCCAAAACCAGAGAAAGACACTACAAAGAAAGAGAATTACAGGCCAATATCCCTGATGAACATAGATGTTAAAATCCTCAACAAAATTCTAGCAAATCAGATCCAGCATTACATTAGAAAGATCATACACCATGACCAACTGGGATTTATTCCAGGGATGTAAGGCTGTTACAGTATCTGCAAATCAATAAATGTGATACATCACATAAACAAAATGAGAGATAAAAATCACATAATATATCAATTAATGCAGAAAAAGCATTTGACAAAATCCAACACTCTTTCTTGATAAAAACTCTCAGCAAAGTGGGAATAGAGAGATCATACCTCAACATAATAACAGCCTTTTAGGACAACCCTACAGCCAACATCATACTCAATGGGCAAAAACTAAACTCATTTCCCCTAAGAATAGGAACAAGACAGGGATGCCCACTTTCACCACTCCTATTCAATATAGTAATGGAAGTGTTAGCCTTAGCGATCTGACAAGAAGAAGAAACAAAAAGCATCCAAATTGGAAAAGAAGAACTAAAACTGTCATTATTTACAGATGACATGATATTGTACATAGAAAACCCCAACGACTCCATCAAAGAACTACTAGAACTAATAAATGAATTCAGCAATGCAGTAGAATACAAAATTAACACCCAGAAATCTATAGCTTTTTTATACTTCAATAATGAACTCACAGACAGAGAAACTAAAAAAATAAAAAAAATAAAAAATATTCCATTTACCATTGCAACAACAACAACAAAAAGAAACCTAGGAATAAATTTAACCAAGGAGGTAAAGCCCCTGTACTCAGAAAATTACAGGATGCTGGAAAAAGACATTGAGGAAAACATAAACAAATGGAAGAATATACTGTGTTCATGGATTGGTAGAATCAGCATCCTTAAAATGTCCATACTACCCAAAGCAATCTATAGATTCAATGCAATCCCCATTAAAATACCAACAGCATACTTCAAAGACCTAGAACAATCTCTCCAAAAATTCAAATGGAATAAAAAAAGACCCCGAATAGCTGCAGCAATCTTGAGAAAGAAGAACAAAGTTGGAGGGATCACAATACCAGATATCAAGCTATATTACAAAGTCACTGTTCCCAAAACTGCCTGGTACTGGCACCAGAACAGACATATAGATCAATGGAACAGAACAGAGAACCCAGAGATCAGCCCAAGCCATTATACTCAATTAATATTTGACAAAGGAGGTAAGAGCATACAATGGAGTCAAGACAGTCTCTTCAATAAATGGTGTTGGGAAAACTGGACAGATACTTGCAAAAAAATGAAACTAGACCACCAACTTACACCATACACAAAAATAAACTCAAAATGGATAAAGGACTTAAATGTAAGACAAGAAACCATAAAAATCCTAGAAGAAGCCATAGGCAGCAAAATAGCAGACATTTGTTGTAGCAATATCTTTACTGATACAGCTCCTAGGGCAATGGAAACTAAGGAGAAAATAAACAAATGGGACTACATCCAAATAAAAAGCTTCTGCACAGCAAAAGAAACCATTAACAATACAACAAGGAAGCTCACTGCATGGGAGAACATATTTGCCAATGTTATCTCTGATAAGGGTTTAATCTCCAAAATTTATAGGGAACTCATACATCTTAACAAAAGAAAGATAAAAAACCCAATCAAAAAATGGGCAAAGGACCTAAATAGACACTTTTCGAAAGAGGACATTCAGAAAGCCAGAGACACATGAAAACATGCTCAAAGTCCCTAATAATCCGAGAGATTCAAATCAAAACAACAATGAGGTACCATCTCATACCTGTCAGAATGGCTATCACCAACAAATCAACAAATGACAAATGCTAGTGAAGATGCGGAGAAAAAAGAACCCTTGTGCACTGCTGGTGGGAATGCAGACTGGTGCAGTGTGGCATTTCCTCAAAAGATTGAAAATGGAACTTCCATTTGACCCAGTAATCTCACTTCTAGGAATAGAGCCAAAGAAAACAGAAACACCAATCAGAAAGGATATATGCACCCCTATGTTCATAGCAGCACAGTTTACCATAGCTAAGATTTGGAAACAGCCTAAGTGCCCATCAGCAGATGAGTGGATTAGAAAACTGTGGCACATCTACACAACGGAATACTACGCTGCTATAAAAAAGAAGGAATTCTTACCATTTGCAACAGCATGGATGGAACTGGAGAGCATTATGCTAAGTGAAATAAGCCAGTCAGAGAAAGGTAAATATCACATGATCTCACTCATTTGTGGAATATAATGCACAGCATAAACTGATGAACAAAAATAGAACCAGAGACATAGAAGTATGGAACAGACTGTCCAACCCATGAGGGAAGGTGGGGTATGAGGAGGTAAGAGATCAACCAAAGGACTTATATGCATGCATATGAGCATAACCAATGGACACAGAAAGGTGGGGGTGATGGCATGTGCTGGGGGCTGGGAGTGGGCAGGGAGAGGTCAATAGGAGAAAAAGGAGACTTAGGTAATACTTTAAGCAATAAAGAATTTAATTTTTTTTTTTAAAGCCAAGTCTCAGACAAACTAACACCATCAAATTCCAACCATTTACTCAAAGCCTTAGGGAAAAATCACATTCTATTTTTTGCTCCATGTTACTCTTTGGCCTTGGGGATTTCTCTATTTATTCCATATTTAGATTTGTATGAGAACTTGTTATATTGTATTTGCTATTTCTGGTATTTCGTGGTAGCAACACATTCAGAGTATTTTCTCTCCTATATTGTTTTTTAATGTAATTCAATTGCACTGCTTTAGTTGCTACAGTAATTAGTTTCCAGCCTAAACTATCTCACTCTTGACTAAGATGCAAGCTGTGTTCCCCTGAGACGAATTACATCTGCACTTCTCACACAAACACAAGGCTCGTGCAGAAGCAACAGGGGGCACCTGGTTGACCAAAGGGACCGCATCTACTCACAGCCTCAAAGAGTCCCCCACGGAGTTATGAAATCAAACGAAGGACTTGTATGCATGCATATAAGCATAAACAATGGATGCAAAACTCTGGGGGGGGAGGGCATGTGTGGGTGTGGGGTGGGGGGGGTAATAGTAAGATATGTACACATATAATACCTCAATAAAAATATTAAAAAAAAAAAAAAAAAAAAGAGTCCCCCACAAACAATGTTCCAGGTCCAGGATACAAAGAGAGCGAGTTCATAGTACAGATACCTGGGGGACAACTACTCAACCAAAGCATCAGTCAGTGTCAGCACAGTTAGGGACACTCCAGGATCAGGGGCCCCCGATGTGAGGACCCACCACCAGCCCAGCACTGCTGCCCAACACAGAAGCCAGATCCAATCACTAAACCCCAGAGGAACCCAAAGGAGGGACATCTTACAAAGCAACAGGCTGTGTCTTCCCATGTGTCCAGCACAAGAAGTTGAGGGAAGTCAGTGCTGATTCTAACCCTGAACCAGGAGGCTGTTCCTGAATAAATACTACTTGGAAGAGTGAAAACTGAGTATGAGCTTTGAAACACACAGGGTATTAAATCAGTGCTAACATTTCGTGTTGATAATGTTGGGTGATGAAGGAGAATATTAGAGGTAAGGGGAAAATGTCTCCAATTTAATTTTAAATAATTCAGACAAAAATCATATATAGACAGACACAGAGAGAGTTAGGGAGTTGAAAGATAAAGGAAAGAGAGAGAGAGAGAGAGAGAGAGAGAGAGAGAGAGAGAGAAAGGTAGAGTCTTGGAGAGTTTCAGAAATGCAATCACATAGCTATAGCTAGTCTCAGAAAGACAGGAAACTTGGAAAGAGGGAGAGAATCAGAGAAAGATTCAGAGATTGAGACAGAGACAGAGAGAGTGACACACAGAGAGATTTAGAGAGACAGAGAGAGAAGAGATACAGAGACAGAGAGAAAGACTGAGAGAGACAGAAATGGGGAGAATCAGAAAGAGACATGCAGGCATAGGAGATGAAGTCTGAGCAAGAGAGTTGAAATATAGAAATTGGTGTTTGTGTGAAATATACCCTCTAATTTCTTTTATTTTTCTCATACATTTATTCTAAGTTTTAAAATATAAATTTCAACAAAAGTCACTAATAAAAATGAAGAAAGAGAACAAAAATCTCAGACTGTCAACCCCTTGGCCTGTGTCACCCAAAAGGCCCCTTGAGTAATTGGCTCCAAAGCTCGGCAGGCGGGGGGGGGGGGGTGGGTGGGTGGTGGTAGTGCTGAGTCCTCTGCTGAGGCTGCAGAATTAATGGGGATCAGGGGGAGGTTAGAGGCCTGGGGAGGGAGGGGCTGGTGGGAGCCTCAGCTCTGTATCTGAATCACCTGGGGCTTTTAGAAACACCGATTTTCAGGCCCCTCACTAAGCATTGATTCCGTGCCCTGACTTGGTAATTGGCGTCAAAATGTATATTTAAGGCCCCAGAGGAATCCTTGTCTGCAGCTGGACTAGGTAGGCATCACCAGTAGGGCCTGTGTGCCCTTGATAAATGCCTTCGCTTTATTCTGCATGAGAAGGGCCTTCCCAGGGGGTTGAGCTGAGGTTTTGCAGTTGGACTTGCTTTTAGAGGTGCTGTGTGGAGAGCATCCTGGGGAGGTGGGGACACATTAGGGAGCTGTCACAATCCAGGTGTACACAGTGTGGACGGGTCCATGCATCAGGGCAGGGAAGTGGTGGCTTCAGGTGTACTTATACCTGATCCCTCCAATCGGCCATTATTTAAAACTAGAGGCCCAGTGCACGAAATTCGTGCACTGGCGGGGGGGGGGGGAGGAGTCCTTCAGCCAAGCCTGCCCCCTCTGACAGACTGGGAGCCCTCAGGAGATGTCCTACTGATGGGGAGCGGGCCTAAGCCTCAGTCTGGCCTTCCCCTGCGGGAGGTGACTGGGTTGATCAGGGGAAGGCACCAGCCCCATCACCCCGCTGCTGCTGCCACTGTCACAGCCGCCAAGGTGTTTTCACCAACACGGACTCCAGTCCCTTCACCTTGAAAAAATGACAGCTTTCTTTAGGCACTTTTAAGATGTGTCTTTCATAGGATATGACATTTCTTTTCTTTCTTTCTTTATTATCCTCACCTGAGGATATGTTTCCATTGATCTTTACAGAGCTTGGAAGAGAGAGGGAAAGACAGAGAGAAACATCAATGTGAGAGGGACACTTTGATTGGTTGCCTCCTGCATGAGCCCTGACCTGGGCCCTGGCTAGGAAGGAGCCTGCAACCTAGGTACATGCCCTTGATCAGAATCAAACCTAGACCCTGTGGTGGGCAGACCAAGCCTCTATTCACTGAGCCAAACTGGCTAGGGCAGGTTATGACATTTCTTAGTCCTCCAGCAGCGGACCTTTGTTTTTCCTCCAGGAGTGTGGTGGAAAAACCTTAGAACACCTTCTTAGGTTCTTATTACTCAAGTTACCAAGAACACTGTGAGAGGCAGCTTACAGGGAGCTTAGCCAATGAGCCTTCAGAAAAGGTGTTTCTTCTGCAGCTCATGCACAGAGGACCCCCTTCATTGTGTCTGCAGGGCTTCCGTCCACTGGGCTGGGGGCATGCCCCAAGCTGCGCCCCCCCCAGCCCAGTGGCCCTGCTTTCTGTCAGCTGCGCTTCTGTCTGCTGGGCCAGAGGCGTGTCCCAAGCTGCGCAGCATCGCTCCCCGGCCCAGCGTCTGTCCGCTTGGCGTGTCCCAAGTCGCGCAGTGCTGGCTCTGAGCAGCCCCTGGCCCAGCGGCCCGGTTCTGTCAGCTGGGCTTCTGTCTGCTGGGCCAGGGGGTGTTCCAAGCTGTGCGGGTGGCGGCTCTGAGCATGCCCCCAGCCCAGCAGCCCAGCGTTCTGTCTGCAGCTCTTCCTCCCTCTGTGGCCTGTGAGTGGGACGCTAGAGTCGTCACCATGGTGATGACGCTAGCGTCCCACCCTGGTGCTAGGTGGGCCGCCAAGCAGCCCTGGCTCTGAGCAGCCCCTGGCCCAACGGCCCAGTTCTGTCAGCTGGGCTTCCATCTACTGTGTTGGGGGCATGTCCCAAGCCGCGCAGGGCCAGCTCTGAGCAGCCCCCGACCCAGCGTCTGTCTGTTTGGCGTGTCCCAAGTCACACTGCGGCAGCTCAGAGCTCACCCCCGGCCCACTGCCTGCTTTCTGTCAGCTGGGCTTCTGTCTGCTGGGCCGGGGGCATGTTCCAAGCTGCACAGGCGGAGGCTCTGAGTGTGCCCCCAGCCCAGCAGCCCAGCGATCTGTCTGCAGCTCTTCCTCCCTCGGCGGCCTGTGAGTGGGACGCTAGCGTCGTCACCATGGTGACGACGCTAGCGTCCCACCCTGGTGCTATGTGGGCCGCCATCTTTGTAGCTATGTGGGCCGCCATCTTTGGTGCTATGTGGGCCGCCATCCAGCCCGCCCGCATTTCCCTTCGGCCCCAGCCCCGGCCCCACCTCCGCCCCGCCCTTGTCCTCCGCCCCGCCTTCTCCTCCAACCTGCCTGCGTTTCCCTTCACCCCCGGCCCCGCCTCCACCCCGCCCTTCTCCTCCCCCCTGGCTTGCTTGCTTCTTCAAAGCTTTACTCCCTTCTGCAGCTCTTGGCTTCTTTGGACGCTGTCTTGATATGCAAATTAGCCGCCATCTTTGTTGGGGTAATTTGCATACTCGTCCTGATTGGTTGGTGGGCATGGCTTGGCTGGTGGGCGTGGTTTAGGTGTAGTGAAGGTGCGGTCAATTTGCATATTTGTCTATTATTAGATTAGATGGGTGGTTGGAGAGAAAGGACCTGAACCAGGATGTCTTAGCCACGACAAGCCAGTTTTGTCATTTCCTGAGACTGGGGAAAACCAAGGCACAGGAAGGTGGGCCAGTGGGATCAATAATCCAGAATGGACGGGTTCAGTTTGAAGGCTCCAGGTCAGAAGGTGAACAGCCGGGTGTGAACAAAGGAAGCTGAGCCCATTCATGCAGAGGGTCTATCTCCACACACCATCCTTAGAAGCAAGAGCCTGTGGCTGCCCCTACTCCTGCTGGCCATGGGGTTTTCACCCACAGAATGAAGAAGTTTATGAATCAAGACATAATTTTCATTTCAGCATGAAAGTGTGCTTATGTGTATTGTTTCTTTAAGAAGCAAGCACAAGGCAGAAAGCAAGTCACTAATGTAATTACACTGATTCCTCACTTAGTGATGTTTGGAGATTCCTGCTAGGACCCAAGGTGGTATAGTTCTTAGAAACTACAACTTTAAGAGAAATGATGTAGAAAGAAACCATGGTTACCTTAAGAGAGCTGATATACATAGGGGTTAATTTCCTATAATAAAAACATCAAACTTCTAACTAAAAACCCAAACACTTCTAATATTAAATATAGAAATGAATGAGAGCTACTCATACATTTAAAGGATGAATAATCTCGAGTAAAATCATTGTTTTCCCACCAGTTCAGGATCACGGCTATTGGAGCTTCCCCAGCAGCTCAGGGCACAGGCAGGACCCACACTAGACAGGACACTGCCCGTCACAGGCCACTAACACCCACTCTCACTGGGACAGTGATAAGGCAGACCCCCATCCATCTCCCGTGCACAGATTCAGCAAGTGGAAGAAAAACTGGGTCCCCAGAGAAAAACCTCCTGTGCAGATGTGGGTGAACACTCCACAGACCTGACCCGGCTGATAAGCATTTTTTTAAATCAAGGTTATACCTAAAGGATGTTACTCCAGGACTTCCTGCACTCAAGGAAGCAGTGAGCTGACCCCTAAGTGGTGCTCTGTGAGGCAAAGAATTGAAGTTCAAGGTTGTCTGAAAGAGGTTTGAGAGCTGGCTGATCCTTAAGGCTCCACACACTCTCCTCTGGGATCTGAGGGGCCTTCTGCAGCGGCTCCCCTGGGAGCAGAAGGTCTGGGGGTCCCTGGCCATCAACAAGCAAGGAGCTGAGGAAGATGGTCAGGTGACTCACGCCAGGCACTGTTCCTGATAGCAGTTACAGTCAGGGCCCTCTGTCTTGGACCAGGATCCCACAGATGGGGGCCTCTAGGGACAGACATTGACTTCTCACTCTTCTGGAGTTTGAAAGTCCAGATCCAGGCACTGACAAGGTGGGGCCTGGTGGGACCACTTTCTGGTTGCAGAGAAAGTTTTCTCTGTGTCCTCATGTGGTGAAAGGGGCGAGGGCATCTCTGGCTTCTCTCTATGAGGCATTAACCCCAGCATCAGGGCTCCACCCTCAGGGCCTCATCCCCTCCCACAGGCCTCACATGCCCAAATCATCACCAATTCAAGACTGTACACCTGAACTGGGGGACACAAACATTCAGTCTTTAACACTCACCCAATTCCAGGAAAAGCTTCATGTTGGTGCCAAAGCAGTCCCAATGAAATAAAATTGTATACTTCACCGCCCCCTCCCCCCCGGCCCACGTAAATTCCACTTTTCAATGGCCATATTCAAGAGAAGAGCACAAATTGAAATATAAAAAACCCAATCAGGAAAATTGCCAGTGAGCTCTGAGTAAAAGCAGGTTTGACCTAACATCTTCTACAGAAACAGCCCTTGAGGACTCCACCATGTCTTCAGAAAGCTGGTCCCCTGGGAATCACTGAACTGGTGACATTTTGTCTGACACAGTGAAGAACCGGCATGTTAAGGTCACCTCATGAACCAGCAATTCCATGACGAGGGAATATGAGTAAGTACTGTTCATATGATGCCCAATTACAGCCACAGTTCCGTGCTGCCACTTACACATGCTCACCTGTTCCTAATACTTTCAATTCATTTTAGTTCACTAGCGATTTGTATATTCCATCACCTGTTACCTTTCTCAAGCATTTTCCAGAGGGTACCAAAGGGGGAAATATGAGTGAAATGTAAAAAAGTATACAAACATTTTTATTCATTAAACTGTTTTATTCATGAAATACTGGTTTGAAAGTGATGCTATACAATTTGATGGCAAACACCTTAATCTAGTTCTCTGGACACCAGCATTCTGCAGAAAGGTGGGTTAGAAGCAGGCATTTCCAACCGAAGCAGTAAGCAGTGCTTCATGTGTTTCATAAACAGACATTCCTGGAGCCCTGCCCAGGTGACAGGCCCTGAACCTAGCAGCTCAGCCTGGAGCAAATCTGGAGATGAGCAGGTCAGGCCCCCAGGACGGGCTCTGTGATGGGCAGGTGCTGAGCCTTATTCTTACCAATAAAATGGAAAAGAAGCAGAGTATCTGAAGCATGGGTTTTAGGAGGATTAAATGAGACAATATGAGGTGCTTAGCAAACTGTCTAAGGCAGGTTTAATGTTCAATGTATGTTATCTTTACATAAACAATCATAAAACAACATCACAAACATTGATCCATGTTTGACCTTTACAGATATGGACATAGTGACTCGGAGGAGCCAAGTGCATCTGAAGCTCACATGTGAAGAAATGAGATCTGGAATTCAAAGCCCGGTGTAGGCACCTCCAAAGCCGTTGTCCTCCAATCCACACTCCAATCCACATCATGACCTTGGACAGACTGTATCCTAGAATGTGCAACATTTGGAAAGTTGTACAGTTAGGGGTACCAAGAACATGGCTCACAATTTCCTTCATAAGAAAGAACACTTTTACTTTCTTTTCTTTTTTTTACTACATAAAATAAATTTTTTCTCCATCATTATGATTTTAAAAGTACATATATGTGGAAGAATGATTTGAAAGATAATATCAGTGTCAAGAAGTTCAAATATAACAATACTGCAGGCATTTACAGAAACTCTCTGAACATGAGAACAACATTGCAGGCAAACATATCACCAGAAAACCTGGCAGTGTTTTGTAAGCATTGGAAATTGCCCCCTGCAGCCACTATAACAGAGAACATTCCCTCTGTGTATGTCCAAGTATCTGTGTAGTCATGGGAGAGAGCACTACATGGCCCTTCGCTTGGATGTCAGGACTCTACAAATACCGGTCTATGCGCCCCGGTCTCATTGGAAGCTCCCACCTCTGCCCTGCAAAGCTACCTCCAGCAGGACTCAAATCTCTGCTATTGCCCAGTGGTTGATAAGCAATCATTGCAGGCTTTGATTAATACAGGTTGTTCTGGACAGGAAGTTCATTTTTCAAATTCCCCCCTGTGACAGAACATAGCAAAGTTCCTTCAAGGCCATGTGATCATCTGTGTCCCAATGCAGGTAGCAACTTGGAAGAAACAGCCATAATTACAGCCAGGTGTGCTGGGACAAACCAGAGCAGCTCTCACGTCTGGGTGCAATGAAGCAACAGAATGATTTTTACAAGGTGGCCTCTCATAACTCCGTTTTTAATCTTTTCCTTGAAAAACAAGGCAACTAGACCAGAGCTTCAAGCCATTCCCTTTTACCCTGATTAAACAATTGTTACCCTTTTTGATTTCCAAGCATGGGATAAAAATATCTGCATAATTAAAATTCAAAAGCACTATACTGATCAGCCCCTCTCTTCTCCCCAAATAATGTGCAGCAGACACAGTTTCATGTTGGCAATTTCACTTAGATATATTTCCACATATTTCACTAAATTATGTTGACTTAGAAAAATACATCACATTTGTGTTCAGTAAAGACATCTTTACACCATTGCTGCAGTTGCTAAATTGAAATATATAAAACGATTAAACATCTTAAGTGAGATTTTCTAAAATGAATTTTTTAATCCTGATTTGCATTTTAGTCTTGATTTACTGCAAATAGTCATGAAAAATCTTAGATTTTTAAATTTACCAGGAAGCAGTTCACCTCTGAATGTAGAGTTTCATCCTTGAAATTCCTAAAAAGATTGGGAGTTTTTTTCTATTCACTAGTTCAGCTTTTATGAGCTCTGCTTTCATTAGTAACATTTTTGCTGAAATTGCCAGATCTGGATGCTTTTCATGATTAATTTAGATTTGTAATTGGAGCCTAGATGGCATAGTTGTGCATTCCTAACTGAGCCTCTATTGACAGCTGTACTTGGAACAATGTACAAATGGAAACTGCTTAAAACAATAGCCTGAAGCAATTATGTACCAATAACTATCCAGAAACGACCACACCTGCCTCCCATCCATCCTTATTAACAAGCCCAATTCAAAATCACAAATGGTGGGAAACAAACTAACCATTGCCAGCTGGTCCATGCAGATGTCAAAGCTGACGTCTCTGAGGTAGGAGACCTGAGTTCCCTACAACCTGTGAATGTGTGTGTGAAAGTCCAGAACTTTCTTTATCTGTTCTGTTGAGACCAAAATGGTTTTATTCCTAACATGCAAAGGTCCACCATGGTTTTTAAAGTGGGAGAAGAAAACTTTATAATACAAATTAAACAGTCCAAATAAGATTTTAAAAAATATTTTGGAGACTTTTCTTTTTTTAATCCCTGATCCAGTCTAAAGAGAGACATGCAGGAAAAAAAGAAAAAGGAGAATAAGGCCCATAATTAGAATTACAATCCATCAGCCAAACCTGAACTAGAAGAAGCACATATAAAAACTACCATATAAAAACATTGAAA
This sequence comes from Eptesicus fuscus, assembly GCF_027574615.1. NCBI lineage: Eukaryota > Metazoa > Chordata > Mammalia > Chiroptera > Vespertilionidae > Eptesicus > Eptesicus fuscus. Next base: position 36,889,234 of record NC_072474.1, on the reverse strand, counting down.
CAATTATAACTATTGAATAGAGACACAAGAGGACAAGAATGAAAGAACTCACACTGAACAAAAATTAGGTCAAAATGGGAAAACATCTCATTTTAAAGTCAGTAACTATAAAATTCCTAGGAGATAACATCGGAAAAAATCTTTTAAATCTTGGTTTAAAAATCTGATGCCAAAGCATGGTTCATAATACTTTTTTAAAGTAAATTAAACATTTTCAAAATTAAGAACTTTTCTTTGAAAGAATGTTAAAAGAATGAAAACACAAGACCTGGGAATATCTTGCAAAGAACATATCTTATAGAGGGTTTGATTCCAGGATGTATTAAAATGTATAAAGAACTCCCAAACCTCAATAATAATAAATCAGGCAATAAAGTTAATCAATATACAAATAATTTAAACAGAAACTTCACCAAAAATAGAGAATGCCAATGTAAATGAAAAAAAAAAAGTTATTTTGTCACCTGGGAAATGCACACTGTAGCAGCAGTGAATGTGCCTATTAGAATGGCTAAATTATTTAAAAAGACTGCCTTGGCTGGTATGGCTCAGTGGTTGAGTATTGACCTTTGAAACAGCAGGTCACGGTTTTATTCCCAGTCAGGGCAATTGCCTGGGTATGTGGGCTTGATCCCCAGTGTTGGATGTGCATGAGGCAGCCAATCAATGATTCTCTTTCATCATTGATGTTTCTCTCTCTCTCAATCTTTAAAATCAATAACAATATTTTAAAAAATAAATAAAAATAAAAAAGACCAACCAGAGCAAATGTCAATGAAGACATGAGTAGGGAGTAACTGGTTCTCTTCTACATTACTGGTGGGATTGCAATATGGTACAACTACTGTGAGAAACAATTGGGCATTTAAAAAAATTAAACATACACTCACCATATAATCTACCTATATGCCCTTGCAATACACATGGATGTCCAGAGAGGTTTTATTTTTAAGAGGAGAAACCTGAAAATAACTCAAAGGTACATAATCAGGTGAAGAGAAAAACAAAATGGGATCTATCCCTACAATGCTACTTAGCAAAGAAAAGGAATGAACTAATGATATATGCAACGCTAATGAATGTCAAAGTAATGATTCTGAGCAAAATGAGTTAGAAAATAAAGAGTGCAAATTCTGTTTCCATTTATAAAAATATCCTAAAAAGAGGAGATGTAGATATAGTGGCAGAAGAGTAGGCAGTGCTTGCCTGAGTTTGGGGCATGAGCAGTGGTGGAAGGGATAGTTCTCAAAGGAACTCCCCAAAACTTTGTGTGTTTATGTGCTTTCTATCTGGATCATGATAATTGTTTCACAGATGTGTATTCATAGCTTACCAAATTGTACACTTCAAATGCATGTAGTTCCTTTTATGCAAATTATATTTCAAGAAAAAATAATTATGTATTTAAATGTGTGGATTGTAGGTATAAATTTTTATATCTGGAATTTGCTCTGAATCAGGACAATGGGGCTTTGACTTCCTTATCTGTTGATTAAATATCAGAGATAGGTGTTTTGAAAGTCCTCCAAAAATGTTGATTTTGAGGCATTTGTCATTCCTTCCCTCCACCCGGCCCCCCCCGAGATCCATCTGATGGTTATTTATTCACAATAATGGCTGGTTATCTTTAAATTGTGAAATATGAAGTTTGGCATCATCCCCCATGCCTACAACCCCCAAAAGCCATTTAACAAATTTCATCCCATAGAAGTTTCACTACAGTTAGTACAAATGTACATTTAAAGGGGGCTGAGAGAAATGAGAGAATCAATTTCTGATTTTATCCTATTGAAAAACCATCTCTAAATAGCAATGCTCAATCTCCCACTTGACAAATCAGTGTAAGGGAGGGCTGATAATATTTCTAGATGCCATATCATTTTTTAAAAAAATCTCTAAATTGCCCTTTAATCAGAATAATAGTCAAGGAGAGGAGTATCCAGGCAACCACACTGAGACAGCAGGAATGGATAGCAAGACTTCCTCAAACCCTGGGGAGAAAATCAATCCACTCTCCCCTTTGCAATAAAAGTATATTGCATGTGATCACATGCATTTTGGGGGGGTGATTATAAATGATGGGAATTGCCTTTTAAAAATCCTTTAATTTTTCAGTATGCTGAGATGTTACATGAGCTTCCCCAACTGCATAAGTCTTTATAGCATGACCCATGGTCAGGAGAACTCCCTAAAACACCAGAAACTGGTCAGTGAGAATCTATCACTGAGAATATCTGCAAAGGCCTTCTCCATAGATAATGGCAGACCAATGTTGGTATGCACAGCATTGGAGAACACATAGATGTAATGCAAAGTAGATGAAAGGATTGCACATGGGGTGAAGCTTGTGAAGTTCTCTGCTTTAGCAGCATTTGTCTTACTTGGTTTTTATTGTTGATTTTGTTACTACTTTTATGTGACTCACAAAATTTTCTTCTTTATTCAGGCATGCATTTTGTTTGAGGCAAAAATCACTCATTCCAGAGGACATTGATACATTTTCCCATTTCTGTTGTAAGTTAATGAATTCCTTATCCTTGAAAAACATTAACTTTTACCAAAGAGATATTAGCCTCCCACAAATACATATGTTGAAACATAACCCCCAAAGTGAAGGTATTTTGGAGATGAGGCCATTGGGAGGTGATTTGGTCTCAATGATGGAGTTTATGCCCTTATAAAAAGAGTAAGAGAATGTAATCTATGTGTGCTCAACAGCCACATGAACTAAGAAAGTCATGTGAGGACATCATCAGGAAGAGACCTTGCTAAGAATCCTACCAGGCTGGAACCTTGATCTTGGAATATCAACCTCTTAGTGGTTAGAAACTAAGGGTCTAACAACTTGTCCCCTGCATGCAGACTTCAGAAATTTATGAGAGGTTGCATGACCTTTATTTTAATGAAATCTATTTTGTATTCTCTGGGACACATATTTATGATCAAAGCATTTAGAAAACCTACCACTTTCATCCTTCCAAGTAATGTCAGCGTATGATCAACATGAAAGATCACCAGTATGCTCTGTGGACTTGTAGAGTCATTGAAGTCCCTTTGGGATTAATTATGACACTGAGCCAGAGATCTGAGTAACACCTCAGGATCCCATTCTTATTGGAATAGAAAAACAAAACAGAAATATTAGCAGGATAAACAGCTGCTTACCGAATGTCAGGGCTCCCAGTAAATAAAGTAAAATTGGAACACCAGATGCAAGTGAAGTAACCAGTTGATAAATCTGTTTTCTAGAGCAGGCCACATTGGTTAGTTAAACATGGGTCAATAAAAGTCAACAGGCCTGCTGCTTTGAGGATTCTTTGAGGATACTGATCTTTATGGTTTCTCCAGGACTGTGGTACAGCTTTTATTTATTTTATTTATTTATTTTTACTTTTTATTTTAGAAGAGAAGGGGCTTTCACTTTTAATTTGCTACAAGCTATTCTTTGTTTTATAATAGTGACTATCAATTATACATGAAATATTTTTTAAAATGTTAAGTTATTCTTTGTTTCACAGGTCTGTAAGATAAAAATGGCAGTTCTTCCATTTACTGATAATTTATTCGAAAACTCTCTGAACTGGGAATAGCCATGACATGAGTCAGAGAATATACTGGGTCTGCAATGAGAAAGACCTAAGAAAAAAAACATGTTTGCTATCTGTAACCTAATATTCTGACCGCCAGACCACAGCTGTATTCTTTCCCTAGTGTTCAGTTTATTTTGATGTCTGTGTGCAGTTAGCCCTGAAATGCTGGATATTTCTCTTTGATAATTCCATAATTTGTATTTTTAACATATGATGTTATCAGGTAACTGTATAACTATTGTGTGTTTACTATAACCCAGGTAAATGGGCACAGGTGTGGATACCTGAATGTTCATGGTGCTATTTGCAGCTTTACTCCCCAAATAACACTATTTTTCATTAATTAAATCATGTTTGATGTGTAATAAAACTTAGGTCTGGAAATTGGATGAATTACAGCCTCCAGACAAGCCTCATCAGACCAATGTTTTAAGGTTTAAAAATCAATTAGGAATGTTAATGACATTCCCACCTAGTTTGATCAAACTACTCATCCCCATTGTTTTCCACTGGTCATAATTATTGGTCACATATTCTCAGGTGATTAAATACAAGCCATGATCTTGGTAGCCCCTTTTAAATGATCAAACCCATTTCAACTGGGTGTTTGTCACCTGCATCATCTACCTTCATTAAATAGCAACTAAAGCACATTTCAAAGATAATGCAATGCCCTACAAGAAACATTTTATTATCAATGTTTTCATAAAAGAAGTACATTCTGAGTGCTTTTGGGAATAGGAGATGGATTTGTGCATCACAAATGAGTCATTCCTGTCTAAGTCTTTAGGTCACTTTCTACACTTCATAGCAAGCCATTTCAAACATTTCAGGTTCATTTAGCTATGGGTAACACAGATTACAGATTCCACAGAGTCAACTGAGCCAGAATTTAAAACCTCATGCAATTTGATTTATCAGATTTAATCTTGAATCTCTTGAAACTTCATTGCCATAAGCAATTTCTGCCTAATCTAAGCTCTCCTCTTTGCTCCTATGATTGCATGCATAGGATACAGTTCTATGCACATTCTTCAGGAATTCACTGATACACATTCAAAACATTTTCCACTTTATTTGTGGATATCAATTTTGAAGAATTAGTACAGTTGGAAGCCATATGGAGGGATGTAGGAACTCTCTTCCCAGGTATACAGATGTAAGAGGAAACAGCAACAGGGGAACAGCTGGAATGCAATGTGGGCTCTGAGGGTTGGTAATTTTATTTGGCTTTGATTTTTAAGATAAAAATCTTCAGTTTATTTTAATGATAAATGGAAAGGTTATTTAAGGAGAGAGAGAATGAAATTAAAGAGATAAGAGGGTATAGTAATGGAAGGGATGGAGCGGAAGACATTGGGTCTTTCAAATGAAACCTTCCTGAGTCAGAATCAGTGCTTGTTTGGGGGATTTTTGCAAAGAAGTGGAGGAAGGATGACTTGATAGTAAATTGGTTACATCCTGTTATATCCTGGACAATTATAACTCCATGTCAGTCTCTGAGTTACATGAGGTATGGAAGATAAAAGGGGCTAAGAGTCAGGGTTTCAGACAGAACACAGGTTGCTTGGGAGGTATGGGCAGGCTGGAAGGAGCTTTGGGTTTAGGGGGATTAGAACAGTGGAAATGATAGAAGATTAGAGGGGTGATTTTATGTAACATCCCCATGGATTGTCAGCACTTTGAAAAGATCAGCCTGCGGACATAGACGTATTGTGCGGATATAAACTTTGTTTTGGCATAATAACTTGATGTTGCAGTCACACTGGGTTTCTGTGTATTAACCTCCCAGATTTAGGGGAGAATTAAATGTTCCTATAAAATGTTACAGCTGGAATGTATCTTGGGTAATGAGATACAGACACACATATATTGACTTATATCTGCATTAATAACCATAGTCTAGTCAGTTCATTGTTATTTTTGTCAAAATAGTATGAATAGCATACTTAGAAACATGAGGACAAATACAATAGTCACTACCCCAAAATGAATGTATTTACTGGGAAAGGAACATAGTTGGGGGATAGGTGGAGGGAGGAGTGTAAGGATGAAGGGGAAAGATAACTGCTTTTTTGTAAACTGTAACTAAACTTTACTTTTAAATATATCTACATATATTCTAAGGACAAAAATAATGAACTAAAATACAATAAAGTAAAAAGAAAGAATCAGAGATGTCTGATCTGTGTGTAAAGTATATAAACTGAGCAAGTTTGGGTACATGGAAGGCAGGCCATGTGTGGGTGCAAAGACAGTAGCTGGTGACATAATATAAACAAGGCAGTTGGCTCCTGACCTCACAGAAATCATTATTTAAGACAAATAAAACAAACATTTCTGCTTCCATCTATATTGCAGTAGCTTATATTGGACATCTTTCTTTTTAAATCAAGAACAACCAAAATAACTGGATAAAATGCACAAAACTCCCAACTACTTGAGGGAATTCAAAAGCAATCAGTGTAGCTAAGTCTTGAGGATGCAAGACCCTGGAGAAAAGGAAAGTACAAAATACTGAGCGTGGCATTCTGTGTGCAATTCCTCTCTAAACAGTTGCCAAATTGTGAGCTGCTAAGGAGTGAATGACCAAGAAATCAGAAATAGTGACTAAGAAGCTGAACCCTAAGCAGAGCAAAGTAGGTACTTTGGTAAATACCACAAGCTTCCCCAGGAAAACGCTTAATGGACTGCACCTCAAGAGTAAGCAGCAACACTGAAAAGAGACCAGCTCTCACAAAGCCACTTCGGTCTCGAGTGCATCAAAGTGAGCCTCGGCCATCGTAACTGTGACCTAGAGAAAAATCAAATGTGGTCCAAGAAAAGGCATCATTATACATGGAACCCACTATGTTTCATGTCTAGCCTTCAGTAAAAGTCACATGACAGTCCAGGAGTAGACCCCCAGGTAAAGCGGATGTTATCTGTCTGAAATTCTGAACTATGATGAATATGTTAAAAAAATTAGAGAAGGGGAAAATTTTTACCGGAGAATAGAATCTATAAATAAAATTTAAAGGGAAGTATAGATCTATAATTAAGTTGTATTACTATTATTATACTAATAATTCCATTGAAGTGGTTAATAACATGTTAGAACAGAAGAGAGTATTAGTAAACTGGATGGGAAAGACAGAAAAAGGGATATAGATAGATAGATATAGATATATAGATATATATATATAGATATATAGATATATAAATATATAGATATATAGATATATAGATATATAAATATATAGATATATAGATATATATAGATATATAGATATATAGATATATAGATATATAGATATATAGATATATATAGATATATAGATCTATAGATATATAGATATATAGATACATAGATACATAGATATATAGATACATAGATATGTAGATATATATGGCTCAGCAAAAAGGTATAACATACATGCAATTTGAGTCCCAGAATAATAAGGAAGAATGAGAGAGAGAGAAGGACAGACACAATATTTGAAAGTGGGTGTTCACAATTGTTCCAGATCTGACAAAATAAATTCATATATTCAAAAAATTAGATTCAGCACCAAGTCAAATAAATATAATGCAATCACACCTTGAGAAAGAATGGTTAACCTCCATAAAACAAAGAAGGGGTAGGTAAAAAATAACAAAATGTATAATCATCCATCAATTTATTTTTAAAAGTATCCGGAGCATTTATCAGTAATTATTTTTAAAGAGATTAAAGCATAAATGATGGGAGTATACTGGTAATGACAATGGAATGGCTTCTTTAAGCTGAAGCTCATATAAAACTAATTATGATTCTAGAATTCTCAGTGAAAATAGACTTTAAAAAATGAATACTAAATAAAGACATTTTCAATCAAACAAAATCTGAACCACTTGACCTATCGAAATAAGTTTGTTCATAGAGATAAAGTGATTCCAGAATCTTGGTAAGGTAGGATGCAGGGGAAAGCCAGGAAGGACAACACTGAACTAACAAAATGTTAATTATTTCAAATTACAATTGTATTAGTATATTGAGTTCAAAATCAGACTTCCATCCCTCTTGCTGAGGAAAGGAGAGTGAGGTGTGGGCCTCACAGCTGAGTCAGGCTCTTGTCCTCCCATGGTTATGTTCCCCGTGCCTCCTTGAATCCATGCTTCAGGGTTTTGGGATGGATCTTCCTCTGAACCACCACAAACCTTTTAACTTAGCTGAATAGTTGAAGAACATAAAAAGCACCTGGAAATTACCTGAAATCCCTAAACTCACAAGCTTACCTCCGGCCCTGCCTCTCTGCCTTTCCTGCCTGTAAAGATGAAATTGAACTTCTGAGCTAAAAGCTCCTGCTCTCATCTCAAGTCTCAGTGGTTTTTTATTTCTAGTCACTGAGCTGCCTTTGCACTAAAAGAAGACAACAGTGAAGAAGTGCTCTCTATTCCCCGCAAGTGTCTTGTTTCTTGCCATTTTAGAGGTATATGACTAGAATAAAAGTCTTGAAACCAGAAAATTGTATGTACTTAATGATCTCTCATCTGATTCCTTTCTTTTGGGTTTCACAGTATCTTTTGTCTTAAGATTTGTTTGTGTTATGCAAAACAGTAAATTTAAAATATGACAACTTCATTTCTAGTTCCAGACAAGATGGAATAAATGCATTCTACCCTATTCTTTCAAATTGCAATGAAAGACTTTGGACAATATATAAGAAACAAATATCTCAAAACTGTGAAATGATGGAGAAGAGAGAAGTCAGACTGGTCAAGGGTGTTGAGATATGAGGTCTGAGTTCCTTTTATCCCATATGTGGGAAGCACTGCCTCCTGTGTGTGCAGACTGGAGAAACCCTTGACCTTGAAATGCAATGTGTAGGAATGGGGGAAAAAGGCCTGAGAAATGCCCACCAAGGAGTCTGGAAGGGGTGACCATAAGGATGAGTCATTGACAATACCCAGCCAACCCCAGCGAGGCACCAGGAAATGTCCACACCCACCCCCTTCCTCAGGGGGCTCATGGCTGGCAGGGAGCTGAGTGGAGCCCCCATCTATGCCTGCTTTGCAGTAATAAAGGCAGAGTTTTCTTCCCTTGCAGACAGAGTACGAGGAGGAACTGGGAGGGGAATGAGCTGGGATAGGGCTTCTCTAAGGCGGTATGTGAAGTCTGAGGAAACCCCATGATGTGGACCTGACAAGTACCAAAACAGCCAAAGGCTTGAGAGCTGAACTGGAGTGACAAGCTCTGCTGAGGTTTCAGATCAGCCTTGGTGAGGCACACCGGCAGGGTGACAAGACAGAAATCAAAGTAGCTAGGATATATGCGCCAAACCTAAACAGGAAGCCTACCTGCTACAATAGATGATTTAAAGAGGAATCAAGGTCTCATAACACAATGCCCAACATGTCCAGAATGCCAGAGAAAACAAGTTGGACACCAAGAAACAGAGTACCTCAACTATAATGAGATCACATAAATAGCACACACTAACACGGTGATAAACAGATGCTGTAATTATCCAACAGGATTGGTTGTCTTCAAGTGGTTACTTGGTGACTAAAAAATACTCTGAATAAAACGTGTGCTGTTTTGCTGTGGAGAAAGTAACCTGAATATATAAATTGCCCTTGTTGACTCTTAATTGAAGATCATGTAAAGAAACTGAAAGACACTTGCAACTTGTGATGAGTCAACACTCTGGGAAAGGAAAGGTGACAGACCGGGCTGGGATGTAACAATCAGGGACAGGGTGGCCCCTCTCGGACAAAAGCTGTTATGCTCTCAGAGAGTTCCCTGAACCAATAAAACACAGAAGCATGCGTTGGTCCCAGGAAGCTGTATCTGCACCCTCCTCCCCACATTCCCAATGTGCCTCATGTGTTGACAGAGACACTGAAGCAACCAAGTCTAGCACTCCTCTTTTTAAAACATTTATGAGCAGACGGTGACACCACCCTTCCGAATAAAATGCATTGATTAAGACTTACTAAATGTCCTAGCAGGAGTGGACACCTTGGCCAACAATGCTGTTTTGGGACTTCTCAGCAGCCCTTGATTTCTTCTCTTCACAGCATGACTTTTTCTCACCCATATTTCTATTACTCCCACCTTGTGCACAGGATTACACAAAAATAAGTATTGAGATATAACAAAATTGGTCATCAAAACCAGGATGTGAAGAAATCGTAGCACTAAACTAATTGATGAAAAACTAAGAGAATGAGAATAGGACAGTAAACAATCTCCACAGCACTGAGTTCCATGCTTTTAAATTATAATTCATTGTTGTTGTTGTTTTATGAAACATTAAATCCAACAGAGGATTGCTTAGTGACAACTTAGAAAAGGCTTAGATTTGGGTAAAAGTCTAAGCTGTCCCCTTAAGTCCCTTGCCCCACAAACTTCATGCACAGCTGTTCTTCAACTTTAGTCATCTGTTGTGGTCTCACCACATAGTCTGTGACAGGGACAAGGTGAATAAATGAATGAATGATTACTATAAATGAGATGTAAGTAAAATGTCTTAGTAATTACTAAAGTCCTATTGATGTCTTTGGGCAAGCAGTATTTACTCCATGGAGCCACTCGGAAGCAGCCCAGGCTGATGGCCGTCTGTCATGAGTACCACTTAGTCCTGATGCTTACCCTGGTCAGTGACACTCAGTACTCAGGGGGAAGAGGATGAAACCGTGGGGGCCTAGTGAGCCTGACTAGGTGTATAATATGTATAATGGTGTATAATACTTCATGCAATATCCAGGAGCCCCGCTCTGCCTAACTGAAGGGGCTGCGGGACCTGGCCCCTCCTGGACAATCACTTCCCAGTAGTAATGGAACAAGAAAGAGTTTGGGTGAATATCTACATATTAACTCCAAAGTTTATAAGTAATTATTTGGAATTAATATGTCACAGATTATAATTTTTTTAGGTACATTATTTCCTGATAAATTATACTGATTGAAGTCTATAGCTTCCCTGGACTTTCTCTAAGTTACTGAATGAAATATAATTTCTATGAGGTTTTGTATGAGATTCTTCCAGAACAGCCCATGCTGGTAGGTGGGTTTCAAGCTTTGCTTACGGAGTGGACCTCTTCTTGGGTCTTCGTGTCTGTGCTCACACTAACTTTGTATCGATTACTTTTTATAAATCTGAAGTCACGGACATTATCAATTGCTTGCCCTAAAACCTCCATTTTTCTGACTACTACAAATAAAATGAAGTCATTTGTATTTTATCCAATTATGACATTTCCTACAAATGTCTCTAAAGTATGGCAGGTTATTTTGTATTAATATAGATGTCAGATTCCAATAATAAATGCAGGTAGGTAATAAGTTTTTCCAAGCTTATAATCCTAGTTTACTATTTATACCCAGAGTCCCAAAATTATAAAACCAGCCTGATGTGGGAAATATTTTAGAAAGTATTATAAACAAAAAACTTAATATAAAGCCTAAAAAAAGACATGTATAAGAAATGAGGTTTTTATTATAAATTTGACAATTTATCAATATAATTTTTACATATTAAAAATTCTAATAATATAAATTATCTTGGAATTGTGTATATGTAGGATGATTACATTTATGGAGAAATGATGTACACTAGTAGTGTTGCTTGTTCAACTTACACCAAAAATCTCTATATTTACATATAATTCTTTCTATCAACCTATTTGTTCCTGGGTGTTTATATTTATGTTATTTACTAGTGGCCCTATGCACGGATTTGTGCACATTGAAAGGAAATTAATTAGAAGAAAGATTCATGTGGTAATTATATGTCATGATTACATGTCAAAATAGTATATATAATATACTGCAAAAGATTACATGTCAAAATAGTATATATAATAATATTATATTACTGCAAAAGATTACATGTCAAAATAGTATATATAATAATATTATAAAATTAAAACACACATGTGATTGGTGCCAGTGAGAGTTTTATATGTATTGCACATGTGCGATTCAATGTTTATTTTTAAACTAGAAGATCAGTGCACGAAATTTGTGCACAGGGCGGGGCGTTCCCTCAGCCCGTCCTGCACCCTCTCACAATCTGGGACCCCTTGGGGGATGTCCAATTGAGCCTAAATTGGTAGTTGGATATCCCTCTTGCAATCTGGGACTGCTGGCTCCTAACCACTCACCTGCCTGCCTGCCTGATCACCCCAACCACTCTGCATGCCTGCCCCATTGCCCCTAACTCTCTGCCTGCCTGCCTCATCGGCCCTAACCACCTCTGCCTTCCTGCCTGATCACCCCTAACCACTCTGCTGCCTGCATGATGCCCCTAACTGCTCGCCTGCTTGCCTGATCACCCCTAACCACTTGCCTGCCTGCTTGATCACCTCTAATTGCCTCTGCCTTGGCCCCAGCAACTGTGGCTTTGTCCGGAAGGACATCCTGAAGGTCGTTAAGTTGTCCAGTCTAACTAGCATATTATGCTTTTATTATTATAGATTGCCAGTGAGCATCATATGTACCAGCCAGTCAGACAGACGTACATATGGTCGGTCACTTAGCCTTTTACATATATAGTTAATATGTGTATCTGATATTTTAGCAAAATGAAAGAATTGATTTTATATTTAACCCATTGTACGCCATAAGTGTCTGTAGATGCTAGCAGCACGCATCTATAAAAAAAAAAAATGTTTTCCATAAGTGGTAGCCCTGACGAACTTTAAGATTATTTTTCGTGAGAATTTTCAGCTGAAAATATTAAGAACACTTGAATTATGACTAACATATTTATTTTTATAATATTAATTGCAAATTTATGTTTAAATGTTTTTAATTATTATTATTATTGTTGTTGTTTTTAATCTTTATATTCAGATTATTACAGATGTTCCTTTCCCCACCCCCCATAGCTCCCCTCCACCCAGTTCCCACCCCACCCCAGGCCCTTTGCCCAGCCCCACTGTCCTCATCCATAGGTGTAAGATCTTTGTCCAATCTCTTCCCACACCCCCCACAGCCCTTTCCTCCAGAGAATTGTCAGTCTGTTCCTTTTCTATGCCCCTGATTCTATTACATTCACCAATTTATTCTGTTCATCAAGTTTTTATTTTTTTAATTATTATTATTACTTTAATATATTTTATTGATTTTTCACAGAGAGGAAGGGAGAGGGATAGACAGTTAGAAACATCGATGAGAGAGAAACATCGATCAGCTGCCTCTTGCACACCCCCTACTGGGGATGTGCCCACAACCAAGGTACATGCCCTTGACCAGAATTGAACCTGGGACCCTTCAGCCCGAAGGCTGACGCTCCATCCACTGAGCCAAACCAGTTTCAGCCATCAGATTTTTATTAATTTAATTTTTAGATTCACTTGTTGATAGATATGTATTTGTTGTCACTTTGTTGTTCATAATTTTTTATCTTTATCTTTTTCTTCTTCTTCCTCTTCTTAAAGAATACCCTTCAGCATTTCATATAATACTGGTTTGCTGGTGGTGAACTCCTTTAGCTTTTTCTTGTCTGTGAAGCTCTTTATCTGACCTTCAATTCTAAATGATAGCTTTGCTGGGTAAGTAATCTAGGTTGTAGGTTCTTGCTATTCATCACTTTGAATATTTCTTGCCACTCCCTTCTGGCCTGCATAGTTTCTGTTGAGAAATCAGCGGACAATCATATGGGTACTCCCTTGTAGGTAACTAACTATTTTTCTCTCGTTGCTTTTAAGATTCTCTCTTTGAATTTTGCCCGTGGCATTTTAATTATGATTGTTTTGGTGTGGTCCTCTTTGGATTCCTTTTGTTTGGGGTTCTCTGCACTTCCTGGACTTGTAAGTCTATTTCTTTCACCAGGTAGGGGAAATTTTCTGTCATTATTTCTTCAAATAGGTTTTCAATATTTTGCTCTCTCTTATTTTGGCACCCCATAATTTGGCTGTTGGTATGCTTGAAGTTGTCCCAGAGGCTCCTTACACTATCTTTATATTTTTGGAATTTTTTTTCTTTTTGCTTTTCCAGTTGGGTGTTTTTTGCTTCTTTGTATTTCAGATCTTTGACTTGATTCTTGGGATCCTCTAGTCTGCTCTTGGATCTCTGTATATTATTTTAATTTCAGTCAGTGTATGCTTAATTTCTAGTTGGTCCTTTTTCATATCCTCAAAGGGCTCACTAAATTTATCAGCCTTTTCTAGAAAATTATTGAAAAACCTTATAAAAAAAACCCTTGGCTTTGAACTCTATATCCAATAGTTTGCTTTCCTCCATTTCTTTCATTTGTGGTGTGTTTCTTTATCTCCGCATTTTGGCTGCTTTATCTTTGACTTGATTCTTACAATCCTCTAGTCTGCTGTTAGGTCTCAGTATAATATTTTTTATTTCAGTCAGTGTATGCTTAATTTCTAGTTGGTCCTTTTTCATATCCTCGAGGGTCTCACTAAATTTATCGGCCTTTTCTAGAAAATCCTTGAAAAACCTTATAACCATGGGTTTGAACTCTATATCCAGTCATTTGTTTTCCTCCATTTCTTTCATTTGTGATCTGTTTCTTTTTCTCCGCATTTTGGCTGCTTCCCTGAGTTGATAGAGTGACTTTGTGTGCTAGGTGTCTTATAGGTCCTAGTGGCTCAGCCTCCCCAGTTACCTGAGGTGGACACTCTTGGTGCACCCCTTTGTGGGCTGTGAGCACAGTCTTGTTGTAGTTAAGCCTTGATTGTTGTTGGTATCACTGGGGGGAATCGACTTCCAGGCTAATTGGCTGTGAGGATCAGCTGTGTCTATGCTGGGAGAACTTCTGTGCTGGAGACACCCTTATGGGAGAAGACTTGCAAAAGCCTCTGTGTTCAGCTTGAATGGGGCGGAGTCTCAGGGTGGAGCAGACAGCATTGGTTTCCCATCAGCCCTGCCCTAATATGCCCCTGTGTCTCAGTGTCCTGTGGTAATTGTTGCAAGCACCTCTGAGAGAAAGCTGCCCTCGAGTTTCGCCTGCTACCAGATAGTCCAGTTTCTCCTCGAATGAGTCTGGGTCCCCAGAGTCTCGCCCGGAACTGAAGTTCAGTGCAGTCGGGAGTTTTTGTCTCCCTCCAGCTTGAGAAAGCCAGTTGTGTACTCAGTTTCCCGCCCTCTCTACATGCGCATGCCTCAGTACCTGTGCCTTCCGCAGTTCCTCTGAGTCTCAGTGTGTTTTTCTCTTTTCTGACAGTCCAGTTTCACCCCATATGAGTCTGGGTCCCCAGAGTCTCACCTGGAACTGGAGTTCAGTGCTGTCGGGAGCTTTTTTCTCCCTCCCTCTTGAGAAAGCCAGCCGCGCACTTAGTTGCCAGTCCTCTCCATGCGCGCGTCTCAGGACCTCTGCCTCCTGCTGCTCCTCTGAGTCTTAATGTGCTTTTCTCTTTTCTTCTAGCTGTAGAATTTCCACTTAGCCAGCCTTCCTGTGGTTCTGGATGATGTCTGTTTTGTCTTTTAGTTGTAGTTTTGAAATTGTTGTGCAAGGCAGCAGTTTAGGTGTTTACCTATGCCTCCATCTTGGTTTCTCCGCAAATTGAATTTTTAAATTAAATTCCAAATATCATGGTGTGTGGGATGGTTTCCATTTTGGGCATGTGGCAGTTAACTGGTTAAATATTTTATGTATAAAGAACATTTTATATACCATCACATTGTATATATAAAGAACATTTATATATAAATGTGAATAAACTTTTATTATTTGCCTGATTACAGAAAGCATAGTTATTTTAGGAACTACAAAAAATATAAAAATATATAATAAAGAACACTACATATAAAAGTACTATAGTAAATACTAAAATCACTTATAATTTCTGCATATCTGTGTTTCCATTCTTGTGTGTGTTTTTTTACAAATAAATTTACAAGCTCTAACTTTTATTATATGGGCACTTTCTCCTAAAAATTCTTATTTATTCTAAATTTTGAGGAGCTGTGCACTCACACACCTACTGTCTTGCCCACTGTGCTCTTTTCAATGTCATTGTTGGAAAACAGTTATAAAGTCAGGAAAATACATCTTCCTGCTATTTTGGGTAATATACTAACACATACAGTATCCAAAGTGATAAATGTTATATCTTATCAGTTTAGTGATTTACTTGATTGAAGCAGGTTTTGTAATTGCAGCTCCCAACCAACTGTACCTTTGCCCTGTATCCAACCTCATGTAAAATGCCTCTGAGAAACTGAGAAAAAGAAAGGGCTTCTAGCTCCTTTGCCTAGTGGCAGGCTTAAAGTGGTTTGAGCAGTGATAGAAACCTGAAATCATGATCTTTCTAAGATAAGTTCAATGTGATTTTACAAAATTTTATTCTGTCATTAATTATGTACAATGCAGTTCCAAAATCTGATTCATTCTATTGGTGTCACCTAAGAGCGAAAACTATGGTCTCCAGATTAACACCTGCCCAAGAGAAACACCACCTAGGTGTCATGAGATGCACTTTCTAGTAACAATCTATAGGAAGTAATCCTATATAATAAAGAGGTAATATGCAAATATGCAAATTGACCATCATGCCTTCACAAGATGGCTTCCTATGACCAGGCCAGCAGGGGTGTTAGTGAGGGACAACCAAATGACTGAACAAGCAGGCTGCATGGGGTGACCAGGCCAGCAGGAGAGTTAGTGAGGGACGACCAAACAACTGAACAGCAGGCTGCGTGGGGTGACCAGGCTGGCAGGGGGCCCAGTGAGGGGTGACCAGGTTGACAGGGGGGGGCAGTTGGGGGTTACCAGGTCAACAGGTGGGCAGTTAGGGGCGACCAAGCTGGCAGAGGGGGGAAGTTGGGGGTGACCAGGCTGGCAGGGGGGTCAGTAAGAGGCGATCAGGCCTGCGGGGGGAGGGGCAGTTAGGGGCGACCAGGCTGGCGGGGTAGTGCTATTGAGGGAAACCAGGCCAGCAGGGGGGGCAGTTGGGGGTGATTAGGCTGGCAGGGGGGGGCAGTGAGGGATGACTAGGCTGGCAGAGGGAGCAGTTGGGGTGACCAGGCCAGCAGGGGGGCCAGTAAGGTGTGACCAGGCTGGCAGGGGTGTCAGGAGTGACATGCCGACAGGGAGGGGGCACTTGGGGGCAACCTATCCAGCAGCAGGGGGCAGTTAGGGGTGACCTGGCCGGCAGGGAGGGCAGTTTGGGGTGATCAGCAGGCACACAGAAGCAGTGAGGGGCGATCAGGCTGGCATGGGGGGGACAGTTAGGGATGACCAGGCAGGCAGGCAGGTGAGTTATTAGGAGCCAGTGGTCCAGTATTGTGAGAGATGTCCAACTGCCGGTTTAGGCCTGATCCCCAGGATTGGACCTAAACCGGCAGTCGGACATACCCCGAGAGGTTCCGGATTGGAAAGTGTTCTGGGCTGAGGGGACCCCCCCCCTGCCCCCGTGCACGAATTTCATGCACTGGGCCTCTAGTTAGAAATAATGAGCCTGATGTTTATTACTTTTTAAAAATAAATTGTTTTTAGAGCAGCTTTAGGTCCCCCCACAGGCACAGCTTCCTTCCTCCATTATCAACACCCCTGCCAGATGCAACTTTGTTACAATGCATGAACCTACATTGACATGTCATCATCATCTGGAACCCATAGGTGACATTAGTATTCACTCTTGATGTTGTACATTTTATGCATTTGGACTAATGTATAATGATACATCTCCACCATTATAGTGTCATAGAGAGAGTAGTTTCACTGCCATAAAGTATTCTGTGCTCTGCCTACGCCTCTCTTCCACCCCCTCAGCCCCTGGAGACCACTGTTTGTTTTTTTACCCCTCTCCAAAATTTTGCCTTCTCCAGAATGTTATATAGTTGGAATCACACAGTATGTAGCCTTTTCAAATTGGCTTCTTTCACTTATCAATAATCACTTAAAGTTTCCCTATGTGTTTTCATGGATTGACAGCTCATTTCTTTTTAGTGCTGAGTGAGAGTCCTCTGTCTGGATGGACCACAGTTTATTTGTCCATTTACCTACTGAAGGGTATCTTGGTTGCTTCCAAGTTTTGGAAATTATGAATAAACTGCCATGTTTGTGAGCCATGTGCAGATTTTTCTGTGAATATACATTTTAACTCCTTTAGATAAGTACCAAGGAGTACAACTGCTGGATCATATGGTAAGACCATGTTTAGTTTTATAAGAAATGTCCCAACTGTCTTCCAAAGTGGCTACACCATTTTGCATTCCCACCAGCAATGACTGAGAGTTCTTGTTGCTCCACATCTTCACCCGCATTTGGTGCTGTCATTGTTCAGGATCTCTGCATTTCTAGTAGACGTGTAGTGGTACCTCATTTATTAAAATCTGCTTTTCTCTGATGACAAATGACGGGAGCGTCTTTTCATGCGCTGCTGGCCAGGTCACTATCTTCTTTGGTGACGTGTCAGCAATTTGTTAATCAGTTTTATGTTTTCTTATGAGGTAGTTTTAACAGAGTTTTTAGTATGTTTTGGAAAATAGTCCTTTATCATATCTGTCTTTTGTAAATGTCTTCTTATTCTCTTGACAATGTCTTTCTCAGAGCATAAGATTTTCATTTTAATGAAGCTCAGCTTATGAATTCTTTCTTTCATGAATGTGCCATCGATGTTGTATCTAATAACTCATCACCATACCCAAGTTCCAAGTTCATATAGGTTTTCTTCTGTGTTATCTCCCAGGAGTTTCATAGTTTTGCATTATACATTTAGATCTATGATTCATTATGAGTTAATTTTTGTGAAGGATTAAGACTGTCTCTAGATTCATTTCTTGTGGATGTCTAGTAGTTCCAGCATCATTTGTAAAACAACAACAACAACAACAAACAAACAGAAAAAAATTTGCTCTATTGTATTGTCTTTTCTTTTTTGTTAAAGATCAGTTGACTGCATTTACATGGGTCTATCTGGGGCTCTCTATTCTGTCCCAGTATTAAATTTATTTATTCTTTCACCAATACCACACTGTCTTGATTATGGCTTTATGTTGTCTTGAAAATTTATTGCTTTTAATGATAACACAATTCTGGAACTAAGAATTTTAAAGCCCTGAAATACATTTTTTTTCTAAAAAAATTTTGACAGTTTCCCTATTGTTCTAAGTTTTGTGTTCTTGAGGAAACTGGACGCTGCAGGGACTCTCCTCTCTGTGGCTGGTGCCAGGGGCAGGATTAAATGCATGTTATAACCCAATCACTGGAGACCAGTCACTGACAGGAGGTTGCAGGAAACATGATGTGACTCAGGTCCATGAAAATCTGTGCATTATCTGTTCTTACAAAGGCCACGGTATTTGCTTTGCTTGATGGGATGATGGACTCTGTAAATGTGAAATGAAATTTTATTTCCTGGCAGTGAGAGGAGTTGGAAAAGGTTGTGAGTTAGAATATGACTCAAATGAAATCAGGAAGAATGCATTCAGCTGATGCTCAGCACAATGCCAGACATTTGAGGAAATTCAAAGCAGATACTTATTTGTCAAACCTAGATTTCTTCATTTTATTATATATGCACTGCCTTTGGACAGACACTATGCTATCAAATAACCCTGTAGGTATTTCAGGTAAATGGCATGAGAAATGGATGTTCAAGTCTCTTAAAGAAGAGAACATGGAAGTAGTTTCTCTTCTCAGTAGGTGAGACAAAAAAATCAAGTATTACTTTTCTTTTAGAAAAGATTTATTCACCTGATACCATTCTGAACTTCTAAAACATAAAGTGACAAATATAAGTCTCATAAAATACCCTGGTTCTGATGAGTAAGACAGCGGAACTCGATAACAAATCCTGGATGGGAACCGTGTTAGCAGAACCACTCAGCCGGAAACGTGAACCTGCCAAAACACCCTTTAAAAAGAAACGTAGAGAAACACTCTTCAGAAAGGGCCCTGGAGCAGCCAGAGGCCATCCTGCTTTTCTGCAGAAATGCACGGAAGACAGATTGCATTCTCACGCTTGGATGTGCCACACCTCTGCCCAGAGCACCGCTGAGCTATGCTTATTTTTAAAGGTAATTTTATTTAAAAATACAAATATAATTAGTGTAAAACAGGAACGGATGTTAATACATCTAATGAATTCATTTGCATGGTCTCAAAAAGCCAGAAAAGAATCTACATTTTTAAAAAAGAAGAGGGGCATTGCTCTTTCCAAAATTTTCTTCTAGGTTTTTTTTTTCCTGTTAAAAATATCTTCCTCCTATTTTTAGATGAAAGTAAATGCTAATTTGTATACCAATACATAGATCTCAATCAGAGATCTAACCAAGCACATTCACCAACTGTGTGCCTGAAAGATACTGTGGACCTGGGAGTGACTTGTGGTGACAATTAATATAAAGCTGACATTTAACACCATGCCTTTCAGGAGACCTCCCTCATCAGGAATTTGTCTTGTGTGTATATTTCTGGGCAGAGAATAAAACTTGTTGTTTCTATTACCAAAAATACCTTTAAGTTATATACTTGTGCCCTTAAAGTCACCATTTCTTCCTTAGCCCTTACCATAGCTTCCCTGTCCTGACACAGAATTTACAATCTTTATTCTAGATGGTCCCAAACATTTATTTGCCCTTGGAAATCTGAACTATTTAAGCTTTGCTTCAGTCTTATAATTACCTTTTCCAACAATGCAGAAATCTCAACTGTGGAATTACCTGATCAATACAGCGGTGGGAAAATGTAGGTTTACAGTTGTGAGTGCAGAAAACACAGATTATTCTTGTATTATTATTTATTAACTAGTGTCCCAGTGCATGGATTCGTGCACAATGAAAGGAAATTAATTAGAAGGTGGCCAGCGGGTTGGGACTGGGTGAGACAGGCCAGACACGCCCTGGAGCCAACCTCCCATAGTCCCTCCCCAGCTGGCCAAACATGGGGTGGTGCTGTGGCTGAGTGAGTGGGATGCCTCCGCAGGTGGGGTCCCTTGTCCTGGCTTGCAGGGATTGGGCCGAAACTGGCTCTCTGACATCCCCCAAAGGAGCCTGGAGTGCGAGAGGGCACTCTGCAAAGTTGCTGTCAGATAGGGTGTGGAATGCAAATACAAGTGTGCAGTAAACCAGATTCAGGGCTGGAAGTGCCCCAGCAAAAACATAACCCAGGGCCCAAGGTGGAATCACATGGCCCTATGAGAAATAGGCTCCCTCCTCTATGGTTCCAGGGTGGGTCACCTGAGAACCGCCTCTGCCAAGTCATCGCAGCTTGGCAGTTCCTGTGTTGAGTGTCCACCCCCTGGTGGTCAGTGCGCATCATAGCTACTGGTTGGACAGATACATAGCCTTTTATATATATACTAGTGTTCCCGTTGCAGGAAAAATCCTGCAATAGGGTTTCCTGCTGCACTCTACCCTGCCTCGCCTGCTCTCCTCCCTTGTCCCCCGCCCCGCCTTCTCCGCCAGCCCCCTGCTTTCCTCCCTTCTCCGCCAGCCCGCCCATTCTACTTCCTCAGCCCCTGGCCCCGCCTCTGCTCCTCCCTTCTCCCCCAGCCCACCTCCACTCCTCCCTTCTCCCCCACCCCACCTTCTCCGCCAGCCCACCCGCTCTTCTTCCTTAGCCCCTGGCCCCACCTCCGCTCCTCCCTTCTCCCCCGGCCCCGCCTCCGCTCCCCCCCACCCAGCTTGCTTGCTTCCCCACAGCTTTGCTCCCTTCTGCAGCTTTTGGCTTCTTTCTATGCTGTCTTGATATGCAAATTAGCCACCATCTTGGTTGGGGTGATTTGCGTACTCGTCCTGATTGGTTGGTGGGCGTGGCTTGGCTGGTTGGCGTAGTGAAGGTGCGGTCAATTTGCATATTTGTCTATTATTAGGTAGGACTAGAGGCCCGGTGCATGAAATTCGTGCATGGGGGTGGGGGGTGTCCCTCAGCCCAGTTTGCACCCTCTCCAATCTGGGACCCCTCCCAACTGCTGGCTCCCAACTGCTCATCTGCCTGCCTTCCGATTGCCCCTAACCGGTTCTGCCTGCCAGCATGATCACCCCCCTAACCACTCCCATGCCAGCCTGATTGATGTCTAACTGCTCCCCTGCCAGCCTGTTTGCCCCCAACTTCCCTCCTCTGCCGGCCTGGTCATCCCTAACTGCCCTCCCCTGCAGGGTTGATTGCCCCCAACTGCCCTCCCTTGCAGGCCTGGTCCCTCTCAACTGCCCTCCCTTGCAGGCCTGGTGCCTCCCAACTGCCCTCCCCTACTGGCCATCTTGTGTCCACATGGGGGCAGAATCTTTGACCACATGGGGGCAGCTATATTGTGTGTTGGAGTGATGGTCAATCTTCATATTACTCTTTTATTAGCTACGATAGTGGCCCGGTGCATGGGTGGGGACCAGCTTGTTTGCCCTGGTGTCCCGGATCAGGGTGGGGGTTTCCTTGGGGTATGGGGTGGCCTGGGTGAAGGGCCTGTGGTTGTTTGCAGGCCAGCCACGCCCCCTGGTAACCCAAGCGGGGGCCCTGGTATCTGGAATTTATTTACCTTCTACAATTGAAACTTTGTATTCTGGAGCGGAGCCAAGCCTCCTGCTCGCTCCATGGCCAGCAGCCATTTCTGTTTGGGTTTTTTTTTACCTTCTATAATTGAAACTTTGTAGTCTTGAGTGGAGGCTTAGGCCGGCCAGGGAAGGTGGAAAGCTTGGCTTCTTCTATCGCCTTGGAAACCAAAGCCTCCCTCCGACTTTCTCGGTGCCTATAGCTAGCTTGGTTGGGTTAATTTGCATACTCGCTCTGATTGGCTGGTGAGTGTGTCTGGTGGGTGTTTCTTGTGGGTGTAGCAGAGTTAGGGTCATTTTGCATATTACTCTTTTATTTGGTAGGATAGATGATTGTATTATATTCTATATGAACAGCTGTAAACATACTTTTGCCCATCCCTGTATATTCTTTATACAGAATGTCCCTTTATTTCAATTTTCTATAAATATAAAAGTGACAATAGAAGAATTTCTGAGGCCAAATTGCAAAACTTTAAAACAGCATGACTTGAATAACTTCAGATAAAGATTCCACTTATCCTATTTCAGCCACAGGTAAAGGTTTTCCTCTTCAAGGTGATGATATCTGTGCCTTGGTTTGTGGGGTGGTCTGTTGACTTCTTGTCCACAGCTGTCCTCAACAACAAGGGCCAGAGCCACCTCTATCCTCATATCTCCCACCCACCAAACCCAGGGAAGACACAATATACAGCACACCTCTTTGAATTGCCTTTCAGCTTTAATCTTTTGCCTCGAAAGTGAAATGCAAGTATCTGAGCTAAATCTAAGTAAAATGGATTTCAGAAAGTTGAAGTCATGACGTCCTCTCACCTACCTTGACTATCCATTTCTCCAATGATTCTTTTCTAACAAGAAGGATAAACAATGCAGTCTTCACCTCAAATTCTGAAGTTATAGTTGGTCTCTTTACTAACTGTTGGTGCAGGTCTTCCAATAGCTCTTGACCTCATTCTCTATGTGATGTAGACTCTGTTCACTTCTCAGCCACCATACTGGCAGATGAGCCCTCCAGACCCTTCCCTAGCATTGCAGAGGCATCACTGTTGCTTGTTTTTCCAGTTCATTTTATACTATTTAGTTATTCATGATATTTACAGTCTTCTGCATTATCTGGCACTTACCAATGCCCAGTGACTTCCTCTCTGTTCCAACGTTTTTGTCCCACCTGCCCACACTGGAAATGACTGCTGGTAGGACATCTGTAGAGCTGCTCTTCGAAGTTTCTTCTCATGTGCCTTCATGTTATAGTGGAGAACAACCCCCTTCTTTCATTATTGTCTAGTCCTTGAGATCGTAGACTCTTAGCTCACCAGAGAAGTCATTTCCTGGAGTTGCTCCAGAATATCTATTGCAAAAACATTGTACTATATGGTAAAAAATGTCAAGTACACTAGAATAGAATAGCCCAAATCTACCACATATAATCCTTTCTTAAATGATGAGCTTTTGATGAAAAAGGGCAATGGAGATGTGCCAGACTACAAAGAACACATAACTAGCTATCAGTGAGTCAGTATATGCAAGGGGAACTCAAGCTCAGAGCAGCCAAGTTTACCTAATGACAAGCCAAGCTATTTAATGACCACTAATCTTAATACCATGTTGACCAGTTGTTGAATTGTGGTGAGGGACCAGCTTAATAAAACCATGGCCAGATCTTACTGAATGTATTAGAATTACACATTTGTGACAGGTCTTTAGCAAAATTGTGAACCCCATCTCCCACCCCGAATTCATTTATTTGCTCTAATTTTTCTCCTTTCAAATATTCGGTGGATTTCTAATGCTTGGAGGTGTTGCTGGCCCTGAAGCAGTGAGATCGGAGCTAAGTTTTGGCCATGGGCAAGACTTAGAGTGTAAGATTATAAAGTCATTAAAAAGCAAAAGCAAGCACTGAAAGTTGGCAGTGACTGTAGTCTAGTCAAAGAGGAGGAGGGGATCCCACAGGCCTCTGGACACAAACAGTCAGCTTTTTCAATGCCCCAAACCACCCAAAACGTCAGAGGCTTCCACAGATGACTTGCTGAGCTCACTGGGATCACACGTGGGCTATGTGCCAGGGTGGTTCTGCTACTCTGGCCCAGACTGCCACTCTGCCCCTGGGCTTCTCATCCAGAACCATCCTTTATCTGGAAGTCATTATTCTCACGGCAAAAACTAAAGATCAAGAGAAACCAGACAATCATAGTTTAAGTGTATGTTTTAATATCACAGAGACTCAGAGAAGGTCACACAGCCAGAATGACAATGGGACAAGGAGATGTATTCCACTACCAGGGAGGAGTTGCAGGTCACAAGACAGCTGGTGGGGTGAGGGATCCTCTCCTGGGACTGGGAGCAAACAGTCACATCACTCTAGTCTGAAATACATCACCTATATGTTTTCCTACTTCACTTTTAGTCATTGGCTTCCCTGATTAGATCAATGGAATAAAATATTAAAAGTGCCTAACATTTTTTGTCTATCTGCAAGTCCAGGCCTATGGTAGTTGGTAAGAAAATGTACAGTCAGACATTGTTTTATAAGTTTGTTTCTAAAACTACATCATTTACAGAAAAAATTTCCTAGTGAATTTCTGTCATATTACTGGCAATTTTGAAATGAAGCTCTCAAAATATAGCTTCATTTTAACAGTCTACTTGAATTTTCTGCATTCTCCCCTAAAATAAAACATACATATGATGTCCATCTTTTAGTGCCGTGGGCAGCATGGAGGTTAGTGGATGCTGAGCTATGTCTGACATTCAAATTATGATCTATCTGAGTTTAAACATAGTTTAAACAGAGATTGACTCAAGCCTGACTGGACTCACAATTAGAGCAGAAAAATGTGAAGTCTAAGTTTACAAATTTTTGGAGTAAATTATATGAGAAATAAAATAAAGGTCTATGACAAGGCATAGCATTTTTTCTCAGGGTTTCATCTTCAGAGATGTTTCTATATGTCAAGAGACTCAGAATCTTGACAACCACCACTCTTGTGGTTACCTAGACAACATAATCAACAATAGCCTTTTTGGCAATCAAGGAAATGAATTTATATTAAAAAAATAAATACTTCTGCTCCTCTTGTCTAAGCAATTATACTAATTAGATTGAAAAATCCTGACATTTCCAATTAGGATGTCCTACCAAATGTATATCTGTAAATGGAACAGAAGGTAAATACTGATTTGTGAAACCAGAATAATTGCATGATGGCATGCCTCAGGCATGGAATTAGACAACACAGTATGTTAACATGATTCTCTATTTTTTACTATTTTTGAGTTGAAATAATCATTTATAAATTATACGTGTTAGAAAATGTCAGTAAAACATTTGGAAATAAAGTATGTCAAGATGGGTTCAAAGCAAATAGAAAGAAAACAACAACAAAAAAGGTTTTCTTTCAACTAAAAAGGTCATAAAACTGCTAACTCACAATCATCAGTAACTCAAGAAGGATATTTTCAGGTCTCCACTCCTTGTCTACTGCCATATATGCTGATGATTTTAAGAACAGAAAGTCCAATGGATTAGCTTCAAGCTTGTGTACTTACAAGAGTCACAACTCAGGCCACGCAATTGCTGCCCATTCCTAGCTTTAAGGAGCCCCAAATACAGATTTTCACTGAGGAGTTCTATATAGGTCGCACATGTCCTGTGTGTTTCCTCTTTACCTTTTCATGCTGAAACTCTGAATCTCCCATGTATTATGTTGGTTATAGAGATGTGGATCATACCCTGGACAGTGGAGCTGCAGGAGTCACCAATAATCAATTTCCCTGAAAATTCTTCCATGTTATTTGCCTACTGTGTTTCCCTGAGTCCACTGAATTCCTCTAATAGTACATGGTATTTGCACACACTTCTCTGGTTTGTTAACTATCAATTTATGTGTTTCCTTTAACCTAGTTATATAACACAGGACCAGAAACGACCTCTTACCTCCATCATTTTTCTAGCTATAGTGGAAAAGAAGTTTTAAAAAAATACATTTTCAAAACTCTGGTTCCCAAGATTGTCTATTCTGATAATCAGATATTTGCTACAATAAAGACTGTGTTTGTTCTGATAAATCCCTTTTTAAACATTATTTTATAAAATATTTTAATTTTTAAATCTGAACCATACCAACCAGTGGCCTGACACCTCTGAGAACCATTCCAGTTGACCTGTCATTTTGCACATAGTAATCTCAGTTTGTCTAGAGGGTGTCTAGTGGTTGATTCTGTAGAGCAAACCTTTTCCTCCAGCTTCCTTTCTAATCTTGAGATTTTGTTCCACTCTGAACAAACAGACCACACTGCCCACGGGCACACAGAAATACAGAATCACTAACACACCCACAATCAATGCGCCTGTCAGCTATGATGAGGGGAAGTTGCAGTGATAAAGTCACCATGGTGTGACACAATGAGGTGAGTACCTCCTTCAACACATGCCAAAAGCCCATGGCACTGTTTGCTCCACACAGTCTTTGAAGGATCTGACTGACAGATGCCACATCCTCTTTTGTTTCAACTTGATCATCATAACATGAGAAGAGAAAGCTGAGGTCCAGGCAAACAGGTGTCCTTCTGTTCTGGTTGATTGGCTAAAAATAGTCAGAATGACCCACCTAACTCCAAGAAACTGTACTATTAGCTAAGAAGCGAGCCACTAAAATTCTCTGTTTAATTAAGCAACAGTGTTTGGAGTTTCTGAACACTCCACAGGGAAATGGAAGCAATTCAGAACAAGTGAAATGGACTTGGGTTCCAAAACATAATCATAATGGTGTTGGCTGACCTCATCATTCCTTTTCTTTTTCTTTTTTTTTTTTGAATATTTGCAAATGTTATCACTAATAAAGGGTTAATCTCCAACATTTACAGGGAACTCATACAATGCAATAAAAGGAAGATAAATGATCCAATAAAAAAATGGGCAATGGACCTAAATAGATACTTTTCAAAAGAAGACAGAAGGAAGGCCAAGAGACTTATGAAAACATGCTCAAAGTCACTAATTATCCGAGAGATGCAAATCAAAACGACAATGCGGTACCATCTCACACCTGTCAGAATGGCTATCATCAATAAATCAACAAACGACAAGTGCTGGCGAGGATGTGGAGAAAAAGGAACCCTCGTGCACTACTGGTGGGAATGCAGACTGGTGCAGCCACTGTGGAGAACAGTATGGAGTTTCCTCAAAAAACTAAAAATGGAACTCCCATTTGACCCAGTTATCCCACTTCCAGGAATATATCCCAAGAAACTAGAAACACCAATCAGAAAGGATATATGCATCCCTATGTTCATAGCAGCACATTTTACCATAGCTAAGATTTGGAAACAGCCTAAGTGCCCATCAGCAGATGATTGGATTAAAAAAATGTGGTACATCTACACAATGGAATACTGCACTGCTGTAAAAAGGAAGGAACTCTTACCATTTACAACAGTATGGATTGACCCGGAGAGCATTATGCTAAGTGAAAGAAGTTAGTTGGATAAAGATAAATATCACATGATCTCACTCATTTGGGGAATGTAATGAACAACATAAACTGATGAACAAAAACAGATCCAGAGACAGAGAAGCATCGATCAGACCGTAAAACCTCAGAGGAAAGGCAGGGTAAGGTGTGGGGAAGGGGAAGAGATCAACCAAAAGACTTATATGCATGCTTTTAGGTGTAACCAATGGACACAGAGACTGGGGGAGGGAGGGATGGCGTGAGCGGGGAGGTGGTGGGGCTATTGGAGCAATAAAGACACATATGTAATACCTTAATCAATAAAGAAAAAAATAAATTAAAAAAATAATTCTAACAGGTGTGGCTCAGTGGTTGAGCATCAACCTATGAACCAGGAGGGCCCAGCTGGATTCCCAGTCAGGGTAAATGCCCAGGTTGAGGGCTCCATCCCCAGTAGGAGACATTCAGGAGGCAGCCAATTAATGATTTTTTCTCATTATGGATGTTTCTATCTCCCTCTCCCTTCCTCTCTGAAATCAATAAAAATATATTTAAAAAATTAAAATGAAAAATAAGTTTAAAAAAAGGTGAAAGACTGTCAATTTTTTTCTTCTATGTGCACCCTGGTTCATGGAAATTAGAGATTATCAATAGCAGTTTTCTGTGTTGGTTCTTTGTAGCTGAAATTCCAAAGCCCACCTGAGTTTATACCAGTGTTATTACTGCCATTTCAAAGTGAAAGCCTTATTTATAAGGATGTGTTTCTGGACCTTATCAAGTAAGTCAGGATGCCTTTCTGAGCCATAGATTAAAAATCTTCCAGTATAGCCCTAACCAATTTGGCTCAGTGGATAGAGCGTTGGCCTGCGGACTCAAGGGTCCCAGGTTTGATTCTGGTCAAGGGCATGTACCTTGGTTGCAGGCACATCCCCAGTAGGGAGTGTGCAGGAGGCAGCTGATTGATGTTTCTCTCTCATCGATGTTTCTAACTCTCTCTCCCTCTCCCTTCCTCTCTGTAAAAAGTCAATAAAATATATATATTTTTAAAAAGAGCTAGTTGACTTACCGGTAACCTTAAAAAAAACAAACTTGCAGTATGTACTTTTACTTTGTAAAATATGGTGATGAAAATAGCTTCCTTATTTGGATTAAAATTCTATATAATAAATGGGTAATATGAAAATTGACTGAACTGAGGAACAACTCATTGTTGGAACGACTGGTAGCTATGATGCACACTGACCACCTTGGGGCAGATGCTTAATGCAGGAGCTGCTCCCTGATGGTCAGTGCACTCCCACAGGGGGAGCTCCATTCAGCCACAAGCCAGGCTCACAGGTGGCCAGTGCAGCAGTGGTGGCAGGAGCCTCTCCTGCCTCTGCAGCAGCACTAAGGATGTCCGACTCCCCTGGGGAGCAGGCATAAGCAGTCAGTCAGACATCCCCCAAGGGCTCCTAGACTGCAAAAGGGTGGCTGAAGGACCACCACCCACTCAAGTGCACAAAATTTTGTGCACCGGGCCTCTAGTATTTTAATATGTTTAGAAAATATGTACACAGTGAATGTATCTGACATTCCATAGCTCTTCTATATCTTCATCATATATCCATTAATATTCACTTGCCTTTCATATGTACACATTCCAACTGCTCAAATATATTCTAAACTTATGGAAGGTGGGTCTTCTTTTCCAGTTGCTATCTTCCTAACACCTATGAAGGAATCATTAGGAGCTTGAATGCTCAAGATAGGTTTTGTGTAGAAGGCTATGTGTGCCTTGAAAATTAGACATTAGTTATTCCAGAGAGGTTACAAGAAAAAGCATATGCATTTTGTGATAATCAAGGCATTGGAGAGGTAACAGGAAGACTTGAATATTTAAATTAGGAAATAATTTGGCTAAGTAAAGTAGAATCATGTTATGAGGTTTTGAATGACAGAATAAGGCATTTGATTTCATTCTTAAAATCTTGATGTGGTGATTAAATTTTCATAATCAGTATTTTGGGAAGGTTCCTCTAAATATGGATAATAATGCTTGAGTAGATGAGTTATGGAAAAGGAAGGGTAGAGAAAATAAAAGGAAATTATATGTTATATGAGTTAATAAAACCCTAAGACATGTCAGGTTGGACTTTTTTCATTATTCAACTAATAAAACAACGGAAAAGTAAGTGGTTAAGTGACTTGAACAAAAAATCTATTTCATAAACTTTTAAATGCTCTCAGTAACTAACTATACCTCACACACGATTAGTTAGACATACCAAATGTATATGCTGTTGGACAATCTGTTTAAAATGTGTTTATTTTAAATTTAAAGTAATTGGCTTTTAGTGTTCAGTATTTTATACTTTAGCTATTCTCATTTGCTCAATTCCTTAGGGAACTTAGCTACTCTAAGGTGCAAAATGTGTGTGTCTGTGCTTTTTCTAAAAAAAAAAAAAAAAAAATAGCTTACCTCCAATTTTTAAACATCAACACAATCCATTAAAGATGATGCTAATTTAAGTTGATTTTCTTTTTGCCGTTCCAGTACTTTTTCATCTCTGCTTATGCATTTGTTTTGGTTTCTCTGAAAAATCATTTTGCTCTGAGCTGATTTTATTAGTCAAATTTTAGCTCTAGGTATCTACTTTTTACAGTCACTTACTTTATAGCTCTCCTTGGGGACTTCCTATTGTGGACAAAACCACAATAAATTTGTCTTCCTTCCTTCCTTCCTTCCTTCCTTCCTTCCTTCCTTCCTTCCTTCCTTCCTTCCTTCCTTCCTTCCTTTCTTCCTTCCCTTGATTTGGAAATTACCGAAAAATCGGTACAGCGGTCTGGTAGGGCTAATGCCTCTTCCTCTCATTCATTTTTCCCCATGCTAATGACAGCATCACTATTGAAACAATAAAGAGACAGTGGTGCTCTGGAGCTCTGGAGAAAAGAATATCTTGCATTCCTCCATTCTGATGGGTTCATCAATTGCCTTATTAACGTTCAGGACAAAATAGAGAAGCCATGCTACAGAACTGTGACGGAGTCCTTTTGTGATTCTAGGAGATTCTAAGACACAGCTTACAGTATTTTCAAACTAAGGCACATTTCAAGAAAAATCAACAAATCTGAAAGTAGAGAGGGCAAATATTAATATTTTAATTCATAGATGAAAAGGGGGATCATGAATAAATAAAAAATCTGAACAGACTAATAATCACTAAAGGGATTGAATCAGCAATCAAAAATATCCCCACAAAGCAAAGCTTAAGACCAGGTAGCTTCACTGGTGAAGTCTAACAAACATTTAAGAAAGAATCATATACACATAGACAGATCAGTGGACCAAAAGAGCATCTAAAAATAGATCCAAGGATATATGGGAATGTAATATAACAATATTCTAAGACAGTACAAAAGGTATATTTGTTTACAAATGGTATTAGCAAAACTGGCAATACAACTAGAGAAAAGTTAAACCTATACTTTATGTAAAAATAAAGAATATATAAATTACATATTTAATGTAAAATATAAAATAATAAAAATATTGAAAGAACCTTTGAGGTGACTTTTAGCTGGAATGGAAAAACTTTCTTATGCAAACTAAAAAACCCAAAATCCATATAATAAAAATCACATAAATTATGTGAGTTCTTATTTTCTTTGGCTAATAAAGTGTTTTTTTTTATTTCCACTTGAATTTCAATGCCTTAGGCAGGACATGCATTGTCCAGTTCCATGGTCTGTCTTTCTCCCTACTATCTTACATAACAAACCTCTTTACCTTTATACACATTAATGACAGTAAAATACATATTTTACTGGTACAGTAAAGAAAAATATCTATAGAAAAATAAATAAAAAGGAATCAATTCTCAAACTCTTTTTTAAAAATTACAAAAAATTGCTAAAATTTTCAGAAATTGCTGAAAAGAGATGCAAATATCCTCAGCAAAATGAATAAAAATAAATTTAATAGCACAAAATGGATCATACCACATAGTCAAGTGGTATTCATCTCGAGGATGCAAGGATGGTCCAAAGCATGCAGTTCAATAACTGTGATATATCACATTCACAGAATGAAAGGTAAAAATCATATGACCATCTCAGTAAATGCAGAAAAGATAGAAAAAATTATCCAGAGCTGAAAGAGACATTGCTAAATGTTGAAAATGAGAAGAACTCTGAGCATTATACCACGTTCGAGCAGGGGGGGAATCCTTACTCAATAGGAGATTTTTTTTATGGCCCTTCACCCTTACCACAATCCATGATATTTGCCACTTGTGTTTGTCATTCCTCCAATTAAAAGGGTTAAGTATATGTTCCTGCTTCTTAACTTTAGGTAGTGCCATGATACTGACTTTGGCCAATGAACAATGGTATGTGCAGCATGTCTTATGGCTTGAAAAATATTTGCTATGTTGTGCTCCTGGCAATAGCATTAAGGCAGCATATCCAGAGACATTAATTCACCCAGGAGGAGGGAAGGCACATGGAGCAGAGCAGAACCATCCAGCCAAGCATAATCTACAAGAGCTTTCCCTTAACTGACCTCCAAAATCATGAGAATCCCAACTCTTGTATTAAAGGGCTAAGTTTTGATGAGATTTGCTACAGAACACTTTTGTAGTAATAGCTAATTGATATTCTTGGGCTCAGTCATTATGATTTTAAAGAAGATTGTATTTAAAGTGTCCTAAACACTTCTAAGGGTGGGGAGATAGAATTTTTAAAGATATTCTTATAAATAAAAAGGAATACAATGTTTTATTGGTAAGAATGTGTTCTAGACTACAGAGGAGGTTGACCTTCAAAGGTGTGAAAGAAAATGGTTTTTCTCCTAGTTTATGTCAAGAAAATCCATCAATCAAGTTCAAAAGATACTCATATTCAGTCATGTAATGGGTCAAAATATGATCTCATATGTTTCCTTTCTAGAAAATCTAAAAACAAACAAACAAAAAAAGGTTGATTTAATCCTGCAAGGGGACCAAAAACAAACAAACAAAAAACAATAAAAAGAAAAATGTGACATATCATAAAATGTAGAAATAACTTGATATTCATTGAAAAGCAACATTAGTATGAGAGATATTGTATAGACCTGAAGAGCAATTGACCTATATGAGAGTGACAGTATCTTCTAAAAAGAATGGCTTCAAAAATAAAAATGAAATAAAAACCAAGCATTAGTGATGATAAGTAAGAAATGGGGACATAATAAAAATAAGGTTAAAATGTATATATATAATTAGGGATTGTATAGAGCTCCAGGGAGAACAAAAAAGAAAAAGAAAATCCTGTCTTGTAAAAGGAATAAACCAGTATAAATCATGGGAACTTTTTCTTTAAAGTGGCATAGATTTCATGATGGAAATATAGTCAGACTTCACCACATAGCTATGTAGCAAACAATATTAACAATCATCCTACCTAATAAAATGGTAATATGTAAATTACCATCACTCCGCTACACCCACAATTGGGCCAGCGGGAGGCACAGGGGGCGGGACTCGGGGTGGCCGGGGTAGCCGATTGGGCCAGCGGAACACTGAGCTCGCGTCACCAGCGGTGGCATGTGCTCAGCGTCTGTGCCATGGCTGTGCTGCGGAACAGAAGGGGCCTCTGGGGCAGCGAGCTCATGTCCCACCATGGACCATCAAAAGTGGGGGAGCTGGGTGCCTGTCTGCTCTGGCACCAGGCCTTTCGGAAGCCTTCACCGAGCCAGAGGCTTCTGAAAGGCCTGGTGCACCAGCGGACAGGCACCCAGCTCCCCCGCGATCCAAAGCAAAAGCGTGTAGGGGACCCTACAGGTGCATGATTCAATCATGCACTGGGCCTCTAGTATCAATATAATCTTTACTGTTCACCAATTTAAAGTTCATCTTCAGTCAAAAGGAGAAAGAAAATAGGACAGAATAAAATGTGGTCAATGTTGACAATATATAAATAATTTACCTTCTAAGTATATCTAAAGTCCTTTCACTTATATTTCCCAGTGCAATTGCCTCCTCACTGGTATTCAGATTATTGCTACATTTGGTGGAAGCTCAGGAGAGATTTCTAGCCTCAAGACTAAATGCACACAGATTATAATTTATATGGCATGTGTCTTCTGCCCCTTTAGGTCCGGCTATAATTCCTTTGAGCCATTCTTCAATATTCTAGCCTCTGAGGAAGGAAAAGTCTACCTCAGAGTCTGCAACCTCATCCCCTACACTAACCCGAAGCTGCTGGTAGTGGATTACTCATAAAACTTGCTTTCTAGCAGGCATGTGGAAAAAAATCTGGGGAGAAAGAAGAACATGGAAGGTAAGCTGTATTTACATAACAAAAATGTATTTGAACAATACAGATATATAAGTAAATGAAGGAATAATCTGAATAAGGGATCTGGTGACTAAAATAGTCCATTTACCTGGGCCAATGAGCTTCTTCCCATACTTGTCATGAAGGAAAGACTATTCACTATGGAGTCATCATTGAAAAGACAGGCAGACAAGTACTTTGGTGGAGACAATGCTATTATCACAAATAAATTATAAGGGAAGAATTTGAGGGGATATTTGCAAAGAAATAACATAAAATAATTTTTGAAATAATAAAATTAGGTATATTTTCCTGTAGACAGTCTTTGGTACTTCAATTTTATATTCACTTGACCAAGATGTCACAGAAGTTGACAATCTGAAGTTTTTAAAGAAGATTCGTGTTTTAAGCACAATGAGAGTGTTTAGTCCTTTCGGAGGGTCTCAGAAGGTTTAACTGATCAAGGAGTCTTAGTCTCAAAAACCACTGTTTATTTAAGTTGCTTTCTAAATCATCTGTATGGATATTCAGAGGAATGTGAGATATTTCATATTTAAAACAAACATGAAGGGGTCAGTCTCCACTGGTCAGTGTATGTTTGTGTATGTGTGTGTGTGCATGTATGTGTTTGTGTTGTAAAAATAATAGTTTTTTTTTAACCTCTGAGTATTTAGGTTAGTGTCTATGTGAGCAAAAATTGTGGAATTTTTTTCTTAATTTTTAAGAACTTTTAAATTAATTAATAACCGGTGAAATGTCATCAATAAAATCATGTGGGCCAGGCATTTCATAGGTAATAAGCCTGTGAGTAAATTAAACCTTAAGTCTACCAGGTTCTTCTAATGATTAACTGAAGATTAAACAGATTTGAGAAAATATTGCTTTTTAGGTTAAAAGGTAGCATGAGATTGACTTGGCAATATAATTTCCTGAGAACAGAATTTGTACATGCTTAATTATGTTTAATGAAATCAGTTTGCTTCCATTCTCCTGTCAACTTTTCAAGTGTCACAAAAATGTGGAAAGAAATAGAGGTTGTACTTATAAAGCAAATCATAAGGTCAGTAGACCAGGCAAAGAAGTGGCAGTCTTGGCTTTGATAGTAAAGAAAGGATATTAGGTAAAATCAGTAGTTGTCTAAAGTCCTTTAAAATTCTTAAAATGTTAATTCTCCCCAGAGAATTACTTATTGATTCAAAGTAATACCAATAAAAATCACAGCAGGATTGTTGACTAGGTGTTAAGAGGCTGATTCTAAAATGAGTACAGAAAAAAATAAGTTAAAATAGTCATACAATTTTTGAAAAACAAGAAATGTGTAGAGCAATTAGTACTTTATTTTAAGAATCAATAATTAAGCTGCAAACATTAAGAAAGTGGGATATTGTGATATCGATAAAAGCAGAGACACAAGGATCATCTAAAAAATGGCTGTATGTTTGTGTGTTTACACATTTATTCAATTCACTTACAACATAGAAATTTAATCAAGAAAAAGATACTGCTTTCAACGTGTGGAACAACTGAACAACTATATGCAAAAAAATAAAAATAAACTTTAACTCAGATCTTCAGTATTGAAAACATCACAAAGACTAATAAACCTTAAAAACTTTAAAAATAAAATTTAAGATTAAAATTTTATGATCTTGGACTTGGCAGAGATTTCT
This sequence comes from Eptesicus fuscus, assembly GCF_027574615.1. Lineage (NCBI taxonomy): Eukaryota > Metazoa > Chordata > Mammalia > Chiroptera > Vespertilionidae > Eptesicus > Eptesicus fuscus. The sequence continues at coordinate 36,853,809 of NC_072474.1, read as the reverse complement.
GTGCTAAAACACAAAAAGCATATCCCATCTCTGATAAATATTAATATTGGAAGCATTTGGTCTCACAATGGTGTGCAGCTTTGAAACAAACTCAGCAGCTTGTGCTATTGTTGGCCCTGGAGCTTGTCAGCCTTTCCTAGCCTTCCTGGGGCCCTTTTCAATGTGCCCTGTGCTTTGGTAATTTGCTTAACTTCTTTCATGAAGCAAGCATGCCATTTAGTAAATTATTGGTACAGCCACTAAGTGGCAAAAGACTGGAAGAACTAATGCAGGTCCTAACATCCCTAATTAAAAAACCCAAGAGGAGCCCTGGCTGGGTGGCTTGATTGGTTGGAGCATCATCCTGTACACCAAAAGGTTGTGTGTTCAATTCTTGGTCAGGGCACAAATCTGGATTTTGGGTTTTATCCCTGGTTAGGGTGTACAGGAGGCAACCGATGGATGTTTCTCTCAAACATTTTATCTTTCTCTCCCTTCCTCTGTCTCTAAAAAAAAAGAAAAAAGAAAAAAAAAAAAAAGGCTGATCAGTGTGGCTCAGAGGTTGAGCATAGACCTATGAACCAGGAGGTCATGGGGTCATGGTTTGATTCCAATCAGGGCACATGCCCAGGTTGCAGGCTTGATTCCCAGTGGGGAAGTGTGTGTGTGTGTGTGTGTGTGCAGGAGGCAGGCAATGGATGATTCCCTCTCATCATTGATGTTTCTATCTCTCCCTCGCTCTTCCTCTCTGAAATCAATAATTTTTTTAAATCAATAAAAAAAGGTAAGAGGACCTTCTTATCAGGGATATTTACTAAATACTTTGAAACCTATTTGTTTACTATTGAATTGAAGCTGACAGCTAACATGTTTAGGTCTTAGATGACAGAGTGTAGAGATGTAGGTATAGGCTTTACTAAATGTTTCTTTTTTTCTTAATCCTCACCCAAGGATATGTTCTTACTGATTTCAAAGAGAGAAGAAGAAGAAGAAGAAGAAGAAGAAGAAGAAGAAGAAGAAGAAGAAGAAGAAGAAGAAGAAGAAGAAGAAGAAGAAGAAAGAGAGAGAGAGAGAGAGAGAGAGAGAAATATTAATGTAAGAGAGAAACATCAACCAGTTGCCTTCTGTACCTACCCCTACTGGGGACTGAACCTGCATATGTGTCCTGACCAGAAATCAAGTCCAAAACCTTTTGGTGTAGGGATGACACTCCAACAAACTGATCCACACTGGCCAGGGCACTAAATGTTTCAATTCCTTCAGTTGTCACACAGCTAACAGTCAAAGATTATAAAGTATGTTAGTCATGTCCTGAGGCCTTCCTGTAAAGCAAGTTCCAGGAAAAGCATTTTAAAGTACACTTTGCTTGAGATAATAGAAAAATATAGCTAGCTAAGCACAAAACAATGAGCTCAAAAAATAGCAATGGTCATAGCATTTAGTTTCTGCCTTTTTGCTTTAAAGATAATGTCATGAGAGGTCTTCCAGGAACTTGGTTTTTCAACCTGGTTAAATCACCTGACCACAGTGACAAAGGCATCAAACAAGATGACATCAGGAATTGGACTAATCAGACTAAGGGAAACCACTGAAGCTTGCACAGGAACTAACCAGTGAGCCTCATCCTCGACCCCTAACTACTAAACCTCAATCTCGGCCTTTTAAAAATCCTTGATCAAAAGCCATCAGAGTTTGGGTTTAAAGCAATAGCTTCCCATCTTGTTCTCTTGGCTCACCAATAAATGAATGACTCCAATTTCTCCACTGCAAAACTGGGTGTTCAGTATTTGGCTTTGCTGTGAGTTGAGTGGGCAGATCCCCTTGTTCTGTAGCAAAATGTATTATCATACAACTAAAATCCTATCATCACTTTCATCACAGATTTTATGAAACCCTATAATCCTTTTTCTTACAATCTTTGAATAATTATTTGTTGATTTGAATCTCAACATATATAGTCAATTGAACAGTCATCTGGGAAGTTATGTAGCACTGGGAAAAATATGTAATATTCTAATGTGAATATACTCATGACAGTGCCTTAAGAATTTTAGCTGTATTCCCTCAACATCCCCACTTCTTTTGTATAAGAAGAATGATTCATCTCTATACAGGTAGGAACATCCATAAATTCAATATACACAAGAAAATCCAGAGAATTAATGGGAATTTTCTGTACCGGGTAAATTGAGATCTGGAAAAAGTAATGAGGAAGGATTCACAGGGGGAAGGAGCCAGGCCAGGAGGCCCAGACCATATGCTTTGAAGTTATCAGCAGACATCAGCAGATATTTGTGATAATGGATGGCAGCTATAGAGAGTTCTTGAAATTATAGGAGGAATTAATGACATTGCTCATTTTTAAAATGAAAAGTTTTATCTTTATAATCACTAACTGGTCAGCTTTAAATTTTAATAGTTGGGAAGAAATTGGAACAAACTGTGGAGTAATCAATTTGCAATCACCCAGATGAGGACAAGGTGGTGGAGGACAGTCAGATGTGCTTTGTGAGGACACAGGATGCCAAGTCAATTTCATTTTCTTCCCTAACGAAGTGCCAGGATTTTAGACAGGGGAGAGACAATAGATGTAATCTATCTGTGCTTGAGAAAGACCTTTCACTGTACTGCACAGAAAAACCCTTACCAAGGAGACAGAAGGCTGTATCTGCTGGGTGGGTGAGCAGATGTGAGGAAGGTCAGGAGACATCACAGGCAGGGCTAGCCCAGGGAAGAGCTGAGCCCACCTCTGCTTCTTTAAATGTCATCATTCACAAGCACGAAATACAACTCTCAACATTCCCAAGCAGCCAGGAGACTCGCTTAAGTGGGTTGTTACTGACTTAAATTTACGTTATAAAAAAAGTAGGCAAATAAATGAAAAAAGGATTTTCTGTCTAATTTATAAAAATAAATTGTATTTTTAAATGGGAGATATCTGTAATACTATCAACAATAAAATCCTACCTAATAATAGACAAATATGCAAATTGACCATACCTCCGACACACCCACAAGCCACGCCCACAAGCCACACCCACAAGCCAATCAGAGAGAGCATACAAATTAACCCAAACCAAGATAGCTACAGCCACAGAGAGCAAGGTTTCCTAGGTAACAGAGGAAGCCAAGCTTTCCACTGCCCTTGCCAGGCCTAAGCCTCCACTCAAGCTACAAAGTTTCAATTATAGAAGGTAAACAAATTCAAACAAATGGCGGCAGAATGGAGCTTGAGAGAGCAGGCCAGGGTTGCCGCCAGCAACAGGGGAAGCAAAGCTTTCTGCACACCCTGGCCGGGCCCACCCGCTTAAGGCAACAAAGTTTCAATTATAACCCTAACAGAAATGACTGCCGGCCTTGGAGGGAACCCCAGGCTTGGCTCCGCTCCAGGCTACAAAGTTTCAATTGTAGAAGGAAAATAAATTCCAGATACTATGGCCTCCGCTTGGGTTGCCAGGGGGCATGGCCGGCCTGCAAACCACCACAGGCCCCTTGCTCAGGCTGTCCCACGCCCCAAGGGAACCCCCACCTGATCCAGGACACCCTTCAGGGCAAACCAGCTGGGCCTCACCCCTGTACCAGGCCTCTATCCTATCTAATAAAAGAGTAATATGCAGATTGACCATCACTGCAACACACAATATAGCTGCCTCCATGTGGTCAAAGATCCTGCCCCCATGTGGACAGAAGATGGCCGCCACAAGATGGCCAGCAGGAGAGGGCAGTTGGGAGGCACCTGGCCTGCAAGGGAGGGCAGTTGAGAAGGACCAGGCCTACAAGGGAGGGAAGTTGGAGGTGATCAACCCTGCAGGAGAGGGCAGTTAGAGGTGACCAGGCCGGCAGAGGAGGGAAGTTGGGGGCAAACAGGCTGGCAGCAGAGTGGTTAGGGGGTGATCAGGCTGGCAGGCAGAAGCAGTTAGGGGCAATCAGGAAGGCAGGCAGGCAAGCAGTTGGGAGCCAGCAGTCCTGGATTGTGAGAGGGATGTTCGACTGCCCGTTTAGGCCCGATCCCACTGCTGGGATCGGGCCTAAACAGTCAGTCGGACATCCCTCCAGGGGTCCCAGATTGGATAGGGTACAGGCTGGGCTGAGGGACCACCCCCCTCCGTGCACGAATTTCGTGCACCAGGCCTCTAGTATATATATATATATATATATATATATATATATATATATATATATAATAATATTTTACCTGGAAATATATATATATAATCATCTCTATAAGTATACAGTTCTAAGTTTTAGTCATTTTTCTAAATCTCCAGGAAATATAGCATGTCTTGATTCAGATTATGTAAGACCTAGTAAAAGTAAATTAAGATAACTAAAGTCCTCTTATATTAAGAATAAAATAGTGACTATTACTAATTTCCAAAGATGTAATTATCAAGTAAATTAGAGAAATAAGATATTTAGATATTAACAAAAAGGTTAATTTACAACAAATTATAAGAAATAAATTAACTTAATAAAATATGAATAAAAGTGCATGTAATATTGTTAGTATTGTTTTTATTGCATAGTACTCTTCTTTTTGGTCATCCATCTCAGTCTGCACTGACTTAGGCTCAATTTTGTAAAACATTGCAAAAAAAAATTCTTAAATATTATTGTGAAGCATTTACCGACAGACCTTCCAAATACTTAAATTTGTGATCAGGAAAAGATTTTAAGGGTTTCAGGAAAGTCCCTGAACCACATTATCATTTCATCTGTGTCATACATCTTGTAGCAACCATGTCACTTCTGCTTCAGGTCATGTTTAAATCCATGTGCCCTAACATTTAATAAAATAAATAATTTGACTATTTTAAAAGGATACAGAAAACCCCACAAGGTGAAATAGAAAATGGAACCATCCACGGTAATTACAGAAATGCAAGTGAAAGAAAACCTGTGGAAGTGTTTGTACTTGCTAAGTTAATGTTTTAAATTACAACACACAGTGCTGGCTTCACAGCACATATACTAAAATTGGAACAATACAGAGAAGATTAGCATGGCCCTTAAGCAAGAATGACACCCTGATTCATTAAGTATTCTATATTTGAATAAATAAAATAAAAATAAATCACAATACAGATGGCAGGTTAAGGGGGTATTGAATTATGCATAAAGTACCCCCTTAGGAAGGTACTTTAGAGCTTGTATTGAGATCCTATTGTGGTACTTTAGGATCTTATATTGAGAGCTTCCTAGAACAATGTTCATGTAAGAACCATCCAAACCTCTGGAGAATATTCATAAGAGTTTATTGAAGCCAGAACTGCGGACAATTGCCAGGAAGCAAGATCTCAAATGGTCTAATGAATGATAGTTTGGCAATTTCTGTTATGCATTTGGAATTAAGGAGGGAAAGTAAGGAAGATTACATGGAAGTGGGAGAAACTGAGGATTGCATTATAGGATAGTTAATAAGATTAAGTGGTGGTCACACTTATTTCAAAGGTGTGTTAACCTAGATGCCCAGAAACAACAGACAGGGCTTGCTTAAGGCAAAGATAAAGCTTTTACTAAAGAAGTTATATGCCTGGGGTGTGACTGCCCACCATGACCTGCCCACCATGGCCTGCTCAGTTAGGAATTTATGATTAGATCACTCTGTATGGTTACTTTCCATAGAACTCCTTTTTCCTTTTTTTATTCATAAAACTAGTAGCCCTGTGCACAAATCCGTATGCCAGTAACTCTCTGCACAGAGGCTCTCCGCGGCCCAGAGGCCCATCCAAAGCTGGGCACAGAACACTTGCCTCATTGCTGCAGCGATGAAGCAAGCATTCTGCCAGGCCGCTCATGCTGCCCACTCTCAGTGGCCACCACCCCTCCCCCAGGACTGAGGGACTCCGGCGGGACTGAGAGGACTGGGCGCCGCCATCTTGTGGCTATGGGCGCCACCTTCTTTGTGATGGAGTGACAGTTAATTTGCACATTACCCTTTTATTAGATAGGATGAGTATTTCATATTATAGCAACCATAAAGATACATAGATGGCAGCTGGATGTATTAATCTCTTTCCTAAAATTTATCTCAAGAAAAGAATACCACAGAAGTAATAGTGTGTCCTTATCTATACTAATAAAAGAGAAAGATGCAAATTGACCATACCTCCAAGACGCCCACCAGCCAATCAGGAGTGAGTATGCAAATTAACCCAACAAAGATGGCAGGTCATTTTGCATACACAGGCACAGAGCTAAGTCTGAAGGTTCTGCCTGAGCGAAAACTGAAGACTGAAGACTGAAGACTGAAGGCTCCACTGCAGCCGGAGCCAAGCCTGAAGGCTGAAGGCTTAGCTCCGCTGAGGCCCGTTCCCGGGTGCAGGAGGAAAACCAGTGCCGGCAGCCAGGGGAAGGAAGGCCTATTGCACGAATCTTCGTGCAACGGGCCTCTAGTATTTGTTATAAAAGCAGTCACCTGGGCCAGGTCTACCATGCACTTTGAAGGGAAATGGTTAAGTGAATTTCATCAACTCAGTGGGATTCTTTTGCAAGCACAAAATTCAACATTATGAAAACTGAAGCAAAATAATAATAATTATTAAAGTGGGTAAAAATCCAGGTGGTATAGAAGAGTGAAAAAACTCTAGGAATTAGAAAACCCCAAATATAAATCTTAGAGTGCCTCCAAGGTAATGTGCAGTTTAAGAGGCCCTCTCCTTGATGAAATTCTGGTCAGGTTTTTCTAAGCCCTCTTTTTGAGTAGGCCTCAGACTTGGCCTGTGATTTGGGCTGCCTACCTCAGTTTTATTAAGAATCCTTTCAAATGAGTTAAGGGAGAATCTGAATCTTTGACATCAGATCACTGTCCATATATGATCAAGGTCCTCACCCCCCACCCTTGACATCAAAGTCCGTGGCCCACCTTAAGCAAGAATTCCAATCCCATTAGGCCAGATTAGCAGACTATCTTCCCACCTCCTCTCCCTAGTTTGATGTCTCCTCTTAGTAATTTTCCATCCAGGGACCGCTCTCTGCCCCCTGGCTATAAATACTCAGCAGTCTTTTCTGTATTTGGAATGGAGCTCGGTTTTATACCAAAGACTCCTCCCGTATTGCAATAAAGTCATAATAAAATATGCCTTTATTGCCTTTACTCTGCATCTGGCTCCATTTCTCTTTCACAGTATAGCCTCCAACTTCTTGTAAAATGAGGTAATTCAAATAGTCTTTACCATTCATGCCCGGCTTCTCGGCCTCCAGCAACGTAATTCCTCTCTTAAAAGCTCATGTTGGAGGGGTGGGAAGAGGCCTGCATCTGGAGTGACTAGACTTAGAGAAGGTGATACATCCTGGTGGATTTGATCAAAGCCTGAAGTAGAAAAACCACAGAGATGGCTTGCTCATTTACAATGTGAAATAGAATTGTCTTAGGGACAGCATGTTAACATGCACAGCCTGTCCTTGGGGAAAAGCTACACAGAAAGTCAAATTACAGGATGATTTCTTTCTAAACATGATATCAGAGCAAAGGGAGTTAATTATGTGGTTTGAAGTTTTAATAGCATGAGGTTTTGTTAGGCTGATGCGTTCTCCACGCTGGTTGAATATGTACTACACAAACCCTTGGTTTCTCTGCAAGGCGGAACCCAGACAACTGGAATGGACACAGTTTACATAGCTAATTCTTATTGACACATTATCTTTCCTTTGATATGCTAATCCTTTTAATCAGAATATAGTCAATTGGGTTTTGCTGAGGGCATACTTACCATTAAGGTGACTTTGCATATCCCCTACCAATGAGATTCAGACTGTAGGATTTCTTGGCAGGATATGAGTTTGTATAGTTCTTTCTGTATATTGCATATCACAACAAGGCTTCTCTAGTGTGTTTTATAGTCTTGATATTTGGAAAGGGACACCTGTGCTTGAGGCTCAGCTTTGCCACATACCATGATGTAGACAAGCCTCACTGACATTGTGGAATCAAATAAGATTGCGTATTTGAGCAACCTTTGCAAACCGTAAAGGGCATAGAACATAGGTTTTTTGAACCCTGATTCTGTTTATACCATCTGAGAAGTCACAGAGGTGCATACATTTCCTGAAAGTGTTACTCATCCCTGGTTGTATGTAGCAGAGTCCTGAGAAGAAGGTAAAAATTTTGTTTACTTTCCCCTTGATCCATCTATTAATTGAAGTCCTCCTTTATAGGAATCAGATTCCTCCTCTTTTTCTCTCTGTTTTACTGTTTCCCCAAGCCATCCCCATTTTCCCTCTCCCCTCTGCTTAACTCCCAGGGTACTGGGGTGTTGGGAGTAGATGGCACAGATTCTAAAATTCTCTGCATCCCCCCAAATTTAGGATCTTAATAAGAATGGACTTAATAAGGAATTGTTTTATTTCTCATTAAGTATTGAGCAGCCCGAGTATCACTTTAGAAATACTGTATGTCGCATTTCATCTTATCCCATCACCTCTAAAGGAGAAGTCTACAGGACACCCCCAACTGTGGATTACACTACATAGCAGTGTGGATTACTTCACCACAGCCCGAAGAACTGGCCTAAGTGGTTACAAGCTGTGTGCCTAATTATGAAGGCACTTCCTTTGCTGGTATTAGGAAAGAAACTCCTTCAACCATATATGAATTTACAATTAAAAATTATCAGCTTCCAGAACCTTGAGCAATAAATGTCTGTTGTATATACTAGTAAGCTCCCCTCCCCCCACCCATCTGTGGTACTTTATTATAGAACCTAAAGTTTAGAATCAAGCATCAAAGATTGACTTATTCAGCCAAACGTGTAGTTGAAGAGCCGACCTGGGCCTCTCTGTAGGTATGTGTATATGTCTGTGTGTGCACAGGGCACTGTGTATTTATGCTAAAAATTTTAAAGATGCATTAGAGGTTGTTGCAGAAGAGGAGAAGGGGGAGCAGGAGGAGAAAGAAAATAATAAGAAGACAATGAGACTATTGAGAACTCTTCCATGGCCTAAAGATCATAAATCAATTTGTGACATGGACTTTTCTTTCTTCCAAAAGCTTCCCCTGAATTTAATATGCAACATGGCCTGATGCTTGTCCCTGAGTCTCAGACACAGGCATTTAATTTGGTAATAATGTGCAAGTTTTTCTCCGCCCTGCCAATATTTCATTCCAGTGGAAGGGTTTCCTCCTGAGCTACTCTTGGCTGCAAATGAGTGAGCAAGTGAAATAAAGGAATAAAGGAAGGCAGTTGACTGTTCAGGCAGAAGCAGTGCCAAGGTGGAGAAACGGACGCCTTCCTATACCCATGGGACGTGAAAGCACCTATCACCTGCTCAGCCCAATCAATAAAGAGCAGAAAACCTCAAATGAAGAAAAATCACCGCTCAAGAGAAAAATATTTCTGGCTCTAACATACTATGGATTAAGCCAGAGTTTGTACCAATTCCTTATATTTGATCTCTCCTTGTGAGTTAAGTTACAGATAATCAGAAATGGTTTTTCTACCTCTAATAGTTACACATTGAAACAGTTTGAAACACTGAGCCTACCTTTGAAAAGTTAACCCACATTTTTGCTATGAATAGCTTAAGACAAAACAGACAATATTTCTAACAGCGAGTATAAGCTTAACTAGAATATTTAACGGTCATAGCGTGTTTTGCAGAAGTTTACAATAAGATACTATAAATGATTGGGATCTCACCTAGTCTTTGGACCCTCAGAGTTCATGTGACTGTAGATGAGGATGATATCTGTCCTGCTAGCATGGTGAGGGGGACACAAGGCAGAGGTGATGTGCGGGGTATGTGGCATTGTCCCCATTTGGTCATTGGAACGAGGAATGTGAGAAAATGCTCCCTATGAGAAATAATACACAAGCATCTGATATACACGTTTGTTTGTTTTTAACCTTGCCAAAATTTTATTAAGGGAGCTATTGTAATCCCACAAAAGAAGGGATTGGCTCTATAGAAGATGACAGACAGTGTTCACCATCTTATCCCACTATGAACTCCTATTATGGAAACTATTCCTATATTTCCTCTAATGGAAATTATTATGGGGTTTCTAAATATTTGCCAAAATATTTCAATTTATTTCATTTTATTCAGTCTCAGGGCAGGATGTATATATCAAGCTATGCTGATAGAAAACAGTATAACTTTTAAAATTAACATCTGAAACAAACAACAGTAGGTGATGAAGAATTATAAGATTTTAGTGAAGTATCACTCAAATAAACAGAAACACCAAGAAAGGTCATATTTACTCCAAGTCATTTTGTTGTTTAACTATTCCCATTTTGGAGTAGAGAACTATTTTATCAGGTACTAAAATCCAGCCATTTCTTTATGTTCCTCTAGGGTGCTCTTTCTATAATATTAACCCACCGATCAGTACTTAGATTGAAATGTTTGATATGAAAGATGGCCATTTACCAGACTAGCACCAAGTGAACTAAGATTGCAGGCTATAATGTCTTTTAAATAAAATTGCAGTGTAAGCTACAGAATTTGTAGCATTCATGGTTACGAGGAGAAATGAATAGTTACCTTGTTCAAAAACTGGCAATTTGATAAAATGCAAATATTTTTTAAAATATGCTTTTAGCCCACTGCCTACATTTCTCACCTATTTCCTTACAGTGAGTGTAAACAGGCAATCTAATGATGCTTCAGTGGGAGCTGGAAGTGATGGGCAATCTCTGTCAGGTCACTCATACTTAACACCAATTAAGCATGATGAAAATGTATCCACGGGAGAAAGAGGAAAGCACCCTCTATGAATGTTAAGAAATCTGACAAGAGCTTTCAAATTGAAAAGTCAGGGGCACAAATTACACATAAAGCCCTGGCTCTCAAGTTCTTGGTTCAGCTTTTAGGCAATTATCCAGGGTGTACTTATTATCATTATTATTTACTTACCTGAGGCCCGGCCCACAAAATCCATGTGCAGGTACGGTCCCTAGGCCTGGCCTGCGATCAGGGCCATCTTCCCTGGCTGCCTGCAGCCAGCCCCACCCCCCGCTGCCACCCACCCCTGGTTCCCCATTTACCATCAGGTGATCAGATCCTGACGGCCAGGGAAAGGGACTGAGAGGTGTTCAGTGTGCCTCATAGTAACTGGATGAGTGGTCATTCTGGTTGTTCCACCATTATGATCAATTTGCATATTACCTTTTTAGTGTATAGGATGGTTCAGAAGTCTTTAGAGAGAGAGTAACTGTTGTAGTCATGAAACCTGATCTTGTGGGAGAATGTATACAGATTATCTAATTACATAAGGAATGTAAATTGTAAATTCAGAGAATGCCATGTGGGTCCAAAAATTAATACTCTCAATAAGTCAAAAGAGAGAGAGATTTATCTGGAGCCTTAAAAACTGTAATTAGAGAGCATAGGACATAAAAATGTAATCCTGAGAAGTGCCTCCATCCTGAATGAGTTACCTAGACCCAGCTCCTCTGTGCAGGGCAATGTCTACCTGTACAATGGCTATGCTAAGTAAGGCTAAATGTCCCTGGTGCACAAATGCCCATGCTTGGAATGTAAACATTCATGAAGTTACTAAGATGGAAATTCTGAGTAGAAGAGAGTTTTTCTGTTTTGTCCAGGATGAAATACCCAATCCTAGAAGTTTCTGACACCATCTGCCTCCAATCAGGACATATTGAAAGAATGTCAATAGGGACACAGTCATGAGGGGAAGGACAGCTTCACAGATGTCCCTGGCACTTCAGGATGAAACACAGTTCTCCTTTGTAGTTTCATAAGGGACATAACTTGATTAAACAAAATCCCCATAGTAAACGGAGTACTTGCATTGATATGGTCATTTCATGAAGAATTCTGCATTAAAAGTTCATGAGATAATAAAATACCAAATCTACAGTTTTATAGTATTGAGGACTTTTGAAAGCCATGAAGAGTCTCTCCAGAGAAGGGACAGTTCAATATACTCCAAATTTATAGAGCATTTCCGGGGACCATGATACTGGATTAAAACAGACACTTGATTTTGATTATTTTGCTGTAATCTGTGCTCTAAATGACTAGCCCTGATCTGGACAAATATATTAATGTCAAGGGCTTTAAAACATTACCCACAAATGTCATTTCTCCAACCTGGATTCTAATAAGTCTAGTACAGCATAAATATGAATATCATGCTTTCTAGCAGGATTGCTGTAAGTACATGTCTTAGGATTTTGATTAAGAAAACTGTTTCACATTGACAATCATATCACATACATTTTTTTCTCAACAAAATTGGAAATTCTAAATAATAAACTTCTTTGAAGTCAAGGTTTTTAAAATATTTAATACTTATATGTACAAACCATGTATAAGAATGTGCAAATATAAATATTTATGTGTAACATATACAGATATGTGTATATCTATCTATATATATAAAAGCCTAAGCGACTATTATGACTGGTCGACCGAATGACTGGTTGACCGGTCGCTATGATGCTCACTGACCACCAGGGGGCAGATGCTTAATGCAGACGCTGCCCCCTGGTGGTCAGTGAGCTCCCACAGCTAACCTCCCACCACTGGCCAAACTCCCGTGGTCCCTCACCCCCTATCCCCCTGGCTGGCCGGCTCCAATTGGGCCCCGATAGCCAGCTAGGCAGAGGAACCCCACCTGTGCACGAATTCGTGCACCGGGCCGCTAATATATATATATATATATATATATATATATATATATATATATATATATATACCTAATATGCTAAGTATCTGACTGATTGGTTGACCATTCAGTTGACCGCTCTACCAGTTGCTATGATGCACACTGACCACCAGGGAGCAGACGCTCCGACTGGTAGGTTAGCTTGCTGCTGGGGTCCGGCTGATCGGGACTGAGCAAGACAGGCTGGACACACCCTGGAGCTCTCTCATGGTCCCTCCCCAGCTGGCTGGCCCTGATCAGCTCCAATGAGGACTGGGTGAGATGGGCTGGACACGCCCTGGAGCCAACCTCCATGGTCCCTCCCCAGCCTCTAAAACATTTCTTCTAATTAATTTCCTTTCAATGTGCATGAATTCATGAACAGGGCCACTAATGTACATATATTTAGTCAATGTATTAGCTCTGAATTTAATAGTAACTAAAGTAATATCTTTATCTACCAATATCTCTGAGAAAAAAAGAAAATACTTCTACTGATAATGCTTTCACCACCATTTTTCAAAATAGTTTTGTGTGATTAGCTCAAAGCCAGAGGTCAGAATCCAGTCTTCTGAGTCCTGGTTTTAAATTTTTATGAAAATTATCAGAGCTATCTCCAAATATATGCTAAAATCCTTATAGAAGTACTAGAGGTCTGGTCTATGAAATTCATGCACTTGGTGGGGGGGGGATACCTCAGCCAGGCCTGTGCCCTCTCGCAGTCCGGGAGCCCTCAGGGGATGTCCAACTGATGGCTTAGCTGGTAGTTGGACATCCTTAGTGTTGCCGTGGAGGTAGAAGAGGCTCCTGCCACTGCTGCTGCACTCGCCAGCCATGAGCCTGGCTTCTGGCTGAGCAGCACTCCCCCTGTGAGAGCGCATTGACCACCAGGGGGCAGCTCCTATGTTGAGCATCTGCCCCCTGGTGGTCAGTGCACTTCATAGTGACTGGTTGGTTGTTTCCCCCCTGGTGGTCAGTGCACGTCATACTGAGCAGTTGAGCGGCCTTAGCATATCATGAGCATATTACACTTTGATTGGTTGAACACATGACAAGATGATTGAACACTTATCATATTAGGCTTTTTTTATATAGGATTAGTTCTAAACACTGTTCTTTATCTCTTTTCCTCCCCATAGCTCAGCATTATTTCTTATAAAAATGATCATAAATGTAAGTATTAAAACAAATTTGGTTATATGAGTATAAAAAGAGTAGATTATAATAACTAGTGGCCTTTATTTATTAAAATTAGTATTTTCATCTTAAAACATGCTAATTTTTAATGTAATAACTGAAAAGATGATTCTTTTATAAGAGCTCACAAAGAAAAAATGTATTTTCTACTTTATACCTAGTGTAAAAAAGTTGAAAATGGATTACATTTATAATGTCTACAATTTTTGAAATAATATTAAGTCATTTTACTAGGTCATAAAATTGGTGTGTTCCTCTGCTTTTCCTTAGCCTCAATCATGAAAAAATAGGAATTCTGATATATTAAATTCTCATCCCTCATAGCATTATTCAGCTTGACTGTGGTGAAAGTATCTTATTCTAACAGAACTCTGTGGGTTTTGCCAGCGGGTTCCAATAAGTCAAGGCATTCATGCCAATGGATAAGTAACTCTCAGTGTTGCAATTGGATTTAACTCACTCTACCTAAGTAGGACTAAAATTTAAAGCCAAGTTGATGTCATCATTATGCAACTGTCAACTTTGTCTAGGAACAGGAGTCATCCAGTGGATAGAGTACTGGGGTAGTGTTTCCTATTAATGTTATATAGTTAGTAATGACGTGAAAGGTCTGCTTTGTTCTTCTTAATATTGAACATGGTCCTGGTCACAGTGACCAATAAAAATCAACAAACTTGCTTGACCAGCATGGCTCAGTGGTTGAGTATCGACCTATGAACTAGGAGGTCACGGTTCAATTTCCATTTAGGGCATATACCCAGGTTGCAGGCTCCATCCCCAGTGTGGGGTGTGCTGGAGGCAGCCAATCAATGATTTTTCTCTCACCATTGAGTTTCTATCTCTCTAGCCCTCTCCCTTCCTCTCTGAAATCAAGAAAAAAATATATTTTTTAAATCAACAAACTTGGAATTCTAATATCAAATGATTTTAGACTCTCACTCTGTTTTTGAGTTGGGATACAAATGTGCATTATTTAAGAAGTCCATTTTTACATAAAAAGAACTCAGGATTTGGAATCAGAGTATCTGTGTAAGATCCAACTCCGATACTACATATTCATCAATAACTGCTTTAGACTTCCTGATTTTGTTTCTCATTTTAATAAAAATAATAATTTCAGCCTTGAAGAACGTTTGTGAGACCCAACTGAGATCATATTGGTCTATACAAATAAAAACTATTTTTATTATTAGCAGCAAGAATCACAGACAAGAGGGAAATGTTTCTTATTTCAGTTCCCTATAGATAAAGGACACAGACATTTTTCACTGAATTTGTACATAAAGGTGCATGTTTCAGTTCTTTATTCTATTCTCAGCACGTTAGATTTCTATACGAAAGTCCTTCTGTTCTCAAATATAAACTTAACTTCTATTGTCTAAGGAAATGAAGACACAGATATCATTTGCCATAAGCAAAAAGAATGACAGAGCCAATTGCATTCCACTCCTACTTGGTTTACTGACCCTTCCAGTCCAGAGGATTTTCATCTTGTTCATGGTTTGCATATTTCTAGAACAAATTTTATATTTTACAGCAAGCATGTCAAACTCAAAGGCTAACAAGGGCCAAATAAACAAGGCCTGCGGCCCGCGGGCTGCGTGTTTGGCATGCTTGTTTTATAGAATAACAGCAGATCAGAGTAATTTCTCAAGGTATATGTCATCATAAATTCAGTTGCATGTTACAGAAAACCCAAAGTTCCAGGATTTTCTCTCTCCTGTATGAGAAGTCAAGAAGATCAAGCTGGAGATAATGACAGTGCAGTGATGTGTTAAGGCTCCTCCCTGAGCTCCATATCATTGTGTCTAGTGTTTGGCTGTAGCCCTCATGATCCAAGGTGACTGGTGAATCTTCAGCAATTGCATTCATTCTTACACAGAAGAATGTTAGAGGGGCAAAGAAGGGTAAAGCCTTCCCCCCATCCATTGCTTAAAGGAGCTGTTCTGATCCTATCAAAAAATGCTAAGAGCACTTCAGAGTTCAGAGGGCAGGTGAAAAGGCAACTACTGCAGAAGAATAAAAGGAGAATAAGAATCGGGGGCTGTTAGGTAGCCCCAGAGGCCACACTTTCCTTTAGAACAGAGCTGGTTCTGAGTGCAGAAGGACACAAACAGCTTAGAAACCTTTCGTACCCCTCTTGCTCCTGTCACAACCCCACATCCATGACCACTTAAGCTGAAAATAACGACAATAAAGGAAGGGGAAGAATAGGGCTGCCCATAGTTGCTCTGTCTTTCAGTCCTTCCTTTTTCAAGAGTGAAACCAAATTTGAGAACTTTGGTACAATGTGGCCACCAAGAAGTAAAATAAAAACAGCTGAGTTTGTTTATATATTTTGACTCTGCTATTAATAATGGGATACATATTCACACACATACTATGAAATGCAAAATTTTAACCAAGTGGTGCATAACCTGATAGAAGGTAAAGAGCTTGAGTCCTACCCATAGGTGCCAAAATAATTAGGAGATTACTTGAGAATCATTTTCGTTTTCCTAGGAAATAGCAATATAAATGAATTTGAGAAGGAACATTGCATGCGGTAAGATTTCTTTGACAAACTGTTGGTCAATATTTCATGTGCACATTAATAAAATGATTTTGAAGCACACAATGTTTTATATGAACTATTAAATAATTATCTTCCCAAGTCTTTTTCATCAACTGTATCTCTCTTATCTAATTGTTTCATGTTGTCCTACAACAACTTTGACAATGGATCCAGGCAAGGAAAATGAGCCTGGTTAATCTTTTCTTTATTTCTCAGAAATAGTGCTTTCATCAGAATGTAGGCAAGATAGAATCACAACTGTAAAAACAATTGATACACCCTTTGTTGAGTGATCAGTGCTTATTTCTTTTCCAAAACAAATCTAGCCTTGCTTTACCATACGCAAACCCTGATAAAAAAATATTGAGGTACACAGTCATCAGTTTCCCCACAGTGAGAGCATCAAGTCCCGAATATCCTACCTTCCCAGCCCCACTCACCACTATTCTGTAAGAAGCCCTGCTCCAATCCCCCTAATCAAGATCCTCGTAGTGCCAGGGACAGTTGGCTGCCAGGAGGTAAATGATCCTTGTATGGACTGTGACTATAGCTGCATTTTTGATAGTTTCTGGTTGATCAACTTCAAAACTGATATTTAAAATCTGCACCTAAAATGATATAAAATATGCTCAACTCCATCTTATATATTAAATAAAATGGACTTTTGAATTTAATGCCTTCCTGCTTTCATTTTCACAATCAAGTAGGATAAAGAAAACAAAGGCCAATGTCACCTTTCTTCAAAATTACCAAAGTTGTATTGGGAGGAAAAAAAACACACAGAGATTTGATTGTTTTCAGTATGCGGTGTGTGTGTGTATGTGTGTGTGTGTGTGTGTGTGTGTGTGTGTGTTTCTGTTTTTTGTTTTGTTCATTTTTTCCCCAGTATACTTTGAAAACTAGCTTGCCTATCCGATAGAAATTTGCCAATATTTGTTTTTAATTTGGGTTACTATTTAACTTTGAATTCATCATATAATTAGAACAGTTCCTAGCCCATGGTAAATTAGGATTAAATGTGAAATTCTGTTAATGTTACTACTTGTGCTCAAATAACTTTTATCTGAATTTCCCAGGCTGAAATTATGATCTCTCTCACATGATCAGTGTTCCTTTGTAATAAAGAGCAGTGGTTCATACTGTTTGGAAAAGAAAATCACAGTACAAACCTTTCTTAGGCTGTCTATTGGAAATGCTGGCTCTGTAGGGTCGATTTCATTATCGTGTTAGAAACACTTTTGCCCCAAGTGCTTCTCCTGGTCCTGATTCTTAATTGTTGTTGTTTTGTGGTGTAAAATATTGATGACATTGGTCAAAAAGATTGACAGCGGCATGAATTGTTATTAACCAGACTGTTGGTTGCGGCTTACATTTCAATACACACCAGGATGAAACAGAAGCCCTAGGGGAAAGTGTCCAGTTTCATTCTCTCTTCCAAATGGACAGAAATGAACCCTTTCATGGCTTTCTTTGCCATTTTCCTTTTCCTTTGAGCAATTAAAATGCCCCTTATTGATTTTTACCTTGAAACATAAAACGACTCATTATTTATCAATAAAGGAATTGTCATTTATCACAGTTGGAAATCATCTAGGAAGCTCAAAATAACCAATGATGCAACAGTTCTCAGGTCAAGAACCAAGGGCATGAACAGAGTACTGGCTGGAGAGAGCACCCAACCTCAAACCTCAGGGATGTTAAAGTTGGCCTTGGAAAGATAAAACAAAACAAAACAAACACAAAACAAAAGTAGAGCAGGAGAAAGTTACTCCCTCTCCACACTCCCAGTACACCACCCTCCCACCCCACCCCAGCAGACACACTCTTGGCAGGGGAATGTTCATTGTGTAGTCAAAAGCTTTTGGGAAACATTCATCATTTTGTGTCTTCATGCAGCAATGAAATCTGACTACCAAAGCTTCCTCTGAATGGTCTTGTCATCCATGGCTCCTGTAAAAGGCTTATCCATATGGCACAAATTAGCATGGATTACATTCACATCTGTGTGATTATTTTTGTGAATGTCATTTATAATTAATACTGTGGACTGAAGAGCAACAAGGGAGTGAAAGACGGAAATCACACATCCCAGGAGTGAAAAAGACTTCACCCTTCTTTCTACCCTACACTCCAATTTCTCCTTAGATGCCAACTCAGTCTTACAAAATAGAAGAGGCCCTAGCTGGTTTGGCTCTGGAAGAGACTGAATCTTTTTGACAATATTTCCAGGAATATTAGTCAAATCAATCACTATGGTCAATTTTAAGTTACATGTTGATTTTTATTAAAGCTAAGCTGCCAAATGTCTCAGGGACTGGTAAACTAATGAGTTTTAGTCGAGCAACAATTGTGGGTCTTTGCATGTTTATTATAATGAGCCGTGCAGCAAAATCACTTTCAAGGATGTTAAAATGTATATTCTCAGGTGGAGTTGCAGACCTGCTGAAGAGGAAATGAGGAAGTGGGGTGAGAGAATCTCTCTGTGTAACTGGCTCTAGGAATGATTCTGATGGACAAAGCCCATCTAGAATTTGAGCCCCTCCCCCATTGCTAGCCCATTCCCCAGTGACTAAATAATTAGCTGTATACTATTTAGAAACATCTAATTTCCTATATCTGTTCTTTAAAACAAATCAGAATAGCAAAGAATATGGAGTATGTACTAAAATGCACAGTTCATCCTCATTTCCTCTACAACGTTCCATTCAAACGTCTCATTTTGTATTTCACAGACAGGTTACCATCTTATGTGTTCATAGTTAATTTTGAATTCCTCAACTGTAGATATAGACTTCTTTCGCTGGTTGGTAAAAATATAATTTATCCACATCTCTCCCCTCCCATTCTTTTCTTTTTCATTCCTAACACTATAACTCTATAAGTACATTTAATTCATATTTAATTTGTTTGTAATTTATAATGTATTCTTAAACCCCTAATCTTATTTTATAAACTTTAACAATAGTGTTAGGTTCCTCACTTAGTAAGATGAGAATTTTATCATATGACTAGAAATGCCACACCCCTGACTATGACCCCGTCCATGTTGCTATGAAATGTCCTTCAGCTAACTGCTGGAATGGCTCCTCATTTTATGTTAAGCAAACAGTTGATACCACTGGTTGGCATACAATTCTTCATGGCATTTCTACATGTCCTGTGATAGCTTTGGTGCTAGAATATCTTGTAGAGCAGGGGTCCTCAAACTTTTAAACAGGGGGCCATTTCACTGTCCCTCAGACCGTTGGAGGGCCGGACTATAGTTTAAAAAAAACTATGAACAAATTTCTATGCACACTGCACATATCTTATTTTGAAGTAAAAAAACAAAACGGCAAAAACACCCGCATGTGGCCCGCAGGCCGTAGTTTGAGGACGCCTGTTGTAGAGTAAACAGCCTGGGAGGACAGAGGTAGTCTCTCTCTAAGGCAGAGGGCAGACTTGTTTCTGACCAGCACAGTAAATATATTGTCTTCCTAGGGACAGAGCTTGGGCAGGTTTGCCAGCTGCTCTTATTGAGACTGGGGTTTTCCTAAGTTTGGGGTTCCCAGTAGTGGCCCACACCCACTATGTATGCAGCACCCACCTGGCCATTCCTTATGACTCACACTGGACATGGGGAGCAAAGGACACATATCCAATGTGAAGCTTAGGCTACCTGCTGTGTCACGGTAATAGCAACCCAGGAGTTTCACGGTTGCTATGGTCCGTTTGTATCCCTCCAGAATTTATGTGTTCAAATGTAACCCCCAGTGTGATGATATTAGGAGGTGGGGCCTCTGGGAGGTGATGAGGTCACGAGGATTGAGCCCTCATAATTAGTGCCCTTATATAAGAGACACCAAAGAACCCCCTCACCCCTTCCACATATCCTGAGTTCCAAAGGCCAGAAGTGTGAGGTCAGGATGCCATGATGGTTAGGCTCTGCTGAGAGCTCTATTCTGGGTGCAGATGGCCAGACATTCTATCATCATTTATGAAATTTGTGCAGGTTAACATGGGACCCCTATTAACTTTAATATAACTCTGTTTTGTGCCTTAACCTATGGAAATGTATTCTTTATCTAAATTATATAAGCACTTGGCATCACTTACTATAATTGCGATCTAAGTTTCCCATTTCTGCTGACCTTTAAGTCAGGGTATGGGTCTTTTTCATTCAACCTATTCCACATTCTCTAAGCATTATTGAGCTTGTCCACAACAAAGTCTTTGAATTATTATATATATATATATATATATATATATATATATATATATATACACACACACATATACATATATCATATATATATATACACACATATATATCATATATCATATATATATATACACACATATATATATGATATATGTATATTATATATATATATATATATATATATATATATATATATATATACCCTAATATATAAAAAGCCAGGGGCCGTCACAAACAAAACAACCAGACAGACGACCGAACAACAGGCTGCGTGGGGCAACAAGGCCAGCAGGGGAGTTAGTGAGGGATGACCAAATGACTGAACAGCAGGCTGCATGGGGTGACCAGGCTGGCAGGGGGGGCAGTTGGGGGCAACCAAGCTGGCAAGGGGTTAGTTGGGGGTGACCAGGCCATCAGGGGGGCAGCTGGGGGCAACCAAGCCAGCAGGGGGAGCAGTTAGGTGTAATAAGGCTGGCAGGCCAAGGTGGTTAGGGGTGATCAGGCTGGCAGTGGGGGCAGTTAGGGGTGATCAGGAAGGCAGGTAGGTGAGCAGTTAGGAGTCAGTGGTCCCAGATTGTGAGAGGGATGTCCGACTGCTGGTTTAGGCCCGATCCTGGGCCTAAACCGGCAGTCGGACATCCCCCAAGGGGTCCTGTAATGCAGAGGGTGCAGGTTGGGCTGAGGGGATCCCCATATATATATATATATATATATATATATATATATATATATATACACACTAATAAAAGACAAAGATGCAAATTGACCATACCTTCACAATACCCACCAGCCAATCAGGAGTGAGTATGCAAATTAACCCAACAAAGATGGCGGGTTAATTTGCATACACAAGCACCTAGTGGCCAGGGGCAGGATGCTTGCTTTGTCACCATGGCAACGATGCAGGCATTCTATGCCGCCCAGCTGCTCTGGGCCTCTGGGTAGCATGGGAAGGCAGAAAGGTGTCTCCGGGCCTGAGCAAAGGTGGCAAGGCGGCTCTGGTTGGAGCAAAGGCGGTGCCAGGGGAAGGAAGGCCCATTCTTGCATGAATCTTCGTGTATCGGGCCTCTAGTATATATACATATATTTATATATATATTAATTCTACCTAATAAAAGAGTAACATGCTAATTGACCATACCTTAACGATGCCCACCAGCCAATCAGGAATGAGTATGCAAATTAACCCAACAAATATGGTGGGTTAATTTTCATATGCAGGTGCTGAGTACAGGGCTGGGCGCTTGCATCATCGCCATGGCGACGACACAGGCATTCTGCACCACCCAGCTGCTCCGGGCCTCTGGGCAGTGTGGAAGGCAGAAAGGCAGCTCCGGGCCAGAGCGGAAAGGCTGCTCTGGCCAGAGCGAAGGCGGTGCTGGCAGCCAGGAGAACAAAGGCCCATTCTTGCACGAATCTTCATTCGTGCATCGGGCCACTAGTGTGTGTGTGTGTGTGTGTGTGTGTGTGTGTGTGTGTGTGTGTGTGTGTGTATGTTATATATATATATATATATATATATATATATATATATTTTTTTTTTTTTTTTCAGTTGGAGTTGAGGTATAGTATAGTTTCAGGTGTACAACCCAGTGATTAGACATTTATTTAACTTACAAAATGATCATCCCAATAAATCTAGTACCACACGAACGTACATAGTTATTATAATATTAGAGGCCCAGTGCATGAAATTCCTGCACTGGTTCGAGTGTCTCTCAGCCCAGCCTATGTCTTCTCACAGTCTGGGAGCCCCAAGATTGATGCTCCGCAGAGGGAGGTCCCACCCACCCGCTGCAGCGCTGCTGCCAGGAAGTCTGGGCCTCCCTCTTTGGGGCAATTGTGGAGCCTCCTGATTGATCGATCACCCTGCCGGCTGGTGGACTGGGCCTCCCTCTGCAGGGAAATCATGGGGTGATGACTAGGTCCTGACCAATCGCACTGCACCGCCTTGGCTGGCCTGGCGCCAGTGGGTGTCATAGTGTGATCTTCCAGATTGTCATCCAGATGGTCATTCTGCTGTTTGATCATTCAGTTGATTTTCATATTACACTTATATTATTATAGATATCTATCAACTATATTTCTTATGCTATACTTTACAATCCCAATAACTATTCTGTATCTGCTAATTTGCACTTTTAATTCTTTATATTTGAAAGTATTACATGTGTCCCCTTTTTCCTCCATTGTCCTCACCCAGCCCTCCCCAAATCCCCCAGCCCAGGCCTTCACCTTCCTATTGAACAGACCATCAAACCTCAGAGGGAAGGCAGGAGAGAATGGGCAGGCGATGGGGGTGGGGTAAGAGATCAACCAAAGGAATTGTATGCATATAAACATAACTAATGGTTGAGTTTTCTTTGTAAACATTAGAGCCAAGGTCCTTTTTGAAATATCTGCTTTTTACTAAATGTTCTTTAATCACACAACCAAGGATCATTTGTTATATAGTCTGTTAAGATAATGATGCAATTTCCAGAGCCAAAGTTCCCGAAGTGCTGGAGTCCATCAGAAACACTGGCATTTGTAGAGCATACTCTCACTACCTACACAGCCATTGGGGTAAATATTAATATAATTATACATCAAAAAGAATCACCAAGGAATTTATTTAAATAATGGGTACAATTGTGTTTTCTTCATTTCCTGTGTCTCTAAAATTTAACCGACAGCATTTCATTCATAATATTTAATCAATATATGCAAATCACTTTAGGGACCTATTATGTCCTGAATTCATTAATCTACTTGGGCAAAAGATAAGCATATAAGAAGGTTTTCTTGGTTGAGGTCATAAATGAAGATGGGTAGTATCAAGTTTCACTACCATAAATCCTTGAGAAATTGTAATAATCCAAATAGTAAGTGGTCCTTTTGGTTTGTGTTTCTAAATCAAGCAATTTTTAATTAAGATATATTTTATGTGAACTTAAGAATACATACATATTGCTCCTTATTATTATTACAGTTTCTTTTCTGCATAATATGTTCTGAGAAAATACAAAATAAGCACATTTGCTTTTTTTCAGAGATCAGATGCCTTATTTACCATGGAATATAGGGTCAAAGTAATGCCAGTAAAGTTGCATTTGTATCAGTCATCAATAGAATTTGGTTTATGCCTGCACAATCAGCTGTTCTGTTATGACATATCATAAAGCATTTCTTAATCCTTAGGCTTTTGCTAAGATCTGATTTATTAGAGGTCTGAAATAGATACAAATTAAGTTTAAAATAATGTGAAGCAGGCCAATCATACTACTATTGTGTTAAATTTACATAAATGGAATAATTTTGTTTTAAATGAGCATGTCTCAGTGTTTTGGAATTTTGATATAATTCATAGTAGAGAAAAACATCGAGACATTTTTTATTTGGAGTTATTTTTATCCCTTTGTTACAGACTCCATCTGTTAGACTATATTTGAATTGCATACATTTATTGGCATTATTGGTAGTCTCATTAATAAATAAAGCTAAACTGAGAATATTCACAGGTATGTCAAAGTCACATGCATCTGACTTTCACAACACAGATCCAGCATGGTCACATTGTTACTATCTCACATATGTTGTGAGATTTTCCATTGGCTGTCTCACTAACACCACTTCTCTAATAAAGTAGCACTAATTAAATGGCATGTCCAAAAGAATGGAGTTCTACCAGCATGAATTAGCTAATCTCTCTCCAATGAGTACCTAATAAGAGATGACTATTTGAATAAAGTATATTTCATCAACACATGGATTTCTATACATCTGAAGGATTGAGAATGATCTATATGTACTAATATGGAGAGACAGCCAGTATATATTGCCGAGAAAAGCAAAGTATAGCATAGTGAATATGAAGTTATTACATCACACAATATTGTATATTATGCATATATGAAAAAGGGAATATAAATTAATAGATATTTGTATTTCCTTATAGCTATACAAAGAAATTTGATATGAGAAAAAAACTCAATAAAATAGATATGTCAAAGATAAAAATAAACAGGATGTATGGGGAAAGAGGAATAAGTGAGACACTGATTCATCTCTTTCAAATCCTTTTAACATTTAGACCATATTAACATGGGTTATCTCTTAAAAAATGACGCACAATGGATCCCAAAGTAGATGACACTGGTGACCTGCTCTAATCTCCTCTAATGAGCTCATGGTCCCAGCCCTCAGCTGCAGTGAGTGCTGAGTACTAACAGCTTGTAGCTGCATCCTTTTCCATCCTAACCCAGACTTGGGCTGCCTACCCAAAAATTCCTGGGAGGTTATATACCCTCACAATTAGGGGCATCCAATAGTTGATATGAAGGTACACAAGCCCCTTGCCTCAGAGTTGGACAACTCCATGCATACACCAGGGCTCCTGAGGGCTCATACAGAGACTACCAGGCAGTCTAAATGCACTGAGATTCTTTTCTTCCCTTGCTCTATCCAGCTTCCCTGACTCCTTACAAGTTTCTCCTCCGAGGACTCCTTCAATATAGAACATACATAAGTATCCCCATTTCAAACCCTGCTTCTGGGGAACTGTCTTAAGCCAAGTAAGAGAAGCAGAGTACAAAGAAACAGCCATAAGATTAAAGGGCCTCCCCTGGAGTCTAACTCTTTTTTTTTTTTTTTTTTTTGAGTCTAACTCTTACCCATCAATATAGATTAAGCATGCCAAACTCAAAGGCTAACACGGGACAAATAAATGAGGCAAGCGGCCCGCGGGCTGCGAGTTTCACATGCTTGATGTAGATGGTGCTATGCCATTCACATTGTGTCTTCTTATTCCTAAGTCACCACTATTCATGGATGCTCACCTGAGAAAAGCTAAGTAAGGCATAGGTGGATCCTCTGTGTTGACAATTGGTAAAAAGATGACTTTGAATTGATCCATGTAAAGTCCATGCATTTTTATTTGCCTCTATTATGTTACTCAATTATATTGAAATTAATTGAATCCACTACTTATAGTTAATGACCATAGTCCAGCAATTAGAACTTTACTAAAAGAAAAAAAAAGTACTTTAGGATTTACTCAAATTAAGAAATTTCACTGAGAAAATAAAACAATCAACCATCAACAATGGTTATCCAGAGGTATTCAAAAGACTTCAAGGTCCTGGCTCTTCTGGTTGTGTCAGGGAGAGAAAATTGTATTGTGATTCTAATGTTGTCTTTAATGATCCAGTATAAACTGAAAAAGAGATTTTCCCAAGTCAAATTATCTCCTAGATTTTTTCAATTTTCATGTTTTTTCTATTAAAAATTAATCACGATTTTCATAATTGTAAGATTTTTATTTTCTTCACAAAGTGTATTCCACAAAACTGAGTGATCTACTTATATTTAATCCAGGTTTTTTTATAGTTCTATATCAATCCGTCCATTCACAGAAGGGATGCCAAAAGCCAACATAGATACAACATCTTATAGATTTAGACAGGAAGGCATTCATTATTGGCTCTGTTAATACTCTGTTTTACATATGTCATTTATTTAGTGTTGGGGCCAAAATCAGTCATTGTCATATCTGCATATTTCACATATATTAGTAGCTGGTGGGTAGGCACCTAAGACTATTAATAATACTATAATTTTCTGCATGCACCTATGAATAGTTTATCAGCACAACCAGTAATATAAAATATTACATATTTTCTGTGCTTAATCTATGATGAAGTGTATTACATAAGGACTGTGTTTGGCTATGAGAAGCAGAGAGTAAATTAAGCAAATTAGGTGATTTAAAAAAATTTAGGAATGAGAAATCTGTAGATTGTTATTTATATCATTTAATCAACTCATGCTTGAGATCTCTTTTATTCATTAGCTCTTTTGTCATCTCTGACAATGCTCGCTCTTTGTCTAGAATTGTGTTAAAATGGTCATCAATAACTTCAAAAGAATTAGGAAATATAATGTTTGTGTGTTTTTTTTGTTTTGTTTTATTTGTTGTTGTTTTTTTTGTTGTTGTTGTTTGTTTGTTTTTTTGCTGGCCACTTTGCTGCCCTGGATAAAATTTGTGTTCAGTAAATAAGAAAAAGAGGAGGATAGATTTTCAGTAGGCAGCTAATGAAATCTTCTACAAGACACAACAAAAGAATCTAATCTAGACTATTAGTTGTATTTATGCATGTCAGGTGCATCGCCTGGTCTGAAAGAAGACATTTCTGAGGAAGAAAATATAACATCAGTCTCTTTTCATCAGCAAGCCCATATTTTATGCCAACCTCTCATCTTTGCCTTTAAAGAACTTACTAATTTTTAAGGAAAAATTAATATACCATCATCTTCAATATAGTTTTCTTTAACCCCAGCTGTAGAAATATGTTTTATGGCCCTCTGCAACAGTTTATACATTTTTATTAGGACAATTATTTGTATAATACACTGCTGAACATTTACTTTTCCACAGACAATATTCTAGACAGTGGAAAGTTTACAAAGATGAAGGAGATGTTTAAACACATAATTAAATTACTCAATCTACAAAATCAGAGATGCCCATAATTAACTAAAAAAGGTGTATGCATATATGTAACCCATTGACAAAGACAATAGTGTGGTGAAGGCCTGCGGCAGGGGGCAAGTGCTGGCTAGAAGGAGTAAATGAAGGACAAAAGATGATGTCTGTAATACTTTCAGCAATAAAGATTTTTTTTAAAAAAAGGTGTGTGTGTGTGAGAGAGAGAGAGAGAGAGAGAGAGAGAGAGAGAGAGAGAGAGAGAGAGAGAGAGAGAGAGAGAGAGAGAGAGAATTATGACTATTTCTGAGGAAGGTAAGAAGCTTGGAGTAACTGGAAAACATGTTCATTTATGGAGGTGGCAGGATATGGGGATGATATGGGTATAACGGAAGAGGTTATGAAATGTCTACTCAGCTAAGCATTATCCTGAAGCTATGGAAAGACATTCGAGGTTTAACGTCAGGATGAAAACAAGATTGGGCTTGTGTTTTAAGAAGATAATGATTTTTTAAAAAATATATTTTATTAATTTTTTACAGAGAGGAAGGGAGAGGGATAAAGAGTTAGAAACATCGATTAGCTGCCTCCTGCACACCCACTACTGGGGATGTGCCCACAACCAAGGTACATGCCCTTGACTGGAATTGAAACTGGGACCCTTCAGTCTGCAGGCCGACACTCTATCCACTGAGCCAAACTAGTTAGGGTGAGAAGATAATTCTTGCAGGTGATTTGATGCGAGTGAGGATTCAGGAAAAGAGATCAACTTGTAAGTTATTGCAATATTCTCAGTGAGGAATGATGAAATCAACTATAATTGTGACAGTAAGAATAGTAAAGAGAAGATACATTCAAGAAATACAACTAATCATAGTTTGCCTTGCATTCTTGTTGACTATCTGCATGTCTGTCTTCTTCACGATATTATGTGGATGAAAATGGGGCCACATACTAAACTTGACAAGCTCAGGGAAGGTCTGCATGGTTAGCCTTACAAACTCAGATACTGAAATTAACCACATAGGATGGTCTGAAATTAAAATTTCCTAACCGAAAGTGAGTCATGGCAGGTAATCATGTCTTAGGCTTGTATCTTCTTTGACAAAGGTCAACTGCTATGTTAACTGAGCCTATTGTCTTTTTGCATCTATGATAACATACCTTTGTAATGTCAGAGCAAACCCCTTTTCTAGACCCCTCAGTGTACATCCATTGCATCAGAGCACGAGACCACAGAAACCATCATTGTTATCTTTTCCCCACATACCATCTATATGTGCTGTAAATGTTAAATGTTAACTATCCTATACCCACCTCTGTAAAAGAAGTATTTGTAATGTCATTTTACTCTTTATCTAATCTCAGGATTTCCCTGCTTTGTTTTCTCCTGCCTCCCTAATCTATCACCAGTGGATTTTATATAACCCACTTACATCTCCTCCTTTAGTTATAATGTATAAAAAAACTGCAAAACTGCCATTCTCTGGAGCATTTTCTTAATCTGTTGTGATTTTGCTTCCTGGCAATTGTCAGTTTGCCTTAAATATACTCACAAAAATTCTCTATGGTCTTGGTTGTTTCTTTCTTTTAATCCTTACCTGAGGATATATTTTTATTGATTTTTAGAGAGACAGGAAGGTAGAAGAGAGAGATAAACATCAGGGGAGAGAGAAAAATATCAATGTGAGAGCAAAATATCAATCGGTTGCCTCCTGTATGCACCCCAACCGGGGATCAAACCCACAACCTGGGCATATGCCCTGACCAGGAATGGAACCCATGACCTTTCCTTGTATAGTATGATGCTCCAAACAACCGTGCCAACCAGAGAGAGCTGGATATTTCTTACGAAGGCAATTACAAAGAAACAATGACAGAAAAAATGTTTTGGTTTTTTTTTTTCTTTTTGTTTTGTTTTTGTTTTACTCTATAGCATACTGTGACCATGGAATATGCTTGGTATTTGATTGATTTCACTTTAATTGAATTTATTATTTTCTATTGAATGAATATGAACAATTCAAATCAATGCAGATAAATGCATATCTTTCATCAGTATTTAAACTATAATGTACTTCAGAACTAAAAGTCAGTGACTTGACAGTGATCATGGATTCAAGCACAATTCACATCATATGAAAACTGGCTGAATTAAATGTAACAGCAGATCAGCCTGGCTTTCTTCCAGC
This sequence comes from Eptesicus fuscus, assembly GCF_027574615.1. NCBI lineage: Eukaryota > Metazoa > Chordata > Mammalia > Chiroptera > Vespertilionidae > Eptesicus > Eptesicus fuscus. The sequence continues at coordinate 36,824,607 of NC_072474.1, read as the reverse complement.
TCCTTATCCAGATGGTTTGTCCCCTTGCAGGCAGAAAAATGAAAATGAAAAGTGACCATTCTGCTAGACTGGTGTCTCCATGCCAAATATAATTACTTACAAACCTCTTTGAGATTAAAAAACACACAAGCATTCAAAGAAGGAAAACTTGTTTAAAGAATGAGACTTGGCTGAAAACAATCTTAGACCAAAATTTAAAGGAGCTCTGAAAACCCTTACTTTCCTTTTTTTAAAAATTTCTTTATTGATTAAGGTATTACATATGTGTCCTTATCCCCCCATTGCCTCCCCAACCCCCACCCCACTCATTCCCTCACCCCCCTGTTGTCTGTGTCCATTGGTTTGAGGGTGGGGGTAAGGGAGAAAGATCAACCAAAGGACTTGTATGCATGCATATAAGCCTTACTTTCCTTTTGATTCTTTTTCTAAATGGCCTTCACAGGTCAACAGTCAAAATGGCCCTCAGCCCTTGGACTAGCTGCCCTACCATAAATTGTTTTATCTTTTTTCTCAGAATAGTTTCTGTTATACTAAAAATTTTGAATGTGCCTTAGTAGGCACTGTTGAGAGAAATAGAAAAAGAAGAAAAGTCTTTGCCTTAGCCCAGGCATAAGATCCCATCAATATTGCATATTTTATGGTAAATGTCTGGTTCCATAGAACACTAAGGCTAACTCATGCTACAAGGTTAATGGGTTTAACTTAGTGTCTTCAGGCTTATTAGACAGTGTTTAGACATTACATATAAAATTATTAATCATATCTCAATGAAGGAAAGAACTGTATTCCACCAAATATTTCCAAATTAGTATTCATTTTAGTCGCTATTAATTTTACAAACGGAAAAACTAATGACACACTATAAAGAATTATGTGTATAATACTATTTATCTAAATCCATATCTACATAGGATTTTAAAAATAATTTGTCCAAATGGCTTAGAAAACGCTTATATTTATTTAATTATCAAGTTCTAACTAGACATAACAATAATGACTGGATACTGTGTGAAAATATTGATTTTGTGCTTTCTTTTTATCCAGAAACCACAGAATATCATAAATATTCAATGTAGCATTATTTTTCCAGCTTGAATCTAAAGATTCACAGAATTTAAAGGATATTCATCATCTGTCTTTTTGAACATTTATGTTCTAATCTATAGCAGTGTAATCTCCTTAGGAGTTTAGACTCATAATTTTCTCTTAGAAATTCTACTGAAACAGACCTGCTTTATCATTGAGCTTGAATCTTAAAGAGTTTCTCTTTCAAATACTAACCATGGGTTATTAATTTAAATGTTCCCTTTGTGGTTCCATCAATGAGGCCTTATAGGTATGATCTGTAATTATATAATAAGATTGTTAATGCTTTCATTTGAGTAATACAATAAAATAAAATAACTCAAGCTTGACTTTTTAGATTTAATATGAAACATTAGTGGGGAAGTTTACATTTTCATTATGCAGATGTATTTTTATTTTAAAACAAATTTTAAAAACATATATGTATGTTTAAAGCATAATATTTTAGAGAAAGAAAATCTATTCAAATATCAGACTTATAGGTTTGTATCTAAGATTATTTGTTCACTATGTAACCATTTAATTAAATCATTTTCTTTCTCCAAATTATACTTTCCTCATTCTTTATTTTGGAATAATAACAAAATTTTCATCTTTTGAATGAGATTTAAGTAAAAACACATATATGCATTATTGTATTTTTACAAATAAGCCTAGTATTGTACAGGGTGAGTAGGAGTTACTCAGTAAAGATTAGAGCATTCATATATAAAGCCTAGATAATTTAAATAATATATATTTGTATTAGAAATATAGCTAGATTAATTTTTGGTTATGTATTCAATAGAAATAAATAGTCTTATCAAACCTTTACTCAAAATCTAAAATGTTATTCTTATTCTAAATGAAACAGTGTTTCTTATCCCAGGTCATGTTTTCTATATTTTATCACATACTATATATTCATCTTAAGTTAGAATAAAATCTTCAAATGTTCTACCATCAAAAATGCCCAAGCCAAAGACTACCAGCCACATGGGGGAAAGGATTGCTTGATTCCTAGCCAGTTTAGCTCAGTGGATAGAGCCCTCCAACTGAAGGGTCCCAGGTTCAATTCTGGTCAAGAACATGCACATTGGTTGCAGGCTCGATCCCCGGCCTGAGTTGGGGGTATATGAGGAAGGTAACCAATTGATGTGTCTCTCTCACATCAATGTGTTTTTCTCTGTCTCTCCCCCACCCTTCCACTCTCTCTAAAATTCAATGGAAAAAATATATTTGGGTGAGGAGTAACAAAAGAAACAAATAAATAATTGCTTGATAGGATTGCAAGAAAAACAGCCTGGAATCTCATTCTACCAACAAGACTGAAAAATCTTATATTTTAAAAAGAATGGAGTAGGGTCCACAAAAGGGTCTCACCTTAAGCAGTGGGGAAAATTAGCCTTAGACTAACTATTGCTTTATTTCACCTGGCAAACTTTAAATGCAAAGCCTGATAGGGTTGAACAGTTTCTAAATCAGTTAACTGAATCTCAGAACAAACCTGAAGACTATGTTGGAATACCAACATGTCTAACACCCTACAAGGTAAAATTCACAATGGGTGGCATGCAGTTAAAATTTACCACACATGCAAAAGACTAGAATCCAGAATGAAAAATATAATCAATCACTCAAAACCAACCCAGTAATGACACCGATGATATAATTAATTAATAAGGATGTTAAAATAGTTTGTATAACTACATATTTTATATGTGCCAGAACTAGAGAAAAGATTGAGCATGTAGGGACATGAAATATATGAAATAACCCAAATCAAACAGTGAGAGATGTTTAACAAATATTAGTTGATCATATTGGCTCCAGAAATTTTGAATTAATACAATATTGATGTAGCTAACACTTACCCCACCTTATCAACAGGTATGTCCCTATTCCCAGAGCAGATAACAATTTGCATACCATGTCCCATAACTCCAGGTGCCGTTTCAACACATGCCAGGTACAGGTCCCTGTACCAGCAAGTCTTTGCCTGAGGACTCTCCTTGCCTACAATTCACGTAAGACACAATTTCCTGATTTGATAAATAAATAAATGAAATGTTTTAGAGCTGTTTTGAGTTTACAGGAAAATTGAGGGAAAGGAAAATAATAACATTAGACACACTCCTTACACCTTTCACAGAAATTAACTCAAAATGGATCTCAGATCTAAATATAAAAGAAACTTCTAGAAAAAACATGAGAGAAAAATAGGTGATGGGTATTGTGATGAGTTTTTAGATAGAACATCAAAAGCATAATTTATGTCAGTAAAAAATAATACAATGGATTTTACTAAGATTAAAAACATTGGCTTTGTGAAAGACACTGTTAAGAGGAAAAAAATGACAAGTCAAAAAGTGGGTAAAATAGTTACAAAACACACATATATATCTGCTAAAGTACTTGTTTATAAATATACCAAAAAATTTAAGTCACCAATAAGAAAGCAAACAACTCAGTAAAACTAGAAATGAATAAAAATGTCCGATCAAAGGCCTCACCAGAGAACAAAATAAACATGAAAAGATGGCCAGAATCATTTGTCATTAGAGAATAGCAACCTACCTAATAAAAGAGTAATATGCAAATTGACCGTCAATCCAACACACAAGATGGCCACCCCCATGTGGTCAAAGATGGCTGCCCCCATGTGGACACAAGATGGCCACCACAAGATGGCCTGCAGGGGAGAGCAGTTGGGGGAGACCAGGCCAGTAGGGGAGAGCAGTTAGGGGCAACCAGGCTTGCAGGGAAGGGTGGTAGGGGGGGGACCAGGCCTGCAGGGGAGGCAGTTGGGGGGGACCAGGCTGGCAGGGGAGGGTAGTTAGGGGCAATTGGGCTGGCAGGGGAGCAGTTAGGCATCAAGCAGGTTGGCAGGGGAGTGGTTAGGGGGTGATCAGGCTGGCAGGCAGAAGCGGTTAGGGGTGGCAGGCAGGCAGGCAGGTGAGCCGTTGTGAGCCAGCAGTCCTGGATTGTGAGAGGAATGTCCCACTGCCTGTTTAGGCTGGATCCCACCAAGATCGGACCTAAATGGGCAGTTGAACATCCCTCAGAGGGTCCCAGATTGGACAGGGTGCAGGCTGGGCTGAGGGACACACCCCCATGCACAAATTTCATGCACTGGGCCTCTCTCTCTCTCTCTCTCTCTCTCTCTCTCTCTCTCTCTATATATATATATATATATATATATATATATATATATATAATCTAATAATAGACAAATATGCAAATTGACCGCACCTTCGCTACACCTGAGCCACGCCCACCAGTCAAGCCACGCCCACCAACCAATCAGGACAAGTATGCAAATTACCCCAACAAAGATGGTGGCTAATTTGCATATCAAGACAGCATTGAAAGAAGCCAAGAGCTGCAGAAGGGAGTAAAGCTTCGAAGAAGCAAGCAAGCCGGGGGGGGGGGGGGGCAGAGAGGAGAAGGGAGGAGCAGTCAGGGCCGGAGGCGAAGGGAAAAGCAGGCGGGCTGGTGGAGAAGGCGGGGCAGGTGACAAGGGCAGAGCGGAGGCGGGGTAGAATGCAGCAGGAAATCCTATTGCAGGATTTTTTCCTGCAACGGGAATGCTAGTATATATATAAAAGCCTAAGTAACCGATAGACCTTTTGACCATTTGACTGTTCAACCAGTAGCTATGATGCATACTGACCACCAGGGGACAGATGCTCAATGCACAGGCATGGAAATAGGAAACAGACTGACGAATATCAGAGGGAAGGGGGGGGGGGAGGGGGGGAAGAGATTAACCGAAGATCTTATATGCATTCTAGAGGCCTGGTGCACGGATTCATGCACTGCTGGGGTCCCTTGGCCTGGCCTGCAGGGATTAGGTCAAAACCATGCACCAGGCCTCCAACATCCCCCAAGGGGTTCCGGATTGTGAGAGGGTGCAGGCCAGGCCGAGGGACTCTACCGGTACATGAATCCGTGCACCAGGCCTCTAGTTAAATAACAATCAGATACCACAACATACCTAACAAATAGCTAAACTGCCCAAATTGATAATACCAAAAGGTGAGAATAATGTAGAACAACAGGAAATATTCTCTGCAGCTCGAATTGCAAAATGGCAAGGCTACTTTGGAAGGCAGTTTCATAAACGTTTTATAAAGTTAAATACAGTCTTATCTGGTAATTGAGTTCCTAGGCATTTAGCAACCCTTACTCAAGGTCATTAAAAATAAGGAAAGTGTGAAAAATGTCTCAGCCAAAAAGTTCTTATTTAAGAATGCAACCTAAATCTGACTATATCTAAATATTGCAATTGCCCTAAAGTTTAGAAAATATTACACCTCTATGACTACCTTGTCTGCAATTGGTTGATTAGCATTTATTTTGGCACTTAATGGTAATTTTACATGTGATCATATAATAGCACTACTCCTACAGAAGCGAATCCTGAAAGTTGGTTGCCAGAATCCATAATCAGAAAAACATTAGAATCAGGAGCTGTGTGTTTGTATCTTGGGTTTGCCACTTACAATTATGTTATTCTTGGATAAAAGTCTTTAAATTTTATATTTTAGTTCCCCCTCCTCTTCATAGGAAATAGTAATATTTAAACAAATGGATTTGACATTTGAGGCAATACACAATAATTGTATATTCGAATGCTAAATATTATAATTATATTCATCATAATAGCAGATAAAGTGGAAAACTGGGAAAATCAGAATAGTTGATCTGATACAGACTGCAGAATGCAAGCTGGAGAAAGCATTATCTCCAGAAATTGGGAGATATCATAAAGGGACTGATAAGGAGAAAATTCTGAGATGTTCTAAATTAAATTACAACAGCTGGAGAGTGAGAGAAAGAGAACTGTTTGTCTGTTAATGGTTGTGGGCCATCTAACAGGACTGTTCACATTCCTTTTGTCTTTTGGAACTTTGGAGTAATTTTGAGGTGACCATTTCTGAAGATCATGTTAGCCAGTCAGGATGGAACTCTGGGAGCCTCGGCTTCTTGTTCACACATGGGCTTTCCAGACTGCTGCCCACAGCCAATCCACAGGAGTGGAGATTTCTTCTTGAGTTCCCATAGATGGCCCAGTTCACTTTCTTCCAACCCTTTGCCTATAGCAAATGTAAATTCTTTCAGATGGCTTACATCTTTCTCCCTCTTTCCCTACTTGATGTATAAAAATGTTTGAAAACTCTGAGACAATAGGCATGTATGTCTTTTCCATCTAGCCATGCTGCTGGTGGTTTAGACCCCATGCCCCAAGATCAGTCTTCTTTTTGGCTAGCATTTTGTCTCAATAAAACATTTCTTAAATACTTTTAGCCATGGAAGTTAAAATTTTTCTTTAACAGAACACAGGGAAAATTGAGGGGTTACAAAGAGAAAGGAAGAAATGAAAAAGTGTGGAAGCATCTGCCTTTTATTGAGATGCATAAATATAGCAGAACATGTCACAGGTGTCCTTGCTATTGAATGACTGAGTATTGCATAGGCATATGATTTTTCATCTAAAAAGCATCTATATATATAAAACCCTAATATACAAATAGACTGAATGGCAGAACAACCTGGTCGCTATGACGTGTGCTGACCACTAGGGGGCGTGCACAGAACATGGCGGGCATCGGCAGCAGGCGGCAGAGTGCGGAACATGGTGGGCATTGGCCGCAGTGGGATGGTGGAGCAGGTGAGCAGGGGCACCAGACCAAGGTGGGGTGCTGGTTGCTGTCATACGGGTGAGCCTCTGGTGGTTACTGAAAATTCTTTGTTTCCACACATTGGTGCTGGCCCTGCTCGCACTCGCTGCCGGCGCCGGAGCTGCTGCTTGCACCTGCTGCTGGTGCCCAGCACAGGTCCCGATCACTTGGCGCCAGCGCTGTCAGCAGGTGTGAGCAGTGACTGCTGGCCCCAATTGCCCCTGAAAGCTTCTCCACTCCCCCTGCTCCTAAGGGGAGATTGAGGCAGCAGCCGCCACTCTCACCTGCTGCTGGCGCGGGCCCCAATCACTGCACCATCAGTGGCCAGCGGATGTGAGTGGGGCCAGTGCCATCAGTGTGTGGGAGTGGCGGCAACTGGAGCGGGGCTGCTGGCAGACAGGGGACCAGCGGCTATGGTGGGAGGGGCTGCATGGTAGAGTGGAGGATGGGCCAAGACCTACCCCTGTACCCACTGCAGCCTTGCAGGCCACAGTTCCTTTCAAGGTACATGAATTTGTGCACTGGGCCCCTAGTCCTATCGAATAAAAGATTAATATGCAAATTGACCGTGCCTCTGCTATACCCCCAAGCCACACCCACCAGCCAATCAGGAGTGAGTATGCAAATTAACCCAAATAAAGATGGCTGCAGCCTCAGAGCGAGCAGGAGTCTTGGGTTTCCCCGGCAATGGAGGAAGCCAATCTTTCTGCCCGCCCTGGCCAGCTGTGGACTCCACTCAAGGCTACAAAGTTTCAATTATAGAAGATAAATAAATCCCAACACAAATGGCTGTGGCCACTGAGTGAGCAGGAGGCGTGGGTTTCCCCAACAATGGAGGAGGTCAAGCTTTCCACCTGCCCTGGCCTGCCCTAGCCTCCGCTCAAGGCAACAAAGTTTCAATTACAGAAGATAAATAAATCCCAGATACCAGGGCCTCTGCTTGGGTTGCCTGGGGGCATGGCCAGCCTGCAAACCACCATAGGCCCCTTGCCCAGACCACCCCACACCCTAAGGGAACCCCCATCCTGATCCGGGACACCTTTCAGGGCAAACCAGCCGGCCCCCACCCATGCACCAGGCCTCTATCCTACCTAATAAAAGAGTTATATGCAAATTGACCATCACTCCAACACACAAGATGGCTGCCCCCATGTGGACACAAGATGGCTGCCACAAGATGACCAGCAGGGGATGAACCAGGTCTGCAAGGGAGGGCAGTTGTAGGCGATCAAGCCTGCAGGGAAGGGCAGTTGTGGGGGATCCAGCCAGCAGGGGAGAGCAGTTGGGGGGGACCAGTCCTGCAGGGGAGGGCAGTTAGGGGTGACCAGGCCTGCAGAGGAGGGCAGTTAGGGGCAATCAGGCTGGCAGGGGAGCAGTTAGGTGTCGATCAGGCTGGCAGGGGAGTGGTTAGGGGGTGATCAGGCTGCCAGGCAGAAGCGGTTAGGGACAATCACGAAGGCAGGCAGGTGAGCAGTTGGGAGCCAGCAGTCCTGGATTGTTAGAGGGATGTCCTACCGGGATCGGGCCTAAATGGGCAGTCGGACATCCCTCAAGGGGTCCTAGATTGGAGAGGGTGCAGGCTGGGCTGAGGGACACGCCCCCCCCCATGGATGAATTTTGTGCACCGGGCCTCTAGTAGTTATATATAGTACCTGCTAGAAATTAGAGACCTTACTTAAATACAAGAGACACTTGAGAAAAAGGTTGCATGTATTCAACATACTATGTGTAACCTCTGGAAGTTATGGGTAAACACCACTTGTCTTTAGTCTATCCACTCAGAGGAGCCTCATTCACAATTTTTAGGTGGCTAGCCCTGCTAAATGGCATTATAAGCTATGAGTCATGTGGCCCAATTATGACCCATCACATGCTCCATGCACAAGATGAGAAGTATTTAATATTCACCTCATTTCATTTTCACTGCCTAAGTATAAAGGTAGTGTGAGGCACCCTAGACAGCATCTTGATTGCGATGGATCCACAATTCAAGGGGAAAGATGTTCCACATGGATTCACGAACTTATCACTGAGGTATAGCCTTGACAACTGCACACATGAGGATTCTAAATAGAGAGGGGTCACTGCTGATTCAGCAAGCAGACGGGCCCCCTGCAAAATGGGCTTCTGCCAATTTGTGAGCTTCATTGAACACACACCAGAAAGCATGTGGCATAATTGTGCTGCTCAAAGAGAAGGCAGGGCTTGGGTGGCCATTCTCCTAACAGGAAAAAAAAAAAAAGGAAACGCTTATTCTTCTCTAGCAAGTTTGATCTCATGTAACCAAAGGAAATAGGAGATCAGTAGGGGAGCTATAGAGGCTGAGGTGCCTTTCCCTGGAGGCAGGGTATTTACACAATTTAATACATTTACAGAACATGGCCCAAGTCATTTATTTTTAAAAATCTAATCCTCTTTTTTTTTTTTTTAATTTGGTCAGGACTCTGCCTCTCTATCTCTTTTTAAATATATATATATATATATATATATATATATATATATATATATATATATATTCCCAATCCCCACCCCTTCTTTGGCAACCATCAGCTTGTTCTCTGTATCTATGGGCCTGTTTCTGTTTTCTTTTATTCATTTATTTTGTTCTTTTTTATATTCCACATGTAGTGAAACCAAATGGTATTTATGGTGTTTGTATTTTTCTGTCTGACTTATTTCACTTAACATAATACCCTCTAGGTCCATCCATGTTGTAAATGACAATATTTCATTCTTTTTATGGTTAAGTAATAATCCATTGTATATATGTACCACATCTTCTTTATCTTTCGTCTATCTATGGACATCTAGGTTGCTCCCAAATCATTTCTGAATAAGGCTATGTCTATATACGTATGAGCACTCAATGATGGAATCATGAATTATTTTACTTTTTTGATTATATCAATTGTGTGCCACACTTAATATGTGACTATTCCATGGCATCTTGTCTATATTCCTATCTTGGTACTTAGCATATTTTTTCCTTATAATATCACTCTATGTACTATAAGAACCTTGTTAATTATTATTTAAATGCAATTATAATATCTAAATATCCCTTTATCTCAAATATCTAACATAATTCATATCTAAGAGACAACAAATGGCTGATGAATATTCTTACTTATGAGTTGAGTAAAATGATTGCAACCAAAAATAGCCATTCCATGATTCTTTGACTGATGTTTCTTAAACTTACCAGATATTACAGGGCTCTATATTGTAGCTACTTTAATCAAAATCATTGAAGAAATAAGGCAGGAAAGTACATTTGTAGTCTCAGTGTACAAACTCTTGTGACTCGTACCATATCTGTAACATATACATACACACACACACACACACACACACACACACACACACACAATTTCCCTTTTTTTTTCTAGTCAGCGTATTAACATATTTAGGATAATGCTGGGCCAGTTCAAGTTTACACAATATGACTAAGCTTGGAAAAATGAAAAGCTCTGACATCTGTCCTCTTATAGCCCCAAACTATTTCTTTAGCTCCTTTCCAGTTGAGAAAAGAAAGCCTGGCAGATGCCCCAGGGCGTGTCAAAGCTGAGCTGGGCTGTGGTGTCCGTGTATACCCTGTTTCCTCACTTTGGGCTATCAACAGTGCTAAGACCTATTTCTGATAAGTGAAAGCTGTCGTATTTTAAATACCACAGGGTGATTCTGGGTTATCCAGGTGCTGGTCTGTAGGGCACGGCATAGAGATTACGCTGGAGGTTATTATTCCAAAAGTGAAGTCATAAAACAAGAACCATGAAAAGGACACGTCAAAAAAATCAACAATGGATATGACTTCAGTCACTGGCGCTTCATCCAGAGGGAGTCATTTTGGGGGTAGGGGGGAATTGACAGTGACTAATACCAACAGGTGTGTGGGGAGGTGATTGAGGCAGTGTTAGCTAGGAGTGGTCACTTTGCCCCACCGCCTACACTCTTTTCACATCTGTCTTCTCTCCTTGGGGGTGTACTTGCCACTTGATAAATTCCAGGTTACGTGGGGGAGGCCCAACCTGGTCACAGGTAGGGGGACACTGACCTTGCCCCTCCTGTGTGAAAAATCAAATACACAGGTACATAGAGAGCAATTACTCTTGCACAACAGCTGAGCACTGATGGACATCTTCTGACAACAAACAACAGAAAGACTAAATAGAGAGGCTGGGAAACCATGGGCCCTTGAGGAGCTGCAGGAACTGTATGGGCCAGAAGAGCCGTGAGTGCTATTGGTATGGCCCTTCCACCTCCATGGGGCAGTGGGGACCTCTGTGTTGGGGCCTTGGCCTACCTGCAGCATCACTGCAGCTCAGTCAGAGCCACGGTGTCTGGAGCCTTTGGCCTCCAAACAAAGGGAGCAGGAACAGCAGGGCATCATCCCACATATCTGGTATACCTGCCAGGAGTGGCTCCAGGCAGCAGGATAGTGTCCCAGGCCCCATAGGGCTTGCTGATCCCAGGCTCAGGAGGTACCTGCTTGTACCCCAGGCTCAGGAGGTACCTGCCAGGTGCCAAGCAGCTTCTCCAAAATACCCAGCACATAGAGCCTGCACAAAGGCTGCTTCTACACGGGATCACATTTTGTACAACCAACAGAAGAGAGACTTACAGAGAAGGCTGAGGAGCTGTGGAGCTCTCAGGGGTCAGGGCGGCTGTGGTCACTTCCCCTCCACCTCCATAGACGGGCGGGGCTTCATCCAGCGGCTCTGGCAAGGTTGCTGTGGAGTGTTCCTGGACAAATCCCTGGGCCCATTTTGGTCCTTTTGGGTATTGTCTCCGCAATGAGGAGCCAATGACATCCAGGCCAGTGGTGTGTTCTGGAGAGGGAACACACCATCCCAGTCGGAGATAGGGGCCAGGCCCTCCTCTCCTTGCTGATCTATCTGTGGATGCGCACTCCCCAGAAAAGGCACCTTGGTACTGACCCTCTTCATCTGGGAGACCCTTGAGGCACTGCAGAAACTGTCTGGGTCAGAGGAGCATGACCATCCGACAGCTGAAGGCTGTGCTAGCATTATCCCCAACTGCTGGGTAATAAAAGCCCATTATTCCTCAAAATGGACCTGGGCAGCATCTCAGTGCCTGGTAGCTGCCATTAATTACCAAACACACCTCTCTTCACTTTTTTTCCCCAAGTGCGAGCCTCCCTTAATCTCTTCTCTTTGTTAAGTGATTCAAGTGCCCTAATTGCTATCTGTCTTCATTATGTCTCTTAAATCCCTTTGTCAAAATGGTTTCACAGTTTCTCTCTAAACAACTCTCACAGCACATTTCCAGGAATCACCCCCTTATTTTAAGTAATTTTTGTTAAAATTATTTTTAATTTATATATATATATACACACACACATAAATAAATATTTTTATATTTATTCATGCATGGGTAGGGTCCCTAGGCCTGAATGGTGATCAAGACTGATCTGTGGGGCCACAGGCGGGGTGATTGGAAGGTCCCCCCACTGGCACCCACCTTGGCCGGCCTGGTGCTTCCCACTCGCTGGCCCCACCCCCCACCACCACTGCCGCTGGTTGCCTCCCTCTGCAAGGTGACTGGTGGGGCAATTGGGGGGCCCCTGCTGGCACCTGCCTTGGCTGGCCTGGGACCTGCGGGTTGGGGGTAGCTTCTGCATTGAGCGTCTGCCCTCTGATGGTCAGTGAGCATAATAGCAACTGGGGTTGGTCTATTTGCATATTAGGCTTTTATTATATGGGATTATCAAATTTATTGGCATGACATTCATTAATAAACTTTTAAAAATAGTCATTCTTGTTTTTTTTAAGGGAAATACAATTAATTTTATTGTACAATACTTATGTGATACATAATTTTAAGTGCACATTTTAAGACTGTAGGAAATTTTTATATAGCGTTTTTATTATAAAGTATAAGGACAAATTAAAACGAAAAATAAAAGGCTTAATTATTTCTCTGGAAAATAAGGGAAGAGGTTACCTTCCCCTATTTTTTAAAAATTTACTTTTTTATTTTTTATTAAAGCATAGTCGACATACAATATTTTGAGATACAAGTGTGCAACATAGTTATTCAATATTTATATATCTTACAACATGATCATCATAAATTAAGTAATCATCTAGTAATGCACAAAATACTTATCATACTATTGTTTATATTCTCTATCCTGTATGTCACATCTCCATGGCTTCCTTATTTTATAACTGAAAGTTTGTACCTCTTATCACCATTAAGTTCTTAAAGAGGCCAGAAAGTTTTTACTTAATGACAACCAAACAAATAAGAGTAGGTTATATAGTTTCTTATTAAGGAGGAAATTTAGTACTTATTTTACTATGATAATAGCCTTGAAAGGAGGCCCATTTTCAGCCCATTAAGAGGTGTGCCCATTTGCCATTAGACTGACTTGCATAGATTGATGAAAACTTTTAGACCACTATGTCAAAATGACATTAAAACCTGCTTGGACTAAATACTTACACACTGAGCATCACTGGACACTAGCAATTTCATATGATGCAACAGCATTGTGAGACTTATGTTTTCTTTTTTCCAAGCAAAAGATTAAAATAAGCCTTGCTATGAGGTACTTTCAGTATAAGTTTCACACTCTGTGGGAAATCTTTATGGTGTTATCAGTGTTTAGGGTATGTATTCAGAGAAATTGTTAATACTGCAAAGGCCTCTGGCTGAACCCTGGCTCCAGGATCATAAAACCTCTCCCATTTTCAGAAATAAATTACATTATGTTTCTTTCTTCTGGTTTATAGCTGAATATACCCAGTGTTTTGGTAGACAAACATCAAGCCATCCCCCGGTCCCAATTGGAAGTTACTGACACATGCTTGATAACTGTGGCTATCGCACATGAGAAGGGTTGTGTCAAGATATCTTCTCCTGAGGGGCTATTAGTCTCTGATCCCAGATAGCCTGGGGGAGGAGGTGGTAGAAGAGAAGAAAATAAGCACTGACATTAGAGCCATTTATCACCTACTGCTGCGTGTAGAAGAAAAGGATCCTCTTTCAAGATAGTCTATTATCTGCGGCTTGCTGGCTTCATGCTGTCATATGTTTTTTTCAGTAGTCAATAAATTGCTGAAGGCCACATTTACAGAGTAAGTACTGCTGTACATCTGAGTGTATATAGTGTTCTGTTATTTACAGCAGCATTTGCCCATTTTCTAGAAGAGTCTAGTAGACCAAGAGGTATTTTGATACTCACCAGATAATTTCATTAATGATAGTTTACCAAATCTATTTTCATAAGAAATAAACCATAAATATAAATATCCTACCTAATAAAATGGTAATATGTAAATTACCATTACTCCACTACGCCCACGATTGGGCCAGTGGGAGGTGCAGGGGGCAGGACTCGGGGTGGCCAGGGGAAGCCGATTGGGCCAGCGGGACGCTGAGCTCGTGACGCCAGCAGCGGCGTGAACTCAGCGTCTGCGCCATGGCTGTGCTGCGGAACAGAAGGGGCCTCTGGGGCAGCGAGCTCACATCCCACCTCGGACCATCAAAAGTGGGGGAGCTGGGTGCCTGTTCACTCGGCACCAGGCCTTTCAGAAGCCTCCTCCGTACTGGAGGCTTCCGAAAGGCCTGGTGCACCAGCAGACAGGCACCCAGCTCCCCCGCAATTGAAAGCAAAAGCGTGTAGGGGACCCTACACGTGCATGATTCAATCATGCACTGGGCCTCTAGTATGTATATATATTTATATATACATATAAATATACATATATATATGTACACACACACACACAGTAGAAGCCCGAGTAGGGTCCCTAGTCCTGGCCAGCTATCAGGGCCAATCAGGGCCTTTCTTTTTCTGCAATGCCCCCTAGTGGTCAGCGCACGTCATAGTGAGCAGTTGAAGTCCTGAGGGAACAATTTTTATATTAGCCTTTTATTATATAGGATATTTTAAGTCATGTCCCTGCTTCAAAAATGCTTAACAAGCACACATACATTCATTTAGCTAAAGTAGTGCTTACTTATTCCTTTCACTTATTCTCATTTCTGTTTTAATCTATGCATTTTAGTTCTTTCATCAGTATGTACACCATACAGAACCCTATATACCATGCATTAATTGGTGCTAAAAGCACTTTCATTTAACACCAAACCCTTGCCTGGATAATGAGGAATTAGGTCCTAAGCTCTATTTTATAAAATCAGGGCTGGGAATCATCCAAGAGTGTTTACAGGTAAGGAATTTTCAGCCGTCTTTGTTCTGCCCAGCCAGGCATTCACCCACTAATTTATTAGGGACAAGATCAATAGCTTGAACTAGATTGCTGTACTTAACTTGAATCGAATTTATGCCATGTTTACAGCTGTTTTCTCTGATAGTATCCTTGGAGGAGATGAGCTGTTAATCTAATGGGTTTGTGCCGCCATTTTGCATGTGCTGATTGCTTCAATGACTTCCTAGAGATTCTTTTATATTAAGCCCAAACTCATAGGCAGAAATCAATCAGAACAGCACTTTCTCTCTAAAGAATATAGAAAACTTATTAGAAACAAAATAGTGCTTCTTAACTATGGTTAGCCTTGGGCAACGTATGTCCACCTGTACAAGCAAGAAACAGTGGGTAGTATTATTCACTCCAGCACCACCATAGATATCTTATTAGTGTTCAGCTCTGTGTAACAGATTACAGTAAATGCAGCTGCTTACAACAACATACATTTACTATCCCACAGATTTTCTGGGCCAGGAGTCCTGATGAGACTCAGCTGGGTCCTCTGCAAGACCACCACCAAGGTGCCAGGCAGGATTCATCAGGAGTTCAAGAATGCCAGAATCCTCTTCTAAGTGTACTCAGTCATTTTGGCAGAATTCAGGTTCTTGGGACTAAAGGACCTATGGCTGCCTACTTGGTCTGAGTGAGTCTCCAGAGTGAGTCTGCTAGCAGCATGGAATTCTATATAAAGTGATCATGTACTTGTTAACGGAAAAAAACCATTGAAACCTGTAAAGAATTTTAGTGAGTTTATTTGAGCCAAACTGTCGACATATGCCAGGAAGCAGAACCTCAATGAATTGAGATAATGCTCCAAAGAATGGCGGGTTACATCTGTATTTATACATTGCCATCAAAGGAGGGACATAGGTGGGTTACATGAAATTCACTGGTGACAGATTAAGGAGGTGGGATAAAGCAAAGCGGTGGGAAACCCCTGGGATTGGATAAAAAAGTAAAATGATGGACACACACTTAGGTGGGTGCAGGAACAATTAACATGATAATGAAGGAATTTGAGGCATCTGTCCTGGCGCCCACCACATTTGGTTGTGCCCCAGGGGCTCCAGAAAAAAAAAAAAGGGAAGTTACAAGTTACCCAGACATCTTACAGATATGTTATCTTAGAGGCAAAAAGGCAAATGGGCTCAGGAAAGATCTAAGTTGATCTTTGTCAGGGAAAATATCAGCCAGGAATGACTGCCCACTATAACCTGTTTGTAGTTAAATATTTAATTTTCAGACCATCTTTTGTGGTTATTTTAGGTCTCTGAGTTTTCAAGACTGCCACACAGGCCTCCCCTGAGCTTGTCAGGTTAGCATGTGGCTCCTTTCGTCCGCATAATCATGGCAGTGACAACCCGTTATCTTTGCCATATAATGTAACCCAATGATGGTGGTGACTTCTGATCAACTTTTGCCTATTCTATTGGTTGAGAGCGAGTCACAGGTTGCTCCCAGACTCAAGGGGAGAAGATATGCCAGGATGTGAACACCAAGAGGTGGGGAACATGGACATCACCTGGAGTCTGTCTTCCACAGTCCACATTCTGCCTCCAATGATTCACATCCTTTCTAGATGCGAGTATATTTATTCTCCTCCCCAAGTTTTCAGGATTTTCACCCCATTTAGCACAAACTCAAAATCCAAAATCTCATCCTCTAACTCAGGCCTCAGTGTAGAGGAGGCTTGTGGTAAGTAGAGCTCATAGGGCACAATTCCTCTTGTTTTGTGAATGTGTAAAACAAGACAAGTTAACTCCCCTTCCTACTCAGCATACAGTAATGGCACAGGCATAAGATAAGAGCTGTAACAGTAAAAGGAGTCACTGGTGTTTTGCAGCAGTTTTGAAATCCAGCTGGACTCATGCTGCGAATTCCTTGATTAGATTTCAAGACTTGGGGAATTACTCTCCATGGTTCTTGATTCTTTCTTATGGAATAGGCTCCTCCCTCTGAGTCAAGTTCAAGCAAGTCAAGTACACATACACCTCCCTGATATTTACACTATCCTGCCAGGATAACAATGAGGAATAGAACAATCATTGGTAGAAATATTTTTTATTAAGTAACAGAATAAATTTAGAATAAATTATTTTTCAATATTCTGAGATTCTTTCTTAGTATTCATGTCAAAGAACCTATGTTCTGTGAAATTGAAAATGACAAATTGAAAATGAACCAAAACTGTAAACACCATTTTTTTCAGAAATTTTATATGGGGGTGGGGTGGGGTGGGTGGGGTAATGGTAAGATATGTACACATATAATACCTCAATAAAAAAATGTAAAAAAAAAAAAAGAATATATACACATATATTATATATATTTAAAAATTCTTCTAAATTATCATTTTCTAGGAAATTTTAGATAATTTCAAATCATATTTCTCAAAGTATTTGGAGTGAAATAGTAACATGTACATTTAACTGGTTTTCTTAAAAAATATTTTAGATTCACAACTTTGAAATTATTCCTATATTTATTAAGTATAGTGGATAACAAAAAAATTTTATCTAAAAGAATCTAGAAAACTGTATTTAAAGAAGAAGGGTTTTTCTTCCCAATGATATGGTTGGAGAACAGACATTTCCTCAATAGGAAAGTGGGTGCTGTTACCAAAAGAAGGAAAAAAGAGCAGATAAATCCATCGCCACCAAGGTACTTTGCACAGTGTATGGACATGACAAAGTCTAGGGGCCATCCGACTCTTGAGTAGATGTGGGGAAATGTGACCTTGACATTACAGGGTTCAGGGCAGTGCTGTCCTCAGCAGAAAGCCAGACTGCAAGTAGAGAGAATGTCAAGGGTCCCCGAGCTAGAGTAAATGGGAACATTCCCAGAGGGTTTGTATTGGGTATTTTGGGGAGTTGTCTCCAAGAATATACAGCGGCAATCTGGGAGGATTTTTATTTCTATCAGAGGCTGGGTCACACAGAGATGTAGGGTGGAATCTCTGCGGATATTTTAAGAGATGCAGTCGCAGTTTCGATGCCACTGTCTGAAAGGCTTTCTGGGGCTGCACATGTCCCCCCGTTCATAGCCTCTTCCCCATGGAGGGTGAGCAGATACTGGGCTGGTGGCTATTTCCGGCTTCCCCCAAATTTAGGGATTTCTTTTCTGGTCTCTCCCTCCTACATTGATGCAATAGTACTATCCTGAAGTCTGAAAATTATGGGTTTAACAGGTCCCCAGATACCTGCACAATTTCACAATGCATAGAAATCAAAGCTCAAAAATTAACTCAAGATAGATCAGATCTGGCACCTTAAGTGTTATTCACAAAAGGAGAAGGCAACTAGAAGTACCACCATTGGTTGTTGTAGCAGCAAAACTCCTTTAAACATCATTATGCTCATTCATAAGTCTTTTTCCAATCCCTTCGATATGCCCAATGGTGTGTGTGTGTGTGTGTGTGTGTGTGTGTGTGTCCATTTACAATGTTCTTTCCCTTACTATATGTATAACTGGTTTCTTCTCATCTTTCAGGTCTTCTTTTAATCCAAAAAGTCCTCTCTTCACCAATAAATTTAATAAACAAATTTTATTAAATTCTACAAGTTTTTGAACTTTTAGAAAGGATAATGAGCAAAATAGAAACAGGCATGGAAACATGGAACAGACTGACAGCTGTCAGAGAGGAATAGAAGGGTGGGACTGGATAAAAAATGGTGTGGGGATTAGCTATAGGGCATATATGCAAAGCCCATAGACACAGGCAACAGTGTGGTGATGGACAGAGGGAAGGGGGCTAGGGCTGGTTGGAGGTGGGCAAAGAGGGGGGGCATGGGGACATCTGAAATAGTGTCAACAATAAAAATAAAGTTTAAAAAAGGATGCAATGCATATATTATCAATTAGAATTTTTTTATTTTAAATTCAGCATTCTGCTACTAAGATGTATACAAATTTTGGCATGGAGTTGTAAATTATTTTAAATGCTCTATGGTATTCTACAATGCAATTATAGTTTATTTATTCATTCTCTCTGAATAAAATGTTTCAGCATTTTGTAATTACAAATAGTACTTCTATAAATGTTCTATATATTTGTCAAGGAATGAGGTTGCCTAAAACTTAAAAATACAGCACCACATTTTGTTGCAAATGCCTTCACAAAAGTTTACTATCACTAATTATGTATAAGAGAACTAACTGATCCACATCTTCTCTATAACTTAGTATTATCTTACTTGTTACTTTGCCAATGAAACAGGTTTAAACAATATATCTTATGTTTTCCATTTCTATTTGTGGAGTATCTATTCATGCTTTTTGGACCATTTTCTATTTTTTAATTTATATTTTATGTACTAATTTTGCTTATTTATATTTTACATACAGATGCTTAGTAAGTTATACATGTGGCAAACACTTTATCTTTTGACTGTGTTTTTAATTGTCTCTTTCTTAAAGTGTGATTTGATGGATAAATATTTTTAATTATAATTGATTTGTGTTGGTCAGGCTTTTCCTTAATGTTTATACACATGCTTAAAGAAATAATTTCATGTCAAAAGTCACAACAATTAATAAGGAATATATAAAATAAAGAATGAATAGCATGCATATATAATGTATATATGATATTTTATCTATAAAATTTAGTTTTTTGCTTTTTACATTCAAATTATATTTTCTAGTAAAAATTTGTATGTATGGTGCTATATATATGTATTGGGTAGGTATCTCATTTTCACTTTTTCCACATGAATATTTACTTTTTCCATATCCACTTTAAAGAGCTTCTCTTCCTCAGTAATTCATAATGCTATTGCTGTGTTTTTGTTGTTGTTGTTTTTTTTTTTTTAAGTTTTAGATGTATTTCTGGTCTCCATATTCTACAAATTTGGCTATCTCTGTGTACCAATACCATACTGTCTTAATGTATAATTGTTTTTAAAGTGAGACTGTTTGTTAATCTTTTTTTGAAGAGTCTTACTATTCTTGACTTTTTGGCTTTCTATATAGGTTTAAGGTACAATTTGTCAAATTTCATGCAAACATGTGTACACAGACCATAACATATATGTACACAAATGAGATTTAGTTGGATTATGATTAGAAATGTAAAAAATCTAAATGTCAATTTGTGAAAAATAACAACTTTAAGGAAATTATAATTTTATATTTATGCATGTGTATATAACTCTCTTTATATAGGCTTAAGTTGTTTAGAAAAGTTTTACACTTTTCAGTATACAATCTGGCATATTTTTCAAATAAATATAATATTTTATTTACTTTTATAGAAATATCTGTAAAGAAATATTATCTATCCCAGTATTATTAGAAAATAAATGACATTAATCATCACTGTGTATGTTTAAGGCTGTAGCATTATGGTTTGGTTTACATATATTGTGAACTGCTTATCACCAAAAGTTTAGATAACATCCATCTTCTCATGTGGACATAATAAAAATAAAATAAAGAATAAAAAGGGAATAAGGGGAAAAAACACACATTTCTTCTTCTCATGAGAACTCTTAAGATTAAATGACTTAACAACTTTCCTGAATATCAGAGCAGAATTAGCTATAGTCACCATGCTGTACATGACATCCCTAGTACTTATTTATCTTATAGCTGGAAGTTTGTACCTTTTGACCACATTCCTGCAATTCCTGCTCCAAACACTCTCTGTGTCTGGTAATCACAAGTCTGATCTCTTTTCTAGAAATTTTATATAACTACTAGGGGCCCAGTGCATGAATTTATGTACCTTAAAAGGAACTGTGGGCCGCGAGGCTGCGGTAGGCACAGGGGCAGGTCTCAGCCCATCCTCCATGCCCCCACCCAGCCCCTCCTGCCATACCCCTCCACCCCCCTGTCCCCTGTCTGTTGGCAGTTCCACTCCTGCCACCACCACTCCCACATGCTGACGGCGCTGGCACTGCTCGCACCTGCTGATGGTGTGGAGCAATTGGAGCCAACACCAGCAGTGAGTGCGAGTGGGGCCAGTGCCATCAATGGTTGTGAGCAGTGGCTGCTGTCCCGATCACCCCTCAGGAGCAGGGGAAGGTGGAGAAGTCCTTGGGGAGATTAGGGCCGGCAGCCGCTGCTCGCACCCACTGATGGCGCCAGCGCCAAGCAATCGGGACCAGCACCAGGCACTGGCAGCAGGTGCAAGCGGCAGCTCTGGCGCTGGCTGTGGGTGCGAGCGGGACTGGCACTGGCAGCAGGTGTGAGCGCTGGGTGGGACTGCAGCATGCAGGAGCAAAGAATTATCAGTAACTAACAGAGGCTCACCCCAATGACAGCGACCAGTGCCCTGTCTTGGTCTAGCGCCCCCACTCACCTGCTCCACCATCCTGCCGTGGCTGATGCCCCCATATTCCACACATACCCCCTGGTGGTCAGTGCACGTCAGTTGTTCGGTTGTTCTGGTTGTTCTGCTGTTCAGTATTTGCATATTAGCCTTTTATTATACAGGACTAGAGGCCCGGTGCATGAAATTCATGCACAGGGGGAGGGTGTCCCTCAGCCCAGCCTGCACCCTCTCCAATCTGGGACTCCTCGAGGGATATCCGACTACATCCCTTTCACAATCCAGGACTGATGGCTCACAACTGCTCACTTGCCTGCCTTCCTGATTGCCCCTAACTGCTTCTGCCTGCCAGCCTGATGACCTCCTAACCATTCCTCTGCCAGCCTGATTGATGCCTAACTGCTCCCCTGCCAGCCTGTTTGCCCCTAACTGCCCTCCCCTGAAGGCCTGGTTACCCCTAACTGCCCTCCCCTGCAGGTCTGGGTCCCCCCTAACTCCCCTTCCCTGCAGGCCCAGTCAACCCCAACTTCCCTCCTCTGCCAACCTGGTCACCCCTAACTGCCCTCCCCTGCAGACTTGATCACACCCAACTGCGCTCCCTTGCAGGCCTGGTCCCTCCTAACTGCCCTCTCCTGCTGGCCATCTTGTGTCCACATGGGGGTAGCCATCTTTGACCATATGGGGGCAGCCATCTTGTGTGTGGGAGTGATGGTAAATCTGCATATTACTCTTTTATTAGATAGGATAGAGGCCTGGTGTATGGATGGGGGCCAGCTGGTTTGCCCTGAAGGGTATCCCAGATCGGGGGGGGGTTCCCTTGGGGCATGGGACGGCCTGGGTGAGGGGCCTGTTGTGGTTTGCAGGCTGGCCACCCCCCTGGCGACCCAAGCAGAGGCCCTGGTATCTGGGATTTATTTATCTTCTACAATTGAAACTTTGTATACTGGAGTGGAGCCAAGCCTTCTGCTTGCTCTGTGGCGGCAGCCATTTCTGTTGGGATTTATTTATCTTCTATAATTAAAACTTTGTAGCCTTAAGCGGAGGTCAAGGCAGGCCAGGGCAGGCGGAAAGCTTGGCTTCCTCCATCACCGGGGAAAACCAAGCCTCCCTCCTGCTTTCTCTGTGGCCGCAGCCATCTTGGTTGGGTTAATTTGCATACTCGCCCCTGATTGGCTGGTGGGCGTGGCTGTTGGGTGTAGCTTGTGGGTGTAGCAGAGTGATGGCTAATTTGCATATTACTCTTTTATTAGATAGGCTTGCAAATATTAACTTCATTAGTTCCATTTTAATTGCTATTGCAAACAAGTTTAAAACTTGGTTTCTACTATTTAAGCTTTAGAAATTCACATAAGGTCAATGTGTTTATTATGTTTAAAAGTTAGAAAGATCTTATATTGGCCACCATTCCTACATTCATACAATTGTTATTTACATAGACATGGCTATCTCATGAAGTAGGTCACATCTTCACATTGCAACATACCAAAGCTCACGCTTGTCTTCTATTTTACTTCTATCTCTTCCAGTAACTTTTTAGTCAGGCTATAGTGGAAAAGTTAAGAATAAACAAAAATAAGCTTTTAAAAACAGGAATGACTTTGTAGGTAACTTGTTTCTTTTAAAGATTTGTTTATATAAAGCATTTCTATAACACTCATTTAATGCCGTTTCAGAGTTGAGACATTTAGGTTACCTAGTAAATGTAGTTTATGCTCTATAGCCAAGAAAAGGTGTTTTGTTTTGGTTTTGCTTTCAAAGATTCTCTTCATCCATGAGGTTCATTTTGCTTTTAGCTGCCTTGTGATATTAATCTGTCAGAATCTTCTCTCACACTCCTGTCACCTACATACAGGAAGTGTTCAAAGCATGACAGTGAATCTGCAAATTCCAAGTTTTGGAGAAAAAATTTCTGGACTGGCCATCAAGGAAGTTGCCAGGTAATTAGTGCTGTTGCTATTTTAACCAACTGAGAAGCTCTGCAGAGGTTGGGAAACAGCTGCGTTAGAGGTGTGATCCATCATCCAGAATTTTTACAATCCATCAAAGAATACTAATCTAAACTCTTTTCCTCTTGATTCTGTTACCTTGCAAAATCTGAAAATTTACATTTCTTAGAAAGACATGAAACAGTAGAAAGCTTAGTAGTTAATGTTTTCCTTGGTTGGATAATATTAGTCAACATTTGGTTATTAATTCCAATTTATAAAATATTTCATATTTAAAATTTTATGTCTTTGTGTGTGTTCTTAAATTTTTTCAATTAATATATACAAAAAACAGAAATTTAAAAAGTTAAGGACCTTACCCAAGATAAGATAACCTAGTTGGTATCTGATGAAACCAGGATTCAGTCATCTTCCAAATTCCTTACTTTTTACACTAAATGTAATTTCCTAAATGTAATAGCAAGCTAGATTTTCACTGTAATCCTTGCAATAAATGACATTGAAAACTAAACAAATGTTTGTATGGAAAGTACATATTTGCCACTTTGAAAAGAGAGTCAAATCCTCTCAAATAATAGATGAAACCAGATGTTATAAAGTATGATGCATGTGTAACATTCTTCTTATGGCATAATGCAAATCCTTTAAATAAAGGCAATTTCTATAATGCTATGGTTTATGCCTTTAAAATTTCACTATAACAGAAAAGTTTGGGTTTGCAAACATGACATTATCTGCAGGCTTAATCTGATTTTTGAAGCAGTTTCTGTTGGATTTTTCAGACTGTTGGAAATCCACATTGCCTTCCTAAAGCCTGTTTCCTTTCAATGTGTATAGTATTGGAGTCCATGAAAACAGGGTACCAGGTAATTTAGGGAGTTAGCAAACCATGAATTTTCAGCTGGAGCTCCTTTCAGCACTTGGCTTGCTCTCTCCTCATAAAGCTTGAACCCATCTTACTAAAACAAACATTTAAAGTCATCAAATTTAAGAAAAATATGCATTTGTAAAAATTTCCAAGTGGCTCAAAGGGTAGTAAGTTTCATCTTTTGTGTTCACTCAAAATTTAGAATATGTTTTAATAATGGGCTTATGCTCTCTGAGCCAAAGTCGCTCAAAGGAAAAAATGGTACAATATAAACACAGTGGAGATCTAAAGGTGCTTTGGCTGAGAGAGAGAGAGGCATTACCAGTGTCTGTGCCTTTGCCAAGCAAAAAAAGTG
This sequence comes from Eptesicus fuscus, assembly GCF_027574615.1. Taxonomy (NCBI): domain Eukaryota; kingdom Metazoa; phylum Chordata; class Mammalia; order Chiroptera; family Vespertilionidae; genus Eptesicus; species Eptesicus fuscus. The sequence continues at coordinate 36,800,178 of NC_072474.1, read as the reverse complement.
TTCTAAATGCAAAATTAAAGGATGCCATCATATATTACACACACACACACACACAAAAAAAAAAACACACACAAAAAAAAACAACCCCAGAATTTTCTTCTCACCAAAGCCAACTTGTTTTAATATAGCTCCCTGGTCAACATGAATGAGAAATCACAATCTCATTGTCAACAAACTTATTAACAAAATCAGAGGGTATATTTTTTCATTAAAAATCGTGTTACATAAAGTGCCTTTTTTTTCATGTGCAAATGTTCAGAAGCTCAGAGGTGACCGATGTTCTTATCAAAGGAAAAAATAGCTACAGAACATGAAGAATTATATGCCTGGCACCTGTGTGCCATGTTCACTTATTTCTGAATTCAAAAAAAGGAACTCATAGTGTTATGATACATTTTTATATTGTTTATCCTCAAATCACTTCAGAATTATAAAAAGTTCCAAGATAGTAGAAAGATGCCCCATATAATTTTACTCAGATCCCACAATCCTTTCTAATAAAATAGTAATATGCAAATTGACCATCACTCCAACACACAAGATGGCTGCCCCCATGTGGTCAAAGGTGGCTGCCCCCATATGGACACAAGATGGCCGCCACAAGATGGCAGCAGGGGAGGGCAGTTGGGGGGTCAGGCCTACAGGGGAGGTCAGTTTGGGGGGACTAGGCCTTCAGGGGTGGGCAGTTTGGAGAGACCAGGCCTGCAGGGGAAGACAGTTGGGGGGGGGACCCTGGCCTGCAGGGAATGGCAGTTGAGGGGGGCAACCAAGATTGCACGGAAGAGTAGTTAGGGGCAATTGGGCCAACAGGGGAGGGCAGTTAGGGGTGACCAGGCCGGCAAGGGAGGGCAGTTGGGGACAACCAGGCTTACAGGGGAGGGCAGTTAGGGGGGCCTGGGCTGGCAGGGGTGGTCAGTTGGGGGTGACCAGGCCAGCAGGGAAGGAAAGTTAGGGGCAATCAGGCTGGCAGGGGAGCAGTTAAGTGTTGATCAGGTTGGCAGAGGAGTGTTTAGGGCAGTGATGGCGAACTTATGACACGCGTGTCAGCACTGACACGCGTAGCCATTTCTGATGACACACGGCTGCTGAGGTTTATTAAATACAATTATATATAACAATTATACATTTATGTTATTTAAACTATAAATATCGCGAAATAATCGCATTTTTTTCCTCAAAGTGACACACTACCCGAGTTATGCTCAGTTTTTTGGCGAAGTTTGACACACCAAGCTCAAAAGGTTGCCCATCACTGGTTTAGGGGGTGATTAGGCTGGCAGGCAGAAGCAGTTAGGGGCAATCAGGCAGCCAAGCAGGCAAGCGGTTGGGAGCCAGCAGTCCTGGATTGTGAGAGGGATGTCTGACTGCCTGTTTAGGCCTGAAAATCGGGATCGGGCCTAAACGGGCAGTCGTACATCCCTCGAGGGGTCCCAGATTAGAGAGGGTGCAGGCTGGGCTGAGGGACACACACTGCCCCCCACTACCGTGCACAAATTTTGTGCACTGGGCCTCTAGTTGTTAATATTTTTACTTACCATATCTTTATCATTTCTCTTCCTATATGTTCATATTATTTTTGTGAACCGTTTAAAGTAAATTGCAGTCTCATGTCTTTTTGCCCCTAAACACTAAATACTAAATATTTTTTCTAAGAATAAGAGCATTATTGTGCAATGAGCTACATCAGGAAATTAACGTTAATATAAAGCTATTATCTAATCTACAGACCTTAATTATATTTCTCAATTGCCCCCAAAATTTCTGAATAGGAAAAAAAAGTTTCAATAGTTAGTCCAAGATGTCACATTGCATTTAGTGCTCATGGCACTTTAGTTTCCTTTAATATAATAAAACTGCACAATCTCTCTTCTATTGTGAGTATGGTATTTTATGATTAGAATGAGGTCACATATTTTTGACAAAAGTGATGCTGTGTTACTCTCAGTACATCAAAGCAGCAAACATGTAAAGTAAACCAGATTTCAAAATATTCCCAAATGCAATTAATAGGGAATTAAAACCTTCCTTTTATTAATTCATTAATAATGACAACTGGAATAGGGTTATAATGATCAGAAATTGATCATTTACAATATCCTGGGCTCTATTGAATTTACATTTGTATTGAGGTCAGTCTTTTATGATTATTCTTTCTTACAAATGGCTAACTAGGTAGTACTAAGTTAGAGCTGGAGAACATTATTTTGTCATTTTCACCTAATTTATTAATTATCTTTCTTTTTTATAATTCAACACAGACAAAAACAAAATAGGATTACCACACATATTAAAGCTAAGACATCCATGTGTGTTGACTTTATTTCATTTGATGAAGAAGGGGACATTTTCAGAAGAAAATTTTCGTTTTTTTTATTGTCTAAAGTTTTACATATGTCTCCTTTTTCTCCAGTTGACCCTCCCCGCCCCCCAGCCATTCCCACCCTGGGCAAACCCCCACAGCCCCAGTGTCTGTGTCCATTGGTTATGTTAATATACATGCATACAAGTCCTTTGGTTGCTCTCTCACCCCGCCTCCCTTGCCATTTTTCTCTGGATGTATTCTTGTTCATCAAATTATGTTGATCATTATATCCCACATATGAGTGAGATCATGTGATATTTATATTTCTCCCACTGGCTTATTTCACTTAGCATAATGCTCTCCAGTTCCATCCATGCTGTTGCAAATGGTAAAAGTTTCTTCTTTTTTTATAGTGACATAGTATTCCATTGTGTAGATGTACCACAGGTTTTAATCCAGTCATCTGCTGATGGGCACTTAGGTTGTTTCCAAATCTTAGCTATTTGTAAATTGTGCTGCTATGAACATAGGGGTGCATATGTCCTTTCTAATTGGTGTTTATGGTTTCTTGGGATATAGTCCTAGAAGTGGGATCACTGGGTCAAATGGTATTGTGATCCCTCCAACTTTGTTCTTCTTTCTCAGGATATCTGTGGCTATTCGGGGTCTTTTTTTTTCCAGATGAATTTTTGTAGAGTTTGTTCTAGATCTTTGAAATATGCTATTGGTATTTTAATGGAGATTGCATTGAATCTATAGATTGCTTGGGTTGCATGGACATTTTAATGATGTTGATTCTACCTATCCATGAACATGGTATGTTCTTCCATCTGTTTATGTCTTCCTCTATCTCTTTTTTCAATGTCCTGTAGTTTTCCAAGTACAGGTCTTTTATGTCCTTAGTTAGGTTTATTCCTAGGTATCTTAATTTTTTTGGTGCAATGGTAAATGGAATTGTTTTTTTCATTTCTATTTCTGTGAGTTTATTATTGGTGTATAAAAAGGCCATAGATTTCTGGGTGTTAATTTTGTATCCTGCTACATTGCCGAATTCACTTATTAGGTATAGTCGTTTTTTGATGGAGTCGTTGGGATTTTTCTATGTATAGTATCATGTCATCTGTGAATAATGAGTTTTACTTCTTCTTTTCTAATTTGGATGCCTTTTGTTTCTTCTTCTTGTCTGATCACTAAGACTAGCACTTCCATTACTATATTGAACAGGAGTGATGAAAGTGGGCATCCTTCTCTTTTTCCTTTTCTTAGGGGAAATGAGTTTAGTTTTTGCCCATTGAGTATGATGTTGGCTGTAGGTTTGTCATATAATGCTTTTATTATGTTCAGGTATATTCCTCTATTCCCACTTTGCTGAGAGTTTTTATCAAGAAATGGTGTTGGATTTTGTCAAATGCTTTTTCTGCATTGATTGATATTATTATGTGATTTTGTCTCTCAGTTTGTGTATGTGATGAATCTATCACATTTATTGATTTGCGGATATTGTACCATCCTTGCATCCCTGGAATAAATCCCAGTTGGTCATGGTGTATGATCTTTCTAATGTAATGCTGAATCTGATTCGCTAGAATTTTGTTGAGGATTTTAGCATCTATGTTCATCAAGGATATTGGTCTGTAGCTCTCTTTTTTGTGGTGTCTTTATCTGGTTTCGGGATTAGGGTAATGATGGCTTCATAAAAAGAGCTTGGAAGTGTGCCTTCCTCTTGAATTTTTTTGAATAGTCTGAGGAGGGTAGGTTTTAAATCTTCTTTAAATGTTCAGTAAAACTCCCCTGTGAAGTCATCTGGACCAGGGCTTTTGTTTGCTGGAAGATTTTTGATCACTGCTTCAATTTCTTTGGTAGTTATCAGCCTATTCTGGTTTTCTGATTCTTCCTGATTGAGTCTTGGGAGCTTGTATTTTTCTAAGAATATGTCCATTTCTTCCAGATTGTCCATTTTGTTGGAATAGAGTTGTTTATAGTATTTTTTCATAATTGTTTATATTTCTGTGGAATTGGTTGTCACTTTACCTCTTTCATTTCTGATTTTGTTTATTTGATTCCTCTCTCTTTGCTTCTTGATGAGCCTGGCTAGAGGTTCATCAATCTTGTTTATCATTTCCAAGAACCAGCTCTTGGTTTTGTTGATGTTTTGTATTGTGTTTTTTTTGTTGTTGTTGTTTGTTTTTATGTTGTTTATTTCCACTCTGATCTTTATTATTTCCTTCCTTCTGCTTATGTTGGGCTTTTCTTGTTGCTCTCTTTGTAACTCTTTGAGTTGTAAGGTTAGATAATTTATTACCATTTTTTCTTATATATATTTTTGTTTTTGTTTTTTTTGTTGTTGTTGTTTTGAGGTGGCCCTGTAGAGCTATGAACTGCCCTCTCAAGACTGCTTTCACTGTGTCTCATAGATTTTGGATTGTTGTGTTTTCATTGTTATTTGTTGCCATGATGCTTTTTATTTCTTCTTTGATCTCTTTGGTAACCCAATCATTGTTTAATAGCATGCTATTTAGCCTCCAGGTGTTTGATATTTTTATTGTTTTTTATTGTAGTTAATTTCTAATTTTATGCCATTGTGATCTGAGAAGATGTTTGATATGATTTCTTTCTTCTTGAATGTGAAGAGACTTTTCCTGTGTCCTAACACGTGGTCTATCTTTGAAAATGACCTATGTGCACTTGAGAAGAATGTATATTCTGTGGCTTTGGGGTGGAATGTTCTGAAGATGTCAATTAATTCCATCTGATCTAGTGAGTCATTTAGAATTGATTTTTGCTGATTTTTTTGTTTAGAGGATTTGTCCAGTGGTGTTAGTGGGCTATTAACGTCCCCTACTATGACTGTATTGCTATCAGTCTCTCCCTTGATATCCCCCAGAAGTATTTTTATGTATTTGGGTGCTCCTGTATTGGGTGCATATATGTTTATCAGAGTTATATCTTCCTATTGAATTGCTCCCTTTACTATTATGAAGTGGACTTCCTTATCTCTTGTTATGTCCTTCACTTTGAGGTCTAATTTGTCAGATATAAGTATTGCTACCCCAGGTTTTTTTTCTTTTTTCATTTCAATTTTACTATAACACCTTTTTACATCCCTTCACCATCAGTCTGTGTGAGTCCCTTGTTCTGAGGTGGGTCTCCTGTAGACAGCAGATATATAGGTCATGTTTTCTTATCCACTCAGCTACCCTACGGGCATTTAATCCATTTACATTTAAAGTTATTATTGATAGGTATTTGTTTGTCACCATTTTTATTCTTTATGCCTGTGTTCCTTCTTCCCTTCCTATTTCTTCTTTTTACAGCAGACCCTTTAGCATTTCTTGCATTGCTGGTTTGTTGGTAATAAATTCCCTTAGTCCATTTTTGTCTGTGAAACTCCTGATTTCACCCTCAATTTTTATTGATAGGGTACAGTATTCTTGGATTCAGACCCTTGCTTTGCATGACTTTGTATATTTCATTCCATTCCCTTCTGGCCTGTTGAGAAATCAATTGATAGACTGATGGGAGATCCCTTGTAGGTAACTTTCTGTCTCTCTCTGGCAGCCTTTAACATTCTTACTTTGTTGTTGTTGTTTGACAATTTATTTATAATGTGTTTTGGTGCCATTCTTTTGGGGTTCATCTTGTTTGGGACTCTGTGAGCTTCTTGGATTTCTGTGAGTTTTTTCTTCCCAATATCAGGGAAGTTTGCTGCCATTACTTCTTCAGACAGGTTTTCTATTCCTTGCTCAGTTTCCCCTCCTTCTGTTCACCTATTATGCAGATGTTGTTTCGTTTCATGTTGTCCCAAAGCTCCCTTAGGCTCTCCTCCTGTTTTTTAAGTTTTTTTTTCCAGTTGTTGCTCTGCTTGGTGTTTTTTCCTACCTTGTCTTCTAACTCACTGATCCAGTCCTCAGTTTTTTCTAGTGTACTGTTGATGCTTTCTATTGAGTTCTTTATTGCAGCGATGTCATCCTTCATTTTTTCTTGATTCTTACACATGTTGGTGAATTTGTCTTCCATCCTTTTCAGCGTCCTTATGACCATTGCTCTGAATTCTTTCTCTGACATATTGCTTGCCTCCATTTAGTTTACTTCCTTTTCCAGTGATTCCTCTTTTTTTTCATATGCAGGCTGTTTCTTTGTCTCCCCATGATTGCTCCTCTCAGGGTGTCTGGTTATGTAGCTCTCTCTCCCCTGCATTTACTTAAAGGCACAAAATACAACATGACAAGACAAGATGCACAGGGCACCAAGCACAAATGTATTCATGATACTAATAACCCCAAATAAAGGTGACTACCAGAGAAAAGAGAATTAGGGGATAGAAGAGTGAAAAAATGTTATTGAGAAAAGGAAAAAATGTAAGACAGAAAAGAAAGAGAAGAAAAAAGAAGGGGGAAAATATATGTATATGGGGAGAAAACTCAAAAAAAACAACAACTAATCAAAAAAATGCAAACAACGAACACTCTGAGATGACTACAAACAACAAACAACATCTATTAAAAAATATGCAAACACCAAAACAACAAACTCCCAGATGAATTCGAGGAGGCAGAGCTTTCTCTAGGTGGTTTCTGACCTTTCCATCTATGGATTGCCTCACCAGTTGTGTTTAATTCGCCAATCCCGGATGGGTGTTGTTCAATTGAGCTGTCCTTCTATCTGCTCTATGAGAAGGCACAGGGCCAGTCTGTGTATTCAGTGCTGCTTTGTCTCCCCCTGGACAGACTTTTTAGGCACCCATAGTCAGGGAGACTGAAGTCTCATCCGTGTTCATGGGATCACAGCTGAGGGAGCTGGTCCCTGGGTTTTGTGATTGTAGGGTCCCTGGAGGTATCCGAGGTCTCCCCAGTTGAAGGTAAGGCTGGGCTTCTGATCACAGTCGGTCTCGCTTTCAAGATGGCGCAGTATCTGCAGCAAAACCAGCCACTCTGGGAGAGATTTCAGCCATAGTAGTGGCTGCCCAGCCTGGGGAGCTTGTTCTGCCAGTCCCCAATGGTCCTGTGGAATATAGCGGTCCCTCACTCACAAATACAGACCCTCTCACATGTCCATGCACTTTCCTTTCATTCTCTCACTCACACACTATCTTGTAGCCTGCCATCCCATCAGCAGCCATCTTGGATCTGCAGAAGAGTATTTTCTTAATTTATGTTCCAAAAATTTTGATAAATACTTTTTTAAAAAGCACTTTGGAGGAAATAAATTATAAAACAGTTACCTCTATTAGAGATAATTTATGAACACAGTTAGTATAAATTTTAGCATGCCCAGAAAACAGACAGGTGTTCATTATGTTTTGCTCATAAAGCACAAGGTATAGATAAAATAGAATTATATATAGTTACCAATTAAAGCTAGAGAAAACAGGAAGAAGGCTTCTTACAAAACTGAACAGAGTCTCACCACACAGTTCAAAAAAATGCTCCTTGGTATTTGCCTGACTAACTTGAAAATGTATGTCAGCACAAAAAGGTACTCATATGTATTACAAGTGCCTTTTTCATGAACACCATAACTGGAAACAACTAAGATGGCCTTCAGTAGGTGATTAGATAAACAAACTGTGACATATCCACACACTGGAATATTATTCAGTGGTAAAAATAAGTGAACTATCAACCCATGGAAAGACAGAGAGGAACTTTTAATGCATATTGCTGAATGAAAGAGGCCAGTCTGAAAGGCTATACAGTGTATGATACCAACTATGTGACATTATGAAGAAGGTAAAATATAGGCACAATAAAATGTCCAGTGATTGCTGGTTATTTGGTGGAATTGGGTGGGAGTGAAGGTGAAGTACAGGGGTTTGATGGATAGTAAAATGATTCTGTGTAATATTGTAGTGGTGGGAGCATGGCATTATGCATTTGTCAATCCCATTACTTACAGCACAAAAAGATAATCTTAATATATGCAAATTAAAACATATTTTAGGAGGTTGGATAATTCCAGGAATGAATACAAACTATGACAAGATAATATAATTATAATACAGATGTATGAATCAACCTCACTGAAGTGGGGGATAGCAAAAGGTGCTGCTATAGGTAACTTTGGAAATGAGTCCCTTTCGCAATCCTGGACCGCTGGCTCCTAACCACTCTGCCTGCCTGACTGATTGCCCCTAACCACTCGCCTCCTTGCCTGATCATCCCTAAACACTCTGCCTGCCTGCCTGGTCACCCCTAATGGCCTCTGTCTCGGCCCCCGCCACTTCGGCTTCGTCTGGAAGGACATCCAGAATGACATACAGAAGGCTGTTTGACTGTCTGTTCTAATTAGCATATTGTGCTTTATAAAAGCGCAATATGCTAATTAGACCAGACATCCTTCTGGACAACCTTCTGGATGAAGCCGGGGCTGCAAGGGATGCCCAGGTCCTGGGTGCTAGAGGGAAGCCAGTGTCGGCAGCTGGGAAAAGGAAGGCCTACTCTTGCACAAATTTCATGAATCAGGCCTCTAGTTAAGTAATAATATTAACAAGGCTCAAAGTTTATTCAGATTTCCTTTGTTTATACATATAATGTCCTCTTTTCTGATCCAGGATCCCCTCCAGGACACCAATTGCATTTCATCAACTAAAGTACAATGCCAGTGTGGCTTTCCTTTTGCTTGTAGTTGGCAGTCAGACATCCCCTGTGGGGTCCTGGATTGTGAGAGGGTGCAGACCAGGCTGAGGGCCCCGCCCCCCATGTATGAATTTCGTGCACAAGTCCTCTAATTATAGATATAGACAGTGAACATGGATAATCTTGTAGTGCCAGAAAGTAAGAAACTAAAACCAAAACCAAAACAAAAAGCACACAACCTAAATTAAAAAAGCAATGATGATGATATGTCAAAAGAAAACAGGAGCCAACTGGAAATGCTCCCAATAGTTGGGATAATTTGAAGCACAAAATAAATAAAGTAGTATTGGATTGTAGTCCAAAATACAAAATAAATAACCCTGTATCCATACTGATATATATATATATATATATATATATATATATATATATATATATATATATATATATATTCTAATAAATAAATGTCAGGGACTAAATAAGTCTCCTTTACACAAGAATGCTAAATAATTTATGTAGAGAATCCACTAGCAAGAAGATGGAGCATATCTCCTCACTCACTGAGTGTGGGCTGAGCAGACTGCCTTCCTGCCAAAATCTACAGTAGAAAGGGGGTGGGGGGATTAATTTTACAATAGAGAAAGCTGACAAACACAATCAGCCAGGTGATCAAGGTCAATATCAACAATAATAGTTTGTGTTGATGAAATGTGATGAAAATGACATTTTGCTTCTGTTATCTTTTGCCCAAAGCCTAGGACTGCAGTCTCATCATGAAAAGGCTTGAACCAAATCCCAACTGGATACATTGTACAAAATAACTTACTACTCAACATTTTCTAGGTGATGGTCAAGAGGAGCCTAAGTAGACATGTCCATTAAAAGTAATGTGGCATCCTGGATGAGATCCTGGACCCGAAACCTGACAAGATGTAAACACTGAGGAAACCTGGATAAAATACGGACTTTACTTGAGAATAATGTCCCACATTGTTTCATCAATTGTGACAAATGTGCAATGCTAATAAAAGATGTTAATAACAGGGGGAAATGGTTATAGACTATAGGGTGATTCTGTAATATCATTGCAATTTTTCTACAAATCTAAAGTAATTCTAAAAGAAAAATATTTAAAATCTACTTTTTTTAAAAAAAAGAGCAGGGCAATAGTAGTGAATAAAAAAATTAAACTAAAATGAATAACTTAATAACTTTTCAGAACACAGCCAAGTTGTATGCAAAGGATTCAGTAAAGGAGAGCCTTAATATGGGAGGTCAAATTTATCATGCGATAACGGGGATTAGTCCCTGTGCTGGGTTCCAAAGGCATAATTGGGGGGAAAATCGCATGCTTCTAGCTCCCTGGTGCCAACAATTGGTTCCAGATGAGCAGAAATGCTGGGATGAACAAGTCACATATCTCTCATCAACAGAGAAAATGGGATAATTTATTAGACATTTCTTCATCTCTGAACTAATTTGGTAATTGATCGTAATACATTCAGAAATCAATTAATTAAGACAGAGAAGTTATGTTCTTGCTGCTAGTATAAAAAGACCTGTAACAAAGCAACAGTTGATTTAAGGTGAAATTGCTCTTTCTGTCGGTTCAAGGGAATATCTCATTGCCATTTCTACACATCCTTTTCCTTTACCATTGGAAAAGCGCTCACACCTGTACCCACACAAGTCTTTCCCACAGAAACTGCCAGTCCGTACTGTCACCTTTATGCACCTACTTCTATTAAATCAGCTTTGTGTATTGAAACTTTACTGCCCCACCCCTCAAAGCCTCTCTCATGTTCAGCCCTTGTTCAGGAAGCTTACCGAAATAATCCTCGGTGACCTAAACTGGCAATTAATATATCATCTACTTACCATTTTGGTGCTTTATTTAATTTTGTCTTTTAATTTACCCCAATTTCTCCCTTTTTATTGTATTTCCTTAAAATTACAAGATTCTTGTACACAGCCGTGAATAGACTATATCTTGCTACACTGACATGAATTGATGAAAAAAGGCAGACATTTTCAGATCATGTATTTTCATCTTCAGATATGTCAAATCTGATCAAAATTTCAGAAACTTTAGATTTAATTTTATAACCTTGACCTTTTGTAACCTTTCCATCAAACTTAATAAGTTTGATGGAAAGTTTGGCAGGCTCCAGTCAGTATTCTCAAGTAAGAAACTTCAATATAGTTTGCTGGTATAGTTAGCTACATGTGATTTTTAACAAAATGCCTCATTGCTGTTGGTGAGAGCTTCCTATTGTTGTCAAGGGCTAAGTGTGATCAGTGACCACGTACCTGTTACCTACGCATCAAAGCAGCTGGCTCCTCCCTGATAAAATCTTAACCATGATCCATATTGTGCAGCTTCACCTATGCTTTCCACGCCATAGTTGCACAACGTGACTGTGCTTCAGGTGACGATCTACATTGTGTCCTGTTGTTATACTCACTTCCTCTCTTAATGACTACACTTATTTATTTTTGTTCACATCCTACTTGCTAATTACTCATTTCCAATTATGAGTCAGATTTCTTCTGAAGCTTAATTACTCCTCTGGTTGAAAATGACAAATTAATTTGCTTATTAAGTCTTTAATACCTTTAAGTTCAACGACTTAGGTATCAAGAGAAGAATACTTTAGATTCAAATTGTAGAAAGTCAGTTCTAATAAAGCATTTCTAGAAAAATGTATGAAAGGCTCCTTGTCCCCCAGCCACAGAATAATTAAAATGCTATATATTTTGATTATTTTCTATATTATCATGTATTTCCTTGAAAAAAAACAACAACACAGTTTCTGTATTTAAAACATGTGTGGATAAAACCCAAGTTTCATAATTTTTTGTACAATTTAGTCCCCCAAACAATAATAAAAATTGGACCATGTGATTTAAGCTTACTGCTCACTTTTTCATTATTTCCATCTTTTGATACAGGTAAATTCTTACTGTCAATACTGTAAATAATCTTATAGAAGATGGGACAGATGAATGCTGAAGCCAGTTAAGAATTTATTTTTTACAGAAATATAAAGTTAAATTTTATTTTATATCTACTTTTTGGCTGAAAGCAGAGACAATTCCCACATTACAGTTTCCCATACTCACCCCTATTGTTGACATTAATGTGGGACATTTGTTTCAATTGCTGAACTAATATTGATACACTATTATTAAAACTCTACTGTTGACCGAGGAGCAAATACAATGAACAAAGAAGCCTTTTCCACAAGTGGTGCTGAGACAACTGGACATCCACATGCAAAAAAAATTCAATCTAGACACAGATCTTATCACTACACTAAAATTAACTCAAATGGATCATAGACCTAAATGTAAAATGCAAAACCATAGTATTATCAGAAGATAATATAGGAGGAAACTTAGGTGATGTAGGGTTTGGTAATGACTTTTTAGATACAACACCAAAGGCACAATACATAAAGAAATAATTGCTAAATTGGACTGCATTCAAATTAAAAAGTTTACCTCACAAAAACACTGGTAAGAGAATCAAACACAAAAACACAGATTGGGAGAAAATCTTTGTAAGGATAATGAACTCTTTTCCAAAATACACAATACACTCTTAAAACTCAACAGTAAGAAAATGAAAAACCCAATTAGAAAATGAATAAAGAGCTCAACAGACACCTCACCAAAGAAGATATACAGATGGCAAGGAAGCATATGAAAAGATGTTCCACGTCCTAAGACATTATGGAAATGTAAATTAAAACATCGAGATGCCACACCTACTAGCATGGCCGATATCCAGAGCACTAACAACACCAAATGCTGCTGCTGCTGAGGAGCGTGAGACCTTTCATTCATTGCAGGTGGGAATGCAAAATGGTAGTCACTTTAGTAGACCGTGTAGTGGGTTTCTTACAAAGTTCAACATAACATAGATCCAGTAACTGTGCTTCTTGGTATTTACTCAAAGGAGTTGAAAACTTATGTTCACACAAAAACTGCATAAGGGTGTTTATAGCAGTTTCATAATTGATTCATAATTGCCAAAACTTGGAAGCAGGCAAGATGTCCTTCAGGTAATGAGATATTTTTCAGTAGAACTAAAAATAAATGAACTATCAAGCCATGAAGAGGAATGATGGAAACTTAAATAAATATTACTAAGTGAAAGAAAGCAACCTGAAAATGATTTTAGTATGCTTTCAGATGAAAACTACTTGAGATGTATTATGTCACATTGTATATGATATGATGTTTGTTTGCATGTAAGTATTTAAATGAGATTGTATGTAATACATAAATATTTCTCTTCTATATTTTATTATATAATTCCATGTTCATTTGTAATGGTCCTTTGAGAATACTGGAAGAAAAGATGGAATTTTAGCATGAAACCTTTTGAATGTTTTGTTCAGATGGGTCTAAGAAGAAAACACTGATCAGTGAGCATATAGTGAATTTAAAGAGAATGTTTAAAAATTTGTTTTTAGGATTACATAATATGTGATGATTAATAATGGGTAGACATGGAGGCCTATAACACATGCAAAAAAATGGGATACATCAAGCTCATTTCAGATATTTGCATTTCAATGATCCCCTGGATTCTGGAAACTTATTTTAAAAAACAAACATTTGATTGATTTCAGAGAGGAAGGGAAAGAGAGACAGAAACATCAATGATGAGAGACAAGCATTGATTGGCTGCCACCTGCAAGCCCCATACTGGGGACTGAGCCCTCAATCCAGGTATGTGCCCTGACTGCGAAATAGAACCGTGATCTCTTTCCTAGTTCATAAGTCATTGCTCAACCACTGTGCCACACTGACTGGGCTGGAAACTTTAAGACAGCATATTGTTCTGTGATTGCTACTTCACCTAATTAATGTTTACTTATTTGTTCCTTCCTCCTTTTTTTCTGCCTTCCTTCCTTTGTTTATACTTTCAGTAAATTAACATCTATTTGATATCTCTGTGTTGGAACCCTTGGGAGTGTTCAACTGGCATAAAGATCTTTCTAGAAATATAAATTTCATTTGGCAAAAAGCTGGATATGGTGCTTACTAAAGCACTCTCCTGTCTCCATATCCAAGATATTATGACAAAAATAAAAAATATCAATGTACTTACTAATTTATTTTTATCTTTCTGGCTCCATGTCAAATGCTTAGGTTGGAGGGAAGAACAGAATGAAATACTTACTATCTTGAGTAACCTCATAATGCAAACAGATGGGAAATTTGCCTGGTATAAATAAGATGATTTTTCAAGCTGTAAACACTTTGGGGACAACTTTAATAGCTTCTCACAGCTTCAGCAAGTGAAACATGTATGTCTCAAAAATATTGATCAAGTTTTTGTGAAATTAAGAAATGTACCTGTGACATTTTCTGTCATTCTAGAGCACCTTAATCTTACTTAAACACTTTTAATGTTGAAATAAGGATTTTAAGCACTCATTATATGTCTCTTCCTTCTATATCATTATTGGGTGTATATACATAGTCCAGAATTCTATTATAATTGCAATTAGTGATTTCTTTCCCAATATGTTTATGATCCCATTGGGAGTACTTGAAAATATTTATAGTATTGAATTTTCTTCCTAGAATATAATTTCTTTAACTTCTATCGTCACATCCTGAAGTCTCGGAGTCTACTGATACTTTTTAACTTATGACTTGGGTAAAATTATAAACCTCAAAGGTGTGATTAAATGAATCTATGAAATACACATTGAGATGACATAAGCCAGTACTGATGAATGCACTTAAAACACACACACACACACACACACACGCACACACACACACACACACGCACACACACACACACACACACTTCCTCTGACTGCACCTTGGGATTCCAGTAAATTATTGTCAGTAATGAACTGCAGGTACTTTTTGATAAGACAGGGATGAGCATTTGGTTGTTTATCATTTTTCCTCTACCAATGTGACATCTCTGCTGATTACTTATATTATGGCTAATTTGCAGCTTATTATCCATCCTAGTTTCTTAATAAATGTCTGATTAAGTGACGGAAGCTGTCACTTTGCCTCCATGTCCCCACTTCCCAGTATAATATCTGCAAACATTTTTGGGGGATAAAAACTGCTGGACGTCACACATGTCATTTGCAATCATGTTTTATTGCTTCAGAGGGGGCATGTTAAATAAATGCCCTTCACAACTAATTACCACAAACTAGACACATGTAATTAGTTACCATATTGTTGCTTTGTTTTCACATTTTAGGCTTTGAATACATGACTGTATTGGGAAAATTAAGAAAGTGTGAGTTGTCTAATGTGAAAGAGATATTCTTATCTTGGAGGAATAGTCAAAATGAGGAAGTTGACAATGATTTATACACTGGATTAGCATACTAAGTTAACCAAGAGATGGACAGACACAAGAAAACCTGTGTGACCACAGAGGTGACCTCTCAAATAAAGCTGGAAAACTCACTGGGAGAACCATTTCCAGAATGTTTAAGAATAATGGGTATGAAGAAAGAACCATGGCTTCTGTGGTGGATGAAAGTGATGCTCATAAGCCTCTTCCTTTGTTCTTTCTCATCAACATGCATGAGAAACCAAGATTAAGTTTGTAAAAATACAGGTAAGAAATGACTTGATGTCTTCAAAAACACCTGTTTCAGAATAGCATGCTTTACTTTGCAAATTGAGGTTTTTATTGGTGTGTGATTTTGCAATAAAGTTGTGTTAGCATCACCAATCTATGTAATAACTTTCAAAATGGACTTCTTGGAAATTAAGTTAAATGTAGTTATAAAAATATTCTTATTATATTTTAACTTTTTTTCTTTTTTAAGATATATTTTTATTGATTTTTTACAGAGAAGAAGGGAGAGTGATAGAGAGTTAGAAACATCGATGAGAGAGAGACATTGATCAGCTGCCTCTTGCACAGTGTCTCCCACTGGGGATGTGCCCCCAAACAAGGTACATGCCCTAGACTGGAATAGAACCTGGGACCCTTCAGTCTGCAGGCCAGCGCTCTATCCACTGAGCCAAACCAGTCAGGGCAACTTTTTTTTTTTTTCTTTATAACTACAAAAATCTCAGTTTGTCAGACCCAAATTATTGTCATAAGATGAGACGGGGAGGAGTAGGCACTCTTGTCCCTTTGTTGGAAGGGGACAGAGACACCCTTTCTCCCTGAGAAACCAGGCAGAAGACAGTCATTTGACTACATTATTTTTAAGCAGAAAATGTTTCTAGACTTTTCAATATTTGATAATCAATTCAATAGGGCACATACTCCTCTAAAGAAATATTTTATTTGAGTATAAAATACATGTGGGAAACTGTACATATCCTAAGTAGATAGCTTGATAATTATTTAGAAAATGAACATGCTAGCATAACCACACTCCAGATGGAAGTACAGAATACACCAGTGTTTTAGAAGAAACCCTGTGTTTCCATCTACTGCTAGCCCTGCCAAGAATTGTGTCTCTTAATTTCTAGTATTATAGATTAATACGCTTCCTTAAAACTTTTTATAAATGAAACCACATGATATACCTTTTTTAAATGTTTAATATTTAAAAAATATTTTTGTTAGATTTACATGAGATTTTAGTGTTAATAATTTTTTTTTTCTTTTCAGTTCCATGGTGCAAATGTACCATAACTCATTTATCCATTCTACTGTTGATGGTAGTTCCCACTTTGGAGCTAATTTATGTAGTGACATCATGAGCAGTCTTATGTAAGTCTTTGGTTGGCTGGGATATTGGGTACACAAGTTCTACTAGATATTGTCAAACAGATCTCCAAACTGGTTAATCACAATTATGCTCTCTTTAGCAGTGTAGGAGCGTTCTGTAGGGTTCATACTATCATTAATCATGCGTCTTTTTTGTCTTAGCCTTTCTGGTGTGTATGCAGAGATATCTTATCATGGTTATAATTTGCATTTCTCTGATGATTGATGAAATTGAGCACCTTTTCATTTGTAGGCCATTTTAATATCCTTTTAATAAACTGTATATTCAAGTCATTATCCATTTTTTCCCATTGACTTGTCTTTATGTAGTCTGCCTATAAGGCATGTTAAATTGTATAATCTTTTTTGCAATGACTGAAATATGAAAATTCTTTGGCACTTATCTTGGATTTTCATTGATGTGTGACCACAACCTGGTCATTTCATGCTGGAAGCTATCAGTTGTCAACACTATCATGAAAGTGCAACAGGGAACTTGGAAGGCTGATGGACCTTTAGCAAGGGCTAAAGCTATGCACCGATTGTTCTGTTGAGATAATGGTGGCTCAAGCAATTTCCTGATCTAATAGTTTCAAAGTAAATATTTACTAATATTCACTGACTTTTAAGATTGTCTGCTACTGGATTGCCTGCCTAACTAAGGGCAAGATAATGTATTCTAAAGTTGAATAAAAGCTAACAGGGCCTGGGCCCCAGTGGAGCCTCTCCACTAGAGAAAGGTTTTCCACCTGGCGCCCCAGGCCTTCTAAATTCATATTTCTTGTCTAGTGTATTTGTTTGTGCACAGCCCCTTTACAGATGAATGTGGCATTGACATCTAGTGCCTCGAAAGGGACCTGGAGAAGAAGATTCACCGGAGCAAAAAATGAAGTTCACTGGAAAGGTGAGAAGATCACCAAAAAGGTGGGGAAATTCATTGTGTACAAAGCCCATGCCAGTTTTGGAAGTGGCAAACCATAAATGGGCAGGAGCATATTTTATTTCAGCCAGGCTATAATGGGGAAGAATTTGATTAAAAGACAAAAACATCATTGTAAATTTTTAGCTTGTATGCTCAAAAATAAAGGAATTAAAATGTCAAAAGGTACTCTCTTAAATCAGGCTCAAGGAAAATGAGTGCCCTTGTCATCTTTAACTACATGGGCTCTTGTTTGAACTGCATTATGCCCAATTGGTATTGGTGATCAAACGTCTGTAATATCTAAGGCACCAGATCCTCTGCCTCCAATGTGGAAAGGCTCAACAGCTAGAGAAGATGGGGCTAATAGTCCTTTAACAAAAGGACTCCTTAATACTTTGTCTGAAAATTACCATATGACACCTTGGGACAGGCAGATTTTAGCAAAATAACTTTAGAGGTCAGTCAATGCAATGGATGGCAGAATAGGATAATATCCATGAAAAGAATTCTGAATTATTAAGTCTTGTCTATATGTTATGGGTGCTTGTCTGTTGTTGTTGTTGTTTTATCTGTCTTTGTAGTTTATTAAGCATGCCTTTAATTTAATTTAATAGAAAAGAAACAGTAGATGGCCAGACCATTACTAAATTTTGCCAGAGCAAACAGAATGTGGGAGTGGGGAGAGATAGAATATGAGCAGTACATGTGGCTGATAACACAGGTTCTAGGAAAATTCCCTAGACAAAAGGAAGTAACTAAAAAATGCCCCAGGCCATTAATTACTAGTCTTTTGGTGATCCTGTAAAATGGACACCCACTCTCAAGAGTGTTATTAAAAGTCTCATTTTCGCCATGTTTTTATTTCCCAGTCCATCATTTGAAATTTGAATAGTTGAGACATTTCTCACAATTTGGGGAATCGTCTGAGATTTCTGTACCCATGAGAGAAAGTCTAGCTTCAGAAAAGGCGCATCCCACCTGATTTTGGGTTGCCTCTTGGAGTGAGCCTCATCTCTCCACAGATGCTATAGAATAAACCCAAGACTGTTTTTTTCTTTAAAATATGGCAAAAAGGACACAAGGAAAATATACAGGCTGTATTTGGGCAATAAGATTAATGTTTTCATAATAATAGGTAGTTCTTAAATAATAATGTACCACATTCCAAGGTTGCCTCACAAATTGTGGGGGAACTCCTGCTTTTAGAAAATAAAAATAAAATAATACTTTAACATTAAAGCCACTGAAAATCAGTAAGTTATCTCTGTTACAGAATTTGCCAAAGTAAATGCCTTGGATAATAATAATTGGCTTTAAAATCTCAAAATTGTTAAAACATAAACAAATAAATGTAACTAAAATGAATAATTTGTAATAAAGATTTTCAGTAATAATTATAAATATATTAATAATGAAAGTCAAGTCACTCAAGAGGACTGCACTATGTTAGAGGAAAGAGCCGGTCACATTTCCCGCAGCAGCAACCTTAGACGTTATCTCTAAGGAAGAATGTGGCAGTTTTAAAATTCAAATGGCTACAGGCCTGCTCCCTTCTCCCCTTGCCTTTTCACCAGCCTCATATATAGTTTTCCAAAGTCTTTGGTAACTTAAAACTTTAGAACATTGTTGTATCAAATAATAAAAATTGTTAAATATCTAGTTATTTTAAAATGACAAAATACTGAAATATTAATCTGAGTTTGCCTCATATGAAAAATCTAGAGGACAGAATTGAATCTATTAATTAAATATGTCTTGTATTTTATTTGAAATATATTCTTAAAAATATAAAATATTAGAAATGCTAAGTATTTAATTTGCCACCTAAAATTCAAGGCTTCTAAAAGTTTAAAGTTCAAATTAAGTTGGGAGAAATTATATGGTTGTGATAACAAAATGCATAAAGTATAGAAATTCATTTTTGAGAAAAATAATTCTTGGATTTTCTCTGGAGAAATTAGTAGTTCAAAATATATATTATAGTCTTTATGTGTACTATGTGTGGTAAAATTTCAACCTAGAATATAATCTTATTGGCCTAATTAAAAAAGAGGATTAATTCTATGGTCTGAACCAAAATTTTAATATAAAAACAAGTTTAAGTTTATTAATGTCTTTTAGAATAATTACAAAGGTGTGTTGATAAATGTCAATCTAAGAAATGCTGGTTGTTTACTTTTAATTATCATTGGAAAATTAAGGTTTAAATATTGTATAGTTTTAATAATAGAAGGCAGAACATACATTTTAAAGGAAAAGGAGGAAAAAGTTCTGTACAAATAGCTGAATGGATATAAAGTTAATGGCAGAAAGAAAGAATATTAGAGTAGGAATGCATTTTTAAAGGACATAGAAAGAAAGTTTGAAGACTAATTTGAAAGTATTAAATTTATGAAGGTTATGTATATGATGAGAAGAAAAAAAGAATTTTTGAAAGAGAGAAGTGAATTCTAAAGTTAACTATTTGCAAAAGTTGTAAAAGGGTCATAAAATATCAAGGAAGTTTAAACAAAAGCTAGACCACTACCCTTATCTCCTGCCAAGGAGAGATTAAATGGTTAAAAGAAAAGGGAGGGAAGAACAAGGTTGCATACATAATGCCTCAGACAGAATGCTCTTCAGATAGGCTGGGGGGTGGGGTGGCATCTGTACTTCAAAGGTCAAATGTATAACTTTGTTTACTTTTTCAATAAAGATGCATACTTTAATTACTCTATAAATTAGCTTTATATAATATAATCAAGGTCTCATATAAACCCATTTTTATGAGAAGCCAATATTTTATGATGAATTGGTTCTAACAAAGCCCAAAGTAAAATTTGCATACATATGCAAATAAGCACTAGCCAAAAAGAATGCTATTTGAAAATAAAGTTAAGCTTAACAAAAAGGAGAAATTTTAAAATTCCTTCCGCTACTATTTACAAAGTAAACTAAAAGTTACTATTCAAGCATTATATCTCACCATTAATGAGACGCCATAAGTAAAAAGAGAGTTACTTTTACTTGAAATGTATGCATTGCGGTATTGGCCAGCAAACCTCTCTCCTACTGTTTTTTTTTTTTTGTTTTTTTTTTTTTTAAAGCAACCAAGTTTGTTGCTCTGTTTAAAAGAAAGTAAAAAGTTTTTTTTGTTTTTTTTTTTTTTAAATAAACTAGAAATTCTGGTTTATTCTATTATGCAATATGTTTACATTTTAATGTAATATTTTTTTTTTAATTTCTTTATTGATTAAGGTGTCACATATTTGTCCTCATCCCCCCATTCCCATCCCACCCCTCTCCCCACGCATGCCCCAATCCCCTGTTGAACTTAACCGTTGGATAGGCTTATATGCATGCATACAGGTCCTTTGGTTGAACTCTCCCCCTCCCCCCACCCTCCCCCTCCCCTCCCCTATCCTCCCTCTGAGGCCCGATAGTCCGATCGATGCCTCCTTGCTTCTGGTTCTGTTCTTGTTCCTCAGTCTATGTTGTTCATCATTTCCTCTAGATGAACGAGATCATATGTCACTAGATATATACTAATAAGAACTGAATGTGAGACGAGTAACAATATTTATGCTGACAGGCAAATGAATCAATCTGTAGCGAGCTTCCCCCTGGACCAACAGTTCTTTTGAGACCCAATTTCGATGTCCAGTAGTTCCTTATGTGTACATGTCAGCACTGACCCCTCAGCTCTGGATGGTGGACAAATGGTGGTAACGGAGGTCTGACTCCCTCTGGTTTGGTCTCGGCCGAACCCAGGGGCACGGCGTCACCCAGACTAAGGGGAACGTGGCCTCACCCATACCCAAGGGGCGCGTGGTCTCACCTGGGCCTGGGACCCAGCCTCACCCGGATGGATCCAGGGGCGCATGGCCTCACCCGGACCCAGGATCTGGCTTCACCCGTACCCAGGGACGCTTGGCCTCTCCCAGACCCAGGGGCACATGGCCTCACCCGGGCTTAGTTGCACAAGGCCTCACCTGGATCCAGGGACACATGGTCTCTCCCGGACCCAGGGACGCTTGGCCTCTCCCAGACCCAGGGCCACTTGGGCTCACCCGGGCCTAGGTGCACGAGGCCTCAGCCGGATCCAGGGACGCATGGTCTCACCCGGACCCAGGGACGCTTGGCCTCTCCCAGACCCAGGGGCACGTGGCCTCACCCGGGCCTAGGTTCACGAGGCCTCACCCGGATCCAGGGACACATGGTCTCACCCAGACCCAGGAACGCTTGGCCACTCCCAGACCCAGGGCCACTTGGGCTCACCCGGGCCTAGGTGCACGAGGCCTCACCCAGATCCAGGGACACATGGTCTCACCCGGACCCCGGGACGCTTAGCCTCTCCCAGACCCAGGGGCACATGGCCTCACCTGGGCCTAGGTGCACGAGGCCTCATCCGGATCCAGGGACACATGGTCTCACCCGGACCCAGGGACGCTTGGCCTCTCCCAGACCCAGGGCCACTTGGGCTCACCCGGGCCTAGGTGCACGAGGCCTCATCCGGATCCAGGGATGCATGGTCTCACCCGGACCCAGGGACGCTTGGCCTCTCCCAGACCCAGGGCCACTTGGGCTCACCCGGGCCTAGGTGCACGAGGCCTCACCCGGATCCTGGGACACATGGTCTCACCCGGACCCAGGGATGCTTGGCCTCTCCCAGACCCAGGGCCACTTGGGCTCACCTGGGCCTAGGTGCACGAGGCCTCACCCGGATCCAGGGACACATGGTCCCACCCGGACCCAGGGACGCTTGGCCTCTCCCCGACCCAGGGCTACTTGGGCTCACCCGGGCCTAGGTGCACGAGGCCTCACCCGGATCCAGGGACACATGGTCTCACCCAGACCCAGGAACGCTTGGCCACTCCCAGACCCAGGGCCACTTGGGCTCACCCGGGCCTAGGTGCACGAGGCCTCACCCAGATCCAGGGACACATGGTCTCACCCGGACCCAAGGACGCTTAGCCTCTCCCAGACCCAGGGGCACGTGGCCTCACCCGGGCCTAGGTGCACGAGGCCTCATCCGGATCCAGGGACACATGGTCTCACCCGGACCCAGGGACGTTTGGCCTCTCCCAGACCCAGGGCCACTTGGGCTCACCCGGGCCTAGGTGCACGAGGCCTCATCCGGATCCAGGGACGCATGGTCTCACCCGGACCCAGGGACGCTTGGCCTCTCCCAGACCCAGGGCCACTTGGGCTCACCCGGGCCTAGGTGCACGAGGCCTCACCCGGATCCTGGGACACATGGTCTCACCCGGACCCAGGGATGCTTGGCCTCTCCCAGACCCAGGGCCACTTGGGCTCACCCGGGCCTAGGTGCACGAGGCCTCACCCGGATCCAGGGACATATGGTCTCTCCCGGACCCAGGGATGCTTGGCCTCTCCCAGACCCAGGGCCACTTGGGCTCACCCGGGCCTAGGTGCACGAGGCCTCACCCGGATCCAGGGACACATGGTCTCACCCGGACCCAGGGATGCTTGGCCTCTCCCCGACCCAGGGCCACTTAGGCTCACACGGGCCTTGGTGCACGAGGCCTCACCCGGATCCTGGGACACATGGTCTCACCCGGACCCAGGGACGCTTGGCCTCTCCCAGACCCAGGGCCACTTGGGCTCACCCGGGCCTAGGTGCACGAGGCCTCATCCGGATCCAGGGACGCATGGTCTCACCCGGACCCAGGGACGCTTGGCCTCTCCCAGACCCAGGGCCACTTGGGCTCACCCGGGCCTAGGTGCACGAGGCCTCACCCGGATCCAGGGACGCATGGTCTCACCCGGACCCAGGGACGCTTGGCCTCTCCCAGACCCAGGGCCACTTGGGCTCATCTGGGCCTAGGTGCACAAGGCCTCACCCGGATCCAGGGACACATGGTCTCGCCCGGACCCAGGGACGCTTGGCCTCTCCCAGACCCAGGGCCACTTGGGCTCACCCGGGCCTAGGTGCACGAGGCCTCATCCGGATCCAGGGACACATGGTCTCGCCCAGACCCAGGGACGCTTGGCCTCTCCCAGACCCAGGGCCACTTGGGCTCACCCGGGCCTAGATGCACGCGGCCTCACCCAGATCCAGGGACACCTGGTCTCGCTTGGACCCAGGGGTGTGTGGGCTCTCCCAGACTCAGGGGCGCTTGGCCTCGCCCGGGCACGGGATCCAGCATCATCCGGGTCCAGGGGCACTTGGTCTCACCCGGACCCGGAGTCCGGCCTCACCTGGACCCAGGGGCATGTGGCCTCACCTAGACCCAGGGACTTGAGACCTCACTTATACCCAGGGGCGTGTGACCACACCCGAGCCCAGAGGCGCGCAACCCCGCCCGCACCCGGGTCTCAGCGGGGCCCCATCTTCCCGATCCCAATTCCTGCCGGTCAATCCCCCCTCAGCAATTCCCCTGGCCATCCTTCCAGAGCTCCAGTATGGCTGCTGCAGAACTCGTCGGGCGGCGGCTCGGCGAAGCTCCGGTGCACCCGGTGCATGGCGGTGGGCCAGTCTGGCGTCGCTGCGTCGGCCCTTGGGTCTGCATCGGTGGCCGGTCGCCGAGCATGTGCACCTGGCCGCTTCTGGGGCGTTGAGATTCTTGACGGACTCAGAGGTCAGCAAGCGCGGAGTCTCCCACCCCATGTCTCATAGGGGCTCGTCTGTCCGTGCTTGGCTGCCAGTGGAGCCGTCCCCTCAGCCGGAGACCGCCGGGGGAACTGCGCCGAGCACGTTCCAGGCCGCTGTTGTATCGCCTGAGCCATAGTTCTTTTGTGTCGCCTGAGCCGTAGTTCTTAAAGTGTGGTCTTTGGGTCACCGGCATCAGCATCATCCCACATACCCCTTTTATTCTAGTTGTAGAGCATCTACTCAGCCAGCCCTATGGTGGTCTTGGATGGTGTCTGCTCTGCTCTCTTGTCGTAGTCTCAAAGTTGTTGTGGTAGGCAAAAATCAGGCTTCCGCCCTATGCCTCCATCTTGGTCCTCCTTTGTATAGTTAAGTCTTGATTGTTGTTGGTGTCACTGGGGGGGCTCTCTTTGTCTATAAAGGAAGAGTTGCTGTGCAGGAGACACGTTTATGGGCCGGGTCTTGGTGCAGCAAAGCTTTGGCGCTCACTGAATATTCCCGTTGAATGTGTCCCTTATGCACGTGGTTGAAATCTGGTGTCATCTCCCACAGACCACTAGATGCCCTCGTTTCTGGGTCTCCAATGGGGTGTAGATCAGCTACTGCCTTAGGCACTCAGCAAGGATTACAGCAAAAACTGTAGTTTCTTCCTCCTGTCTGAGTGGCCCTGGAGCAGTCCGACTAGAACAGCAGATCATCTGGTCCGCTGCCAGAGGGCAGGCTACCCACATGCATAAGCCGTCGCTTGGGGCGCAGGTGTGCCTGCAAGACTTGTAGGGCGGGTCTTCAAAACGTGCGGGGCGGGTCCCAGGGCGGGGCGGGGTCTCAGGGCGCCAACAGGCCATGGTGCGGCGAGCCGCAATGCCTGTGAGTCTGGTCCTTCTGCCTTCCACGTATCTAAGTCCCCTCGTTCCGCACTCCAGCGCAGCAAACACTGATTGCTGGGCGCACCTCCGCAAAAGTCCCGCCTCTCCCCGCAGGCATCTGGGTCTCCCGGGGTTCGCCAGAAGATGGGTTTCAGGGTGATGGAGAGCTAATCTCCCTTAGGTTTGGAACAAAAGCCCCTTTCCCCCGCCACCAGCCAGACTCACGCACCTCCACACCTCATCCCCTCCGATTTCGCTGGGTGCGAGGCAACAGAACAGCCTTTAACCTCCGCCGCCATCTTTTTCAAACTTCTCAATTTGTGCTTCTTAATCCCTTCATTTCAGTCAACTCTACTGAAGTCTAGCGCCGCCGGGAGGTGCACGGAAAGGGCGCCCGGGCCTCCGTCCGGTGCGCGGTGCGTGCGTCCCGCGGAACCAGGCGCGCGAGGGCCGAGCGGCTGGGACGGGCGCTGGGCAGCCGCCGAGCTCCAGGCACTGCCATCGCCGCGTTCCGGACGTCGCCGCCGCGGCGTCCCCCCAATTTATACTTCTTAATCCCTTGAATTCAGTCAACTCTACTGAAGTCTAGCGCCGCCGGGAGGTGCACGGAGAGGGCGCCAGGCGCGCGGCTGCTGCGCGGTGGGGACGGGTGCTGGGAGGCCGCCGGGCTCCAGGCACCGCCATCGTCGCGTTCCGGACGTCGCCGCCGCGGCGTCCCCCCAATTTATACTTCTTAATCCCTTGAATTCAGTCAACTCTACTGAAGTCTAGCGCCGCCGGGAGGTGCACGGAGAGGGCGCCAGGCGCGCGGGGGCTGCGCGGCGGGGACGGGTGCTGGGAGGCCGCCGGGCTCCGGGCGCCGCCGCTGCGGCGGCGTCCCCAGCGTCCCGGGCCGGGAGGCCTGCGGGGGCGGCGGAGTTGCGAAAGTGAGTGAGTTTCCCAGGGTTTCGCCCGGAATGGGGTTCAGTGCAATCGGAGCCGGCGCTCAGCGCACTCCGGAGCCTTTATCTCCTTCCTGCCAGTGAACTCCGGCCAGGTCATCAGCCGCCCCCTCCTCTCCGGTTCCATCCTCCCCGCAGGCGCGTGTGCTCGTGTCTCCGCCCGTTTCTCCATACCTCAGGCTTTTACGGCTTCCCCGACTGTCCCCGTGGCCTTCTCCTTCCCCCCAGCTGTGGGCATTTCAGTCCAACTTTCCTGTGGTTCTGGACGATGTCCGTTCTGACCTCTAGTTGTATTTTTGAAATTGTTTGCCCGGCTGCAGGTTAGGTGTTTAACCTATGCCGCCATCTTGGATGTCTAAAAGAAACTCCCTAAATGTGGTTTAGAAATTACTCTGGAAGGAAATAGAGGGAAACACTTTTCAAATATTTAGGAGCTGTAAATAAAAGTCAATGTATTAGGCCTTAAAAAGTAGAAATACTAAAAGGATTACATTAAGACCTTACATGACTTTTTAGCAATTATTAAAGGACATTAATTAGATAAGACCTTATCTAAAAATCTCTATGAAAGAAATGACAAATTTATTACTCAATTAAAATGATTCAGTGACACAGCTGTAATTTCCAGCAATTTTGTAAAAAGTAGAAAATTCAACAAATTACGGGACAGGCAATTATAGAACACCAACATCAGCGGCTAAAATCCCAACTTGAAAAACAAAAAGGGGGAATAGTGGAGAAATCTCCTGTAAATAGACCACACCAAGCCTTAATTACTTTAAATTTTTTCACTTGTAATGCTGATGGCAAGACACCCATGGAATTACACTGGTGTCAGAATAAGCCAAAGGAAAATGGTCTGGTTAAGTGGAAAGAACCCAAGTCTGGTTTATGAAAGGGTCCCTTTATTAACCTTTGGTCGAGGAAATGCTTGTGTATTTCCAGAAAACTCCTCCAAGCCCATGTGGATTTCTGCAACATGAATCCGAGAGAGGACCTTGCACCCTGAGCTTCACCCTGTACTTGCGGCTGCAGACAGTCAACTGCTCCAGCTACAGATAGCAGTGACCCTGGGCAACATGCTGAAGATAAGGAATGGGAGGAGAACAAGACAGAGGAGAAACAGTCCAGAAATGACCTGGGGGATGGTGAAGAAGCCTTGCCATGCTAGCAGTCATCAGTTGTGCGATGGTGCAGGTTGCCCTGGACAAAGCCAAAGATGGTTGGATCTGCATTGTCATTCCCCACCATTTGTCCCCCATCCAAATCTCGAATATCATTGCAGTAATATCACAGGGGATAGTGATTGGGAAGGGGACTCAAAAACTAATGGCCCAGAAAGAAGCCTACTGCAAACTAATTCCTTAGATGCCTGGTAGCAATTTAAAAAGGACATGAAAGAATTTAATCCCTTCCACTGGATCTCCTTACATTTGCCTCTTAGCATAACCACTATTGCCTGTCTCATTCTTGTTCTTATATGTTTATATCTAGTCTGCAGATGCAGAACAAAGAGTCTTAAAAGGACTCAAGCCCTTCAGGTGGCATACACTTTTCAAGATTTATTAAGAAAACAAAAAGGGGGAGATGCTGGAAGATATCTATTGTTGACACTATCATGAAAGTGCAACAGGGAACTTAAAAGACTAATGGACCTTGAGCTTTAGCAAGGGTTAAAGCTATGCACTGATTCTTTTGTTGAGATAATGGTGGCTCAAGCAATTTCCTGACCTAATAGTCTCAAAGTAAATCTTTACTAATATTTATGGACCTTTAAGATAATCTGTCTGCTATCGGATTGCCTAAGGGCAAGATGTGTATTCTAAAAATGAATAAAAGCTAACAGGGCCTGTGCCCAAGTGGAGCCTCTCCACTAGAGAAAGGTTTCCTGCCTGATCCCCCATGCCTTCTAAATTCATATTTCTTGTCTAGTGTATTTGTTTGTGAGCAGCCTTTTTTCCAGATCCTGAACCCTAGCCACAAATGGATGCGGCATTCACATTTTCAGGCACTTAAAATGCTATTCTGGCTAAATACAGAACATGAGACCAATTAATGGAGCTCAGAGCTTTAAAATTTAGATATTTCCCTAGTCTTAGGCAAAGTATTATACTAATGTTACTTGTAAACTATTAATAATTAATATATGGCATATAAATATAAACCACTCTCATTAAATCACAAAATCTTTTATTATGTATAAATAATGTTTAATATGTAAATTTTAAGATTTAAATTGTGTACATGTTTTATATAAGTATTTTGATATTACTAATCTGTACTTTCAAGATTTCAAATATGTTATTTAAAATTCCAGCTTTCAATATAGTCATTACATCTCATTTTTTAAATAGAAAGATATTTAAAACTTTCACTTAGCAATGCTTTGCAGTTTAGCAATATTGCATAATATGATTAGAGGCAGTAGGATTAAATAATATTTTCTTTAAAAAGTGTTACCTTTCTTTAAAAATCCATCTTTTTTATGCCAACCTTGATATTAAATGGTATAAAATTTGTCAATACATATCCTTTTAAAATAACTGCCACTTTCTACCTTGCATTCTATAAATCTTCTTTCACAAAAATAACACGGATTTGTGTAATGCCCCACTGTATTTTATGTAAAACAAAAACATAATGATTTCTAGATGCATAAAAGGAGAAATTAGAAAGGTAAT
The DNA here is from genome assembly GCF_027574615.1 of Eptesicus fuscus. NCBI lineage: Eukaryota > Metazoa > Chordata > Mammalia > Chiroptera > Vespertilionidae > Eptesicus > Eptesicus fuscus. Next base: position 36,771,570 of record NC_072474.1, on the reverse strand, counting down.
GTTTGTTGAGCATCATTTAATTTTGGCCATAATTTTCACTATAATTTTATAAGGTAAACTATTGTATCCATTTTATATGTATACTAGAGGCCCAGTGCACGGGATTCATGCACTGGTTGGGGGCATGGCCTGCAGGGATCAACCCGATGTAGGAGTGCACTGACCACCAGGGGGCAGCTCTTGCGTTTAGTATCTGCCCCCTGGTGGTCAATGCACATCATAGTGACTGGTCGACCAGTCATTCTGGTCGTTCTGCTGTTCGGTCCCTAGGCTTTTATTATATAGGATTAGGAAACTCATAATTAGAGAAGTAAGCAAACTGCTTTTCATAGGTAATGCTATAGATCAAATTATGTCCTCTCAAAAGTTGTATGTTAAAGGTCTAACTTCCAAAGCAAGTGTATTTGGAGACAGTGCTTTTAGGTTGTAGTCTATATCTATAAAAGGCTAATATGCAAAGTATCCCCTTGGGAGTTAGACTGGGAGACTGGGAGTTTGATTGCTCACTATGATGTGCACTGACCACCAGGGGGTGGCGCAAAACATGGCAGGCAACCAGAGGCGGCAGGGCGCTGAGAGAGCAAAGGAAGGAGGACGCGGGGAGGTGTGGGTGAACCCTGATTGGCCCTGATCGCCGGTCAGGCCTAGGGACCCTACCCGTGCACAAATTTCATGCACTGGGCCTCTAGTTAGGTAAATGAAGTCAGAAGGATGTGGTCTTAATCTGATAGAACTGGTGCTCTTATAGGAAGAACAGAGAAACCATATCCCTCTCTCTTCTCTTCTCTTCTCTCTTCTCTTCTCTTCTCTTCTCTTCTCTTCTCTTCTCTTCTCTTCTCTTCTCTTCTCTTCTTCTCTCTCTCTTTCTTTATCTCTCTCTGCCATGTGAAGACATAGTGAGCAGGCATTGTCTGCAAGCCAAGAAGAGAGTCCTCACCAAAACCTAGTCATGGTGGCACCCTGATTCCAAACTTCAGTCTCTGAATTATAAGAAATAAATTTTTGCTGTTTAAGTCACTCATTCTACAGTATTTTGATATGTAAGCCTAATATAACTAATACAGGTAAGAATATTTTGTGTACCACTATAGAAATCTCTCTGAAATAGGTTTAATCTCTGGAATTGCATTTAATCTACAGATCAATTTTTAAATAACTTATGTACACTTATTTTTGAGTCTTTTGTCCATAAGCATTGACTTTCATATTCATTGAGTATTTTTTAACAAATTACAATAATGATTAATATATATTTTATATTAATATATTGTATAATTTCCTCATATTTTACATGATATTAAGAATGGCAAATTTTAAAGTATTTTAATTTGTGTGTTGGTGTTATATAGATTTTTTGTTTATAGATTAACTTTGAATATTGAACTTCTATACAAGAATGATACTAAGATCTCATTAACTCTGATATATCTGTAAAATATTTGGGGATTTTATAAAATATCTTCCTTATTCAAACTTTGTGTATTTTGTTTATTTTTCATTTTAACTGAACTAGCTAAGCCTTTCTTAAATTACTAGAGGCCCGGTGCACGAAATTCGTGCATGGAGGGGGGGTGTGTCCCTCAGCCCAGCCTGTACCCTATCCGATCTGGGACCCCTGGAGGGATGTCCAACTGCCCGGTGGGATCGGGCCTAAATGGGCAGTCGGATATCCCTCTCACAATCCAGGACTGCTGGCACCCAACTGCTTGGCTGCCTGCCTTCCTGATTGCCCCTAACCACTTCTGCCTGCCAGCCTGATCACCCCCTAACCACTCTGCTGCCAGCCTGTTTGCCCCTAACTTCCCTCCTCTGCCAGCCTGGTCACCCCTAACTGCCCTCTCCTGCAGGGTTGATCACCTCCAACTGCCCTCCCTTGTAGGCCTGGTCCCTCTCAACTGCCCTCCCTTGCAGGCCTGGTCCCTCTCAACTGCCCTCCCCTGCTGGCCATCTTGTGGTGGCCATCTTGTGTCCACATGGGGGCAGGACCTTTGACCACATGGGGGCAGCTATATTGTGTGTTGCAGTGATGATCAATTTGCATATTACTCTTTTATTAGACAGGATAGAGGCCCGGTGCATGGGTGGGGGCCAGCTGGATTGCCCTGAAAAGTGTCCCTGATCAGGGTGGGGTTCCCTTGGGGCGTGGGGCGGCCTGAGCGAGGGGCCTGTGGTGGTTTTCAGGCCAGCCATGCCCCCTGGCAATCCAAGTGGAGGCCCTGGTATCTGGAATTTATTTTACTTCTACAATTGAAACTTTGTAGCCTGGAGCGGAGCCAAGCCTGGGGCTCCCTCCACGGCCGGCAGCCATTTCTGTTGGGGTTATAATTGAAACTTTGTTGCCTTAAGCAGAGGCCTGGGCCTGGCCAGGGTGTGCGGAAAGCTTTGCTTCCCCTATTGCCGGGGACAACCCTGGCCTGCTCTCTCAACCTCCATTCTGCCGCCATTTCTGTTTGAATTTGTTTACTTTCTATAATTGAAACTTTGTAGCTTGAGTGGAGGCTTAGGCCTGGCAAGGGCAGGCGGAAAGCTTGGCTTCCTCTGTTACCTAGGAAACCTTGCTCTCTGTGGCTGTAGCTATCTTGGTTGAGTTAATTTGCATACTTGCTCTGATTGGCTGGTGGGCGTGGCTTGTGGGTGTGGCTTGTGGGTGTGTCAGAGGTATGGTCAATTTGCATGTTTGTCTATTATTAGGTAGGATGAATAAAATGTATGATAGCAAGCCTTCTTGTCCTATCTGTGGCCTTTGTTGCACAGGTTACTGTGGTACATTTTTAGAGGTGCGGCTAAACTTCAACTGATTGCTAATTCTGCAAGATGGTTTCCATTTTTCTGCACCAACTTGACAAAAATTCTTAGAAATAATTTGAAGACAAAGTGTAAGAATGATTAATTTTCTTAAATTTCCTTGGGGATGACCATATGTAATGTACATCCAAACAAGTTCATATTATTACTAGAGGCCCAGTGCATGAAATTCATGCATGGGGTGGTCCCCTCAGCCCAGCCTGCATCCTTTCCAATCTGGGACCTCTTGGGGGATATCTGACTGCACTCAGACATTCCTTGCACAATCCTGGACTGCAAGCTCCTAATCGCTCACCTGCCTACCTGCCTGGTTGCCTCTAACTGCCCCCCGCCCCCGCCAGCCTGATTGTCCCTCACTGCCTCTGCATCACCTCTAACTGCCCCCTCTGCTGACCTGGTTGCCCCTAACTGCCTCCTGCTGCCAGCCAGGTTGCCCCCAACTGTTAGCCCTGCTGGCCTGGTCACCCTAACTAACCCCCCCTCCCTTGCCAGCTTGGTCACCCCACGCAGCCTGCTTGTTCAGTCATTTGGTCATCCCTCACTAACCCCCCTGCTGGCCTGGTTGTAGGCCGCCATCTTCTGAGGGTGTGGGGGTCAATTTGTATATTACCTCTTTATTACGTGGGATAGTATATCAGCACCCACCCCGATTCCTGCAGGTAAAATGTACTTGCCATGAAGATGTCACCTGGAGGATAGAGCCTTAAGACAGATAAGCAGAAACATTGTTGAGATCCCCCTCACAATTTTCCAGGTGCCTTAATCTTTGCTGGGTCAGAATCTGACCATTCTCAGATCTATATGTTTGTTTTTTTATAATTTACCAGTTTTATCTGTGCTAAAATGTGTTGTTTCAAAAATTTTAAGATAGTTTTAGTGTTTCACAATCCATTATCTAAAAGTCTTCAGGCCACATCTACACCAATAAAAGAGAAACATGCAAATTGACCGTCCCTCTGCTATGCCCACCAGCCAATCAGAGCAAGTATGCAAATCAACCCAACAAAATGGTGGTTAATTTGCATACGCAGGCGCCAAGAGGCCTGGATCCTGGGAACATCCCCAGGACCCAGACCACTCCTAGTCTGTAGGTCCGCGCTTAGGCCCTGAGCAGCAGGGGTCCCAGAATGCCTCCGGCCACTCCAGGCCTATGGGCACAGGCACCAAGCAGCTGGGGGCAGGGCAGACACATCCCCGTGTCACCATGGCGACATGGGGATGTTTCTGCCCTTCCCCCAGCTGCTTGTGTGTGTGCTGGCGCCAAGTGGCAGTCTGGGTCCAAGCCCCCAAGCCCGGCGCCCAGGACGCGGGGCTGGCTGCCGGCCCTGGGGGCATACAGAGACCCTGGCAGCAGCCGCATTGCAGCCCAGGGTCTCCGCATGCTCCGCAGCCCAGCGCCCAAGATGCAAAGCTGGCTGCTGGCCTCGGGAGCATGCCCCTCCCCCCTCTGTGGCAGGGACATGCCCCTAGCCCAGTGAACACAACGCAGGGGGTCCTCTGCCACACGAGCTGCAGAGGAAACACCTTTTCTTTTTTAAAAAATATGTTTTATTGAATTTTTTACAGAGAAGAGGGGAGAGGGATAGACAGTCAGAAACATCAAGAGAGAAACATCAATTATCTGCCTCCTGCACACTCCCCACTGGGGATGTGCCTCCAACCAAGGCACATGCCCTTAACAGGAATCCAACCTGGGACTCTTCAGTCTGCAGGCTGACGGTCTATCCACTGAGCCAAACCAGTTCGAACATAAATACCTTTTATGACCGCTCATTGGCTAAGCTCCCTGTACACCGCCACTTGCAGTGTTCTTGGTAACTTGGGTTATAAGAATCCAAGAAAGTGATCTAAGGTTTTTCCACCATACTCCTGGAGGAAAAAATGAAGGTCCGCTGCTGGAGGGGCTAAGAAATGTCATATCCTGCCCTAGCTTGTTTGGCTCAGTGGATAGAGCTTTGGCCTGCAGACCACAGGGTCCAGGTTCGATTCTGATCAAGGGCATGTACCGTACCTAGGTTACAGGGTCCTCTCTGGCAGGGGCCCAGGTCAGAGCTCATGCAGGTGGCAACCAATCAACGTGTCCCTCTCACATTGATGTTTTTCTCTGTCTCTCCCTCTCTCTTCCACACTTTCTAAAAATCATTGGAAACATATCCTCGGGTGAGGATAAAAAAAAAAAAAGAAAGAAAGAAGGAAATGTCATATCCTATGAAAGACACGTCTTGAAAATGCTTAAAGAAAGTTGTCATTTTTTCACAGTGAAGGGACTAGAGTCCGTGTTGATGAAAACACTTTGGCGGCTGCAATGGCTGGCAGTGGCTGCAGCAGCGGGTTAATGGGGCTGGCTCCTTCCCTTGATCATCCTGGTTGCCTCCTGCAGAGGGTGGCCAGACTGCACCTTAGGCCCGCTTCCCATGGGGAGCTGGCCTAAGCCATCAGTAAAACATCCCCTGAGGGCTCCCATTCTATGAGAGGGGGCAGGCTGGGCTGAGGGAACCCCCATTCATGCACGAATTTCATGCACCAGGTCACTAGTATTATATATTTTGGTATTCAGAATTGTCAGAATTTCTAAAGGATGGTGATGTGCAGAGATCATATAAAAGGTTATGACCTCAGCATAAAGTAACATCACATGATCAAACACATATTACACTGGCAGTTGCATGTCTAAATAAGTACAGAAAGTAACATTAAAGGAAAAGACTATCAATAGTCTCATGTCAAGTCAGGTTTAGTTTAGTCTCTAAAAATGGTTGTACTCCAACTTATGAAAAGTAAAAACTTTTGGCTTTTAGAAATACTTAAACTTTCAAATTGCAGATAATTGATTCTTATCATTAATGAGATTTAAAATGTATAGACCAGAAGATAAGTCTGATGAAGACCTACTTTTCCTTTTAAACCCCAACTAAGAGTTTTTAAATCTAAAATGCCAATGCATTTGTCTAGCCATTATCCCAGCATATCACTCAAGGCAGTGAAAGCAAATCTGAGATAAAGCATCTGTGATATGGGTTGGAAGTGGTTGGTTCTAATTTGAGAAATCCCAAGCAAATTTCTTTGAGGAGTGTGAGTGCAGCATTAATTGCATTGTAGATGAAGTCTGTAAAAAGCTAATTGCTCGAGGTTGCACAGCCCAGTAAGGGACAGAGCTAAAACATGTCCAGTCTATGCCATGCTGGAGCGCATACCTGACTCTTACAAGTGAAAATTTATGTCAACACCTGTTGCAACACATGGTTGGTGGGGATACCAACTGAAACTAGGGCACAGTTCTTCTTGGCATGTTTAAGGGGAAAAATCCCATATACTAGTAGAATAGAGAATACATTCTTGTGCTGATTCCCACTACAAGCAGATAAGGGCTCAGAAAAAACTGAGATATTCCTAAAATTAACCCCTTCCTCTATTTACTCAGCATATTCTCTTACCTGGAATCTTCTTTCTTGTTGTCCTCAAAACCTACCCATTGCTCAGAGCACAGTTAAGGCTCATCTCTGCCATCACCAACCTACCTTTCCTGAAAATACTTTAGAACATAGAGGCTGTGTAATACTAACTGGCATTTAAATTTGTGGTTAGGTGTAACTGACATGCTATGTACAATTATTAACGATAGTTGAAGTGCCATGTGAGCATATATGTGCTTTACATACACTTATTTCACTCCCAAAGCCCTCTAGCACAGTTGTGTAAACAATAAAATACTTCTGCGTGGGTTTGACCACTGGATGCCACTATTTTCTGCTGACTGAATGACCATCTTTGGGACTTAAGAGAAAAATCACCCCTGCATTTAGAGTACCCCCTCAGAATGCAGGCAATTTCCTCCCATTTTAAATAATTCCCAAATCTGGACATTTAAAGCTTTTCATGCCTTTCTTGACTAGCTACTTCTTGCCCAGATATAATGTCCTTTGGGCCCTAAGAAATTATTTATTTATTTTGGACTACTTATAATCGCCTGTCCTATCTGAGAAGAGAGTTAAAGTCTCCTGGAAGCTTAGAGCCAGACCATTGCTGCTGAGCTGAGCTGTGTTTGCTGGGTGCCGGCCAGGGCTCACTGGCACTGAGGATGGAGGGGCCGCTGTGCTGAACAAAGGCACCGTGTAGCTTGAGAAAGGAAGGGATGAGCACAGCCACACAGAAAGCTGAGGATTGGCAAGAAAGCTGAGAACTGAAAACTAAATTACAGGTGGGTGTCTCCAGAGCTTTCACGGTGTTTACTGTGTGTGTGCTTATCCTGTGTCTGTGTTCACAATCCAAGCCTTTCCCTACCTTGCAAATGCCAGACTGCAGATCCTCTTTGCTTTAGTAAAGAACACTTGTAATTATACATTGAACTCCAGAGTTTTAGGGACTCGAGTTAGAAGAGAAATACTCTGATGGGTGGAAATGTGTTCCTTAAAAAAGATCTAAAGAACAAAAAATCCCCCCAAAACAAAAAAAAAACACACAAAAAAATTAGAAACAGACTCATAGATACAGAGAACAGACTGACAGTTGTCAGAGGAGAGGAAGGTTGGGAGGCTGGTGAAGGGATTAAGATGTGCAAATTGGTAGTTGCATAATAGTAAAAGAGCTGTAGATTTCAGCATAGGGAATATGGTCAATCATATCATGTTAACCGTGTATGGGTCAGGTGGGTACTTGAAACATCGGGGGGACCACTCTGTAAAGAACATGATTTTCTAACTACCATGCTGTTCATATGAAACTAAAAAAAATAATATTGAATATAAACTGTAATTAAAAAAATATGTTGGCATCCTCATCTCAGAATCTCAGAATGTGACCTTATTAGAAAATAGGGTATTTAGAGAAATATCAAGTTAAGATGAGGTTACTTGGGTGGGCCCTAGTCCAATATGCCCCATGACCTTATAAAAAAGGAGATTTGGGTACAGAGAAGAGACCAGGGGAAAACATTAGGTAAAGATGTGTTATCAGAGGAAAGCATCTACAAGTCAGGGAGCTGAAGTTTGAAGCCACCACCAGATTCTAGGAGAGGCCTAGAACAGATTTTCCCTCACAGACCTCTGAAGAAACCAACCCCACGGAGATATTCAATGTCTAGCTTCCAGAAGCTGAGGCAATCAAGTCCCATTGCTTTAATTCACCCACTTTGTGGTACCTTACTATGGCAGCCCTAGCCTGCTAATTCACACATTTTCCTGGTTTATGATCACCAGGCTGAGTTCTCCACAGCCATGCCTTTTATCCTGCCCACCCATTACCTCACAATCCAAAGGGCAGTAGGCTTCTATTCTGGGGACCCAGAATCTGGAACTCTCACCATTAGAACCTGGCTGTGTGACCAGGAGACACCAGCAACTTCTCATGGTCTCAAAGGTTTCAGCTGACAAATGGGAATAACTTACATGCACAAATACAAGACAAGGGACCCTTATTGAGGGCTCTTAGAGTTGTTAAGAATCCTTAAGGCATTTCCAGCCAGAGTGAAGGCTGAATGCAGTGGCCAGAGCCAAGGCCTGGGTCCTGGATGCCAGAGGGAAGCCGGTACTGGCAGCCAGGGGGAGGAAGGCCTATTCTTGCATGAATCTTCGTGCATCGGGCCTCTAGTGAAGAAATAACTACGTGAAAAATGTTCAGTGTGATGGGGAAATTACCAATGGAATGTCAGTCATAAGACATGCAGTCTTATCCAACAGGTACAAGAAAAGGTGCTCAACATCACTATCATCAGGGAAATGAAAATCAAAGCCACAATGAGATGTTATCTGACACTTGTCAGAATGTCCATTCATCAAAAAGACAAGAGGTATGTGTTGGCGAGGATGTCAAGAAAAGAGAACACTTGAGCACTGTTGTTGGCAATATAAAGTGGTGCAGTCACTATGGAAACAGTATGAATATTCCTTAAAGAATTAAAAATGGAATTGCCATATGACCCAGCAATCTCAGGAGTATTTATCTAAAAAAATTGAAATCACATTTTGAAAAATATACGTGCAACCTATGTTCATGTCAACATTATTCACTATAGTCAAGATATGGAAACAACCTAAGAGTCCCTCAACAGATGAATGGATAAATAAAATGTTATTCTGGAAATATAATGGAATATTATTCAGCCATAAAAAAGAAGAAAGTTGTGCAATTTGTGACAACATGAATGGACCTTGAAGGCATTATGTTAAGTGATACAAGTCAGTGAAAGACAGATATGTACTGCATGACTTCACTTATATGTGGATCTAAAAAGCCAAACTCATAGAAACAGATTGGCTGTTACCAGGGGCTGGTGGGGGGAACTGGGGAGATGTTGGGCAAAGAGTAAACACTTCTAGTTATAAGATGAATAAGTTGTAGGGATACAAATTACAGCATGGTGACGGTAGTTAATAATATTATATTTTGTACTTGAAATTTTCTAAGAAGGTAGATGTTAATGTTCTCACTACACACATGCACCAAAAAGGTAACTATGGGAGGTAAGAGGTAATGAAAGTATTAATGAGCTTGATTGTGGTGATCATTTTATAATGTATACATATATCAAACATCATGTTGTATACCTTACATGTATACAATTTCTATTTGGCAATCATACCTCAATAAAGTTGGAGGGAAATACTTGACAATGACCACACCACATTAAGGTCCAGCTAAAGTACTTCACAGGGCTGTCCATACTCACATGCTGCCTGCTACCAGTTTACCCAATGCTTTAGCTTCTACTGTCTTTACTCCTGCAGGATGCTCCAGGACTCCTGTCATGTCCCTGCATGGCTAGCCTCTGGAAAATGACCGAGGCCACCTGCCACTCACATTAAGATTCTGGTTCAACTATTTTCCATGCCAGATAATATAGGGATTTTTCTTGAAGTTCTGAAATTCAAAATTCTTTTTGAGGATATAAGCTAGTCCCTGAATGTTGATATCCAACCTTAGAAGTATTTAGACAAACTTGAAAACTCGTTCTCCCCACTAGACAATATCAATAGGACCTGGGTCTTTTCCTGTTATCCTTTCCTGTGAATCCTAACACATTGGTTGAATGAAATAGGAGGCCTCTGCAATTTCTTGGATGCATGGTGATGAATTCCCTGAGGACTGGGTGAATGAAGGACTGAATGAGTCAGAATGCTAGAAACCGCTAACCTGAAGTTACGGGAAACACTTTAGGACACACAATCAAGAAGAGGACCCATATATGATTATGAACATTCTAAATTTAATAAAAGCAACAGGTACACACATCTGATCATGTATCTGACTTTAAGACTCCCTGAAAATATCTTTAGCAGCCTACCAAAATCAATGTGAACTTATAACTCCATCCAGTCTTTAAGAAACAAACATGAAACACTGGAACCTTAATTCAGAATGTATGAGTTATATGCGCTTATAAACTATGAAAAAAAGAATCATTTCCAGAAACCAATTGTTTCACACTAAAAAGTATTTGCAAATATCCCATTGTCTGGAAATGTTTTACAAGTATATTTTTATGGATTAAATTTTTGTCATACAGTATCATCAAGATTCTGTCACATTTCAGTGTTATTGATTTGAAACACAAGTGGATTTTGATATCATTTATTCTGGGCTACACACTGTGTAATTATTCAAATACTTCATTTTCATTTGGGCTTTCCTATTTGTTTTAAATGTTATTACTTGCTTCAATGCTTTTTCATTTTAGTGAGCACACTGATAAATATTTCTATCAATTGCAGATGTGCTTTTTGCATAAGTAACTAAAATGCTAGTACCGTGGTTTAATACAATATTTGACACCACAGGATCCCATAGCAGCAATTAGAAAGTTTGTCTGCATTTGTGTAATTATAAAGACCTTATGGAATGCTGTAAAGTGTGCTTATAATTAGTAATTTTAATGCTTCATATCTTTTTAAAAAGCCTTAGGCACAAAGCCAAGGCTGATACTAGGTAAAATGGTGAAGTAGACCAGATTTGCTTCTCACATTTCTTATCCTTTCATCTGTGCTTATTACTGATTTTTCAAATCTGGATTGGGGTACCCCAAATGGAGTCAGCCTTAGATACCTCTCTTCATACCATCCTTCACCTCTTTTTCTATTAGAATACTCAGATTGTTTCTTCTACTGATTTGTTGATAGTTGTTGCTGTTTGCTCTTGTTGTAGGTTGCCAAAATACTCCTTTTTAAAATTGATTTTAGAGAGAGAGAGAAGGGGGGTGGAAAGAAACATCAATTTGTTGTTCTACTTATTTATGAATTCATTGATTGCTTCTTGTATGTACCCTGACCAGGGATGGAACCCGCCACCTTGGCATATCAGGATGACACTTTAACCAATTGAGCTACATGGCTAGGACTCCAAAACACTCTTTAGAAAATGTAGTGCACACTCAACATAAACTAGGTTGAATGGTCAGCTGGCATGTTAAAGTAAATCAATGAGTTCCTAGGGTCTAAATTGCTTGGTTAGCTGCCCCATTATTTTTATGATTTTACTACTAACATTGTTAGTTCACTAACAGTTGATTTATTGTATGTTCACCAGTAGCTAAAAAAGTGAAGCACCCTTTCTCATGTTAAACAAAAGAATATTCTCCAAAATTTAAACAAGATCAGAGTGACTCAAAGGAAGATATGTACACTTTGCCAACCAAAGCCGGCTGCTCACTGCTGCTGAATGGCTCATTTTTGGGACACCAAACTGAAGAGGAAACTGGCATGCTTCTTGTAACCCTCATCTTTCCATCGGTTACCACTCCCACACAAAATAAGAACAAATGAGCTTGTTCTTATTTTTGAAACTAATTTATGTCAGAGATTTATAAACCAAAAATGGAACATTAAAGCAAATATCTTTTAATGAAATTGGAGATTATAAAATAGCAAGCTTCACCAATATCAGACTGTTTTGATTATCATAACTCTGTAGTACAATTTGAAGTAAGGTAGTGTGATACCTCAATCTTCACTCTTCCAAAAAATTGTAAAAGAGGCAAGGCTTCCTAACACATTCTATGAGGCCAATATAACTTTGATACCAGAACCTGGCAATAATAACACAAAAATAGAAAACCACTGACCAATATCTCTGGCAAATACAGGTGCAAAATTCCTAAACAAATAGAATACAGCACTTCATCAAAAACAACAACAACAAACAAACAAAAAAAGAAAACATCAGGATCAAATGGAGTTCATTCAAGGGGCACAAGGATGGTTCAACATACATAAACCAATGTACTACACCACATTAACAAAAGAAAAGACATAAATCATATGATATTATCAATAGATGCAGAAAAACATTTGAAAAGATATAATATCCATTTATGATTAAAATACTCAAACAAATGGAAATAGTAGGAAAATACCTCAATTTAATAAAGACCATATATGATAGACCCTCAGCTAATATAATGCTTAATGGCAAAAAACTGAAAGCTTTTTTTCTCAGATCAGGAATAAGACAAGGATTTCCACTCTCACCACATTTATTCAACACTAGAGGCCTGGTGCATGATATTTGTGCATGGGTTGCGGGGGGGTGCAGGTTGGGGGGTGGTGTCCCTCAGCCTGGCCTGCACCTTCTCCAATCTGGGACCCCTCAGGGGAATGTCTGACTGCTGGTTTAGGCCCAATTCCGCAGGGATTGCTGGCTCCTAACCACTCGCCTGCCTGTCTGCCTGATTGTCCCTAACCATATCTGTCTACTGGCCTGATGCCCCTAACTGCTCCCCTGCTGTCCTGATCACCCCTAACTGTCTCTGCCTCGGCCCCTGACACCATGGCTTTGTCCAGAAGGACGTCTAGAAGACATCCAGTCTAATTAGCATATTACCCTTTTATTAGTATAGATAGTGCTGAATGTCCTAGCCAGAGAAATAAAGCAAGATAAATAAATAAAAGGAATCCAAATAGAGAAGGAAGAAGTCAAACTGTCACTTTCTGCAGACAACATGATTCTGTATATAGAAAACCTAAAGACTTTATAAAATAAAAACTATTAGAAATAATACACAAATACAGACAACTTGCAGGATACAAAATCAGTGAGCAAAAATCTATTGCCTTCCTGTATAAAGCAATAAAACTTCAGAAAAAGAAATGAAACAACAACAACAACAACAACAACAATTCCTTTTGCAATTGCAACCAAAAGAATAAAATACCTAGGAATAAAGTTAACAAAGGACGTGAAAGTCCTATATACTGAAAATTACAAAGCATTATTAAAAGAGATTGAAAAAGACACAACAAAATGGAAAAATATCTTGTGTTCAGGAAATGGAAAAATCAACATAGTTAAAATGGCCATATAACCCAAAACAATATACAGATTTAAAGCAATCCCCATAAACTTCACTCATGATATTTTGAATTGGTGAGTCAATGCCCTCCACCTATGTCTCATCTATATCCATCTAAGATATGTCTTAATCAATGTGTCTTTAAAATATCTTGATACTTGGTAAGTTAAGTTCCCCTGACAGTTTTTTCTTAAAGTTTATCTTTGATATATTGCTCTTATACATTTCCATATGTTTGTTAAATAAGATTATCAATTACCACACACACACCAAATTAGATATTGACTGGGATTTCATTAAATCTAGACTTAATTCTGTGAGATGCTACTTTGACAATATAAACTCTTTCAAAACATGCACATGGGATATTAATCACTTTTTAAAATGAAGTCTTTATTTGTCTTGATAGTTTTTGTGGGTTCTTCCACATCTTTCATTAAATTTATTCATAAGCCTTTGGAGCTTTGGGTACCATTGTAAATGGTAGAGTTTAAAACTTTTATTTTCCAAAAATTGTTTTTTAATTGTTTCATGCTGGCACTTACAAAATTCCTTTTTTATATTCAACTTATGTTCCGTATCATTGTTCAGTTTTCTTAGTTCTAATTGCTTATCCTGAAACACATTTGTATTTTCTCCCAAAATAAACATTACACATATGAATAATGTCAGTTTTCTTTAATCCTTTGTAATCTATGTTTGCTTGCTATTTTTTCCTTTCCTTACTACATAGGCTCGGACTTCTGAAACAATGATGTTTTGAATTGGTGAGTCAATGCACTCCATCTATGTCTCATTTCTCATCTTACAGGAAGTTTGTTTAGATTTTCATCATTAACTAATAGAGTTGCAATGGTGTTTTAAAGATAATCTATCATAGTAAAGAGCTTTCTCTTCATTACCTGCTTTGCTAGTAGAATTTTAACAGAAAATGATGCTTCATTTTCTCAAATGTTTTCTGCATTATTTGGATGAAAATATATGTTTGTTTTTCTCTTCCATAAATGTAGTAATTACAATAGGTTTAATTTGATGTACTTTGTAGCTTCTTGAAGTCAATGCTAACATACCAATTTTAAAACTATTCTGCTTTTTTAATATATGTATTTAAATATTTCACTTTCCCTAAATCTCCGTTTTGGGTGCACTAGAGTCATATTTTTTTAAAAAATTCATTTAGTTCAAAATATACTGATCTATATACACTCTTATATACAGTGACTTAGTCTTTGACCCATAAGTGGTCCCAAAAAGTATTGCTTGATCTTCAAATATATGTGGAATTTTAAGTATTTTTTATTATCATTATATAATTTAATTCTACTGTGTATAGAAACTATCCTCTGTATGAATTGAATATTTTTATATTTGTTGAGACTTAATATGTGCCCCAGCCTGTGGTCAGTTTTGGTAAATACCCGTTGTGTGCTGGAGAAAAATGTAAACCCTAGAATGGCTAGATGTAGTGTTCTTCATGTCCAATGACATAATGTTAGTTTATTATGTTGTTGAAATATTTTACACCCGTACTAAATTTTGTTTCTTCATTCTATTAGTCACCTACATACCATTAGGATTATAGATTAGTCTATTTCATACACATTTTAATTTTGATATTACAACAAGTTTTCAAGGGGAAAACTTTTACCTGGGAAATTAAGTATTTTACCTTGAATTTTTTCTTTTTATGTCTTATATTCTATCTTTCCTTTAAAAAGTCTATTTTGTCTGATATTAGTGTAGTTACTCATTTCTTGGGTTTTTTGGGGGGCAGTGATTGCTTTTTTCATTCTATTATTTATAATTTTTTATTTCTGTATCTAATGTTGTATCTCTTCTAAGCAGTTTTGTTTTGTTTATACCCAACTTTCAGTCTTTGTCTTACTTGTAACAGTATCTTTCTGTTGATAATTATCACCTTCCTTCCACTCTGGGTCATTTTCTTTCTACTTGAAGAATATCCTCTAATGCTCTTTCAATGCAAGTCTGCTCATAAACACCTGCCTTCATTTATGCTTTTCCACAAATGTCTTTATTTTGCCTTCATTTGTGAAAAATATATTTCCTTATTGAATTCTATGTTGGTAAATTTTTTCACCATGTTGAAAATATCACCCCATTGTTTTCTGACTTGTATTGCAGCCATTGAGAAGTCAGATTCCATTATACTATTATTTCCTTGAAGTTCATAACTTATCTGGATATTTATAATACTTTTTTCTGTGTTCACTTTGCAGCAATTTTATGAGGATAAATGTAGATGATTCCCACTTTATCCCTTTGTTTGGAGTTTGTAGAGGTTTCTAAATCTGTGGCTTGAAGTTTTTATTCAGTTTTATAGAGAATATGGCTTTTACAAACAAAGTAGATAATATGTTTTGCCTTTTTTATTTTTTTTTATTTTCTGACTCCTCTCTCTCTCTGTGCTTCAGGCTTAAAATGTTCTCCAAATCTATCTCCAGTTGTCATTAATATGCTGTGAATTCCATTGATTATTTAAATTACTGTTATTGTATTTTTAAGCTCTTGATTTTTTAAAGTGATTAGTTTATATCCTTTTAGTTCTCTGCAGAAATCATCTATAATGGATTTTATTATTTTTATTTTTATTTATTTTAGTTGTCGTATAACATATATGCAATAAAGCTACAATTTAAACAACTTTTAAGTCTACAATTCAATGAAATTAAGTACATTCACCTGGATATCCAGATATAACCACCATTCACCTCCAGAATTTTTCATCTCAAACTCCATACCCATCTACACTAATAAAAGAGAAAGATGCAAATTGACCATACCTTCACGACGCCTCCCAGGCAATGAGGAGTGAGTATGCAAATTAACCTGACAAAAATGGTGACGGCCCCGCCCCCCAGCAGCTATGGGCCTCTGGGCAGCACGCATGCAGGCGTGGAGCGGCTGTGGGGGACTGGACGCCTGCTATGACTAGGAGGGCGGGGGCGGAGGGAGCTACAGGAGCGGTACTCCGCCGGGAGCGAAGACTGAAGGCGGCGGCCAGAGCAAAGGCCTGGGTCCTGGGTGCCAGAGGAAAACTGGCGCCAGCAGCCAGGGGAAGGAAGGCCTATTGCACGAATCTCTTTGTGCAATGGGCCTCTAGTTAAATAATAACTACCCATTGCCACTTCCCTACCATCACCATCACAGCATCTGGAAACAACCGTTCTACTTTCTATTTCTATGAATTTGAATATTCTAATTATCCTAATATATAAAAACCCAGGGTCCATAACATCCCAAACGACAGGAGACTCGACCAAACAGAAATCAGTGCTGGATTGCCATGGCAACCCAGCACTGACTGCTTCAGCTGTGGGAGCCTGGACCCAGTACTGACTGCCAAGGGGGCTGCAGATCAGGCCCAAAGAGAGGCCTGGAGAGAGAAGCAGGGTCTGATCCGTAGCCTCTGTGGCAGCTGTTGATCAGCTCTTGCCTCTCTCTTTTGCTCTGGGCCTGGCCAGCAGCCAGGCCTCTCTTTCTCTGGGGCCTCCACTGGGCCTGCTGATCAGCCCTACCTCTCTGATCTGGCCCATTGATAGGCCCAGAGACGCTGACTGGCATAGAAACAAACCAATCAGAACCAAATCTGGGTGAAGTGTGAGGAGCCAATGGTTGCCTAGGAGGCAGAGCATTTGATGCTGACTGGCATAGAAACTGACCAATCTGAACCAAATCTGGGTTAAGTGTGAGGAGCCAATGGCTGTCTAGGAGGCGAAGCTTTTGACGCTGATTGGGATAGAAACTGACCAATCAGAACCAAATCTGGGTCAACTGTGAGGATCCAATGGCTGCCTAGGAGGCAGAGCTTTTGACACTGACCTGCATAGAAACCGACCAATCAGAACCAAATCTGCGTGAACTGTGAAGGCAGAACCTAAGGTTGGGCCTGAGGAGGGGTTTTAAGGGCAACAGTTGTTTGGTGTAAGGTGTAAGAAAGCAGTTCAATTTTTTAATGACCAGTTTGGCAGTATAGTGTATATGGCTTGCTATCAGTCCTGATAAAGGGATTAGGTATTTTTGCCTGCCAAGAGCATCTCCTCCTGATGAAAAAGGCTCCCCCTCCCTTTTAAGCAATCCTATCTTATATAATCTATCTATACTACTAAAAGGGTAAAAAGCTAATTAGACCAGTTCGACTGACCATCTTCTGGACGTCTGACGTCCTTCTGGATAAAGCCATGGTGGTGGGGGCCCAGCCAAAGGCCATTAGGGGCGATCAGGCCAGCAGGGAGGGCAGTTGGGGGTGAGATCAGGCTGGCAGGGGAGGGCAGTTGGGGCGAGATCAGGCTGGCAGGGAAGGGCAGTTAGGGACTATCAGGCAGGCTAGGGGCAATCAGGCTGGCAGGGGAGAGCAGTTAGGGGTGAGATCAGACCATCGGGAAAGGGCCATTTGGAGTGAGATCAGGCCAGCAAGGGAGGGCAGTTAGGGTTGATCAGGCAGGCAGAGGCAGTTGGGGGCAAGATCAGGCCAGCAGTGGGGGAGACAATTTGGGGGTGTGATTAGGCCAGCAGGGGAAGGCAATTAGGGGTGATAAGGCAGGCAGAGGCAGTTAGGGGTGATCAGGCAGGCAGGCAGAGGCTGTTAGGGGTAATCAGGCAGGCCGACAGGTGACCAGCAGTCCCAGATTGCAAAAGGGATGTCCAACGGCCAGTCGAACCTGTGGGATCGGGCCTAAACCAGTTGTCGGACATCCCCCAAGGGGTTCCTGATTGGAGAGGGTGCAGATTGGGCTGATGGAACCCCCACCCCCCACTTCTGTGCATGAATTTTGTGCACCAGGCCACTAGTTTTATATAAGTGGAACCATATAGTATTTTCCTTTTTTGTGACTAGCTTATTTTAGTTAACAAATTGTCTTAAAGGTTCAACTATGTTTTAGCTTATATCAGAATTTCCTTCATTTTTAAGAGTAAATAGTATTCCACTGAAATTATAGACCACATTTTGTTTATCCATTCATCTATTGATGGACACTTTGGTGGTTCCAACTTTTTGGTGATTGTGAATACTGCTGCTGTGAGCATGGTTTACAAATATCTCTTCAAGATACTGCTTTTGATTATTTTGGCTACATGATGAGAAGTGAAATTAATGGGTCATATGGTAATTCTGCTTTTAATATTTTTAAAAATATATATTGTTTTTCATAATGACTACAGAAATGCACAGTGTTTTCATTTTTCTACATCCTCACTGACACTTGTTTGTTAACAGCCATGCTAATGGGTATACAGTGGTATCTCATTGTGATTTTGATTACATTTCTCATTATTAATGATGTTGAGCATCTTTTCATATGCTTATTGATAATTATATATCTTCTTTGGAGAAATGTCTATGGAAGTCATTTGCCCATTTTTAAATTGGGTGGTTTGTGTGTGTATGTGTGTGTGTGTTTTTGTCTTTGAATTTTGTTTGTGAACATATTAATCATTGTTATTTTAAAATTAATATTTATTAATTCTATTATATTTACCTCTTATTGGTCTTACACTGTATTTTTGAAACTAAGTGTTTGTGTCTCCCAAAATTCATATGCTGTAAGGCCCCAGCCCCTAATGTGACTGTATTTTGAGATAGGGCTTTTAATAAGCTAGGTTAAAATGAAGGATGGGACTCTGTTCCAATAGTATTTGGGTCCTCATAACATACCAGAGACAATAGCTCTCTCTCTTTCTGTGTGTGTGTGTGTGTGTGTGTGTGTGTGTGTGTGTGTGTTCACCATGTAAGGACATAGTGAAAAAGCATTCATCTACAAGCCAGGGAAAGGGCTCTTATCAGGAACAGAATCAGCTAGAACTTTGATCTTGAACTTCCATCAACTGTGAAAAATACATTTTTTTGTTTAAGCCCCCAGTATGTGGTATTTTGTTATGGCAGCCAAAGCTGACTGAGATACAATCGTCAATGGTTTATCTTCCCCCACCCTCTAGTCTTACATAGTGCATGGCTACATAACTGCTTCTTTGTGATTTGCAAATCAGATATTGTGTATGAAAAACATAAGGATAATTTGAGATGTGGATGAAATTACCCTCTCTTAGTGAGAATGTTTTTACTTTTATTTCCCAAAGGCAGCTATGCTATGGGCTCTAAATGTGCTATATTGCCTTGTGCCTCCTAGACATGAAGATGTTCAACACTATTTCAGGGTCTATGAGACCAATCTCTCTGCTTCACTCTACACACATGAAGTACCCTGTTGGAAATCTAACCCAATTCTCGAGATATTTACCAGGGCCTCTATTCTTGAAAATTCTGAACACTGCATTAACCCATCCGAAACCTGTCTTGGTTGTATTAACCAGTCTAACTTCATTTTTGATATTTGAATGCTGACTGTTCCAAGCCCCTCTACATGCCTGTCTCTTCCACTCCACATCTGTGCTAGCTAATGCCCACATGCTTCCTCTGTCCTTGGCAAGAAGTTCAAACCACACAGCCTGTAACATGGGAGCCTTCACCCATTCCTGCCCCAAACCACAATATAATCCAACTAGTATCCTCCCACTCTCCTCGAAGCTGTATTCACACCTGCTTGGGAGCCTTCCCAGAAAATCTTATATGTGAGTAATAAATCTACTTTGTTTGTGTGGCTTATGAGTCTCAACACCCAACCAAATTTGGGGTGGAAAGTCTATTCTGCTTCTGCAGAATAATCTCATTTTTTTTAGTCTTTCAGTCCACACATTTATAATTGGCCAATTTCTTGATGAGAAAAATAGACTAAGTGCTTATTTACTTTCTGTTAGCTATTTAGTTTATTTGGAAATTATGTACTTAAAAATCTAGTTTATAGAACTATACTTAGCAGGAAATTGGTCCAAACAAAACTTTGTCTGTCTTTTTTGGAAATTTAACTCCACAAACACAGATTATTATTATTATTATTGTTATTATTATTATTATTATTACATTCTCAAATTCAAAGATAACGTTAAATGCATTGCAATGGTGTCACAATAAAAAAGAATAATCAAATTTGCAAATGTGATCTGTGGGTGAATTCAGGCAAGTATGGCAGACTGCATTGTTCACAATTACTTCATTTTCTGACAGGACAATTATACATCCCTGCCCTGTTGAGTTTCAAAGCAGCGTGGCTTGTGCTCTGGGTAATGAAATGTTGATAGAAGTAATGTGAGCCACTTTCAAGGAAAAGCCTTAGGAGCCAGTTTGAGATTTACTGTGTCTTCCCTTCTTCTTTGCCAGAAGACAGGCAGAGTTACCAACGGGGACTGCTCACTCAGAGAGGTTCACCAAATGAGGGTGTTATGAGCAAAGTCATAACAGACTCATGCGAACATTAGTTTGAGGAATAAGACACCAACTTTTGAGAGCCACTGCTATTTTGGAGCCACTTCACCTACTGTAGCCTATCCTAAGTAATATAATAATGGTAGTACTAATTAGAGATAAGGGAACATTTCAGGGCATGTTTAAAAATCATGAAATGGTGGATCACAGTACGGGAATATTTCCATAGTGGGACAAGTGTCCTTTGCCAACATCTCTTAGATGCTGAGATTGTGATGGAGAGCAGCATCTTTCTGTGGCTTGTACAGTTTAGTACCTGCTCCTTGGTGACCTGCCATGAGAAGAACACATCCTCTGAAACTCAGTCCTATCCACTTGGGACCCTCCCAGGAAATAAGAGACTGGAATCTAACCCACAGGCTGGAGCCAAGGCCAGCAGACAGCAGCCTGCAACTTCCAGTTGAACCCAGACTGTACCAGCCAAACATCAGTTGACTCACAGATCTGTAAACACGAAAACTAGATTATTGTGGTGGTGAGCCATGCTCTTGGTTCCTTGCCCATGTATCTCAGGCTTTATTGCTTCAGGGACTTCTAGCTAAACTCCCACTGCTGGTGTCTGTGCAGCTCACCTGAGAGCTTTGTCCCAGGCTCAATTGGCCTGTTGCCTAAACACAGGGTGCATTAACTCTCCCTGTGGGCATCAAAAGAGATGGATTTTGGGGGGTAATTTATATATATCTAAATATTCTGTCTATAGATTGAAGTTAAAACCATTATATAGAAAGGGATCACAACAGGAAAGAATTTATTTAGAGAAGTAACAATCAACACCCCTAAGGGCAGGGACAATAATGAATCTAGGAAGAAGACTGAGTAAGAGACATGAGAGAAATAGACAATCAGCAGAGAGTAGCAGCACAGGACCTAGAGAAATAGAGCTTTCCAAGGAATGTTGACAACAATGCTCAGTCAAGTATAAATGAATGTTAAGTGAGGACTGAAGTTTGTATATTGTAAAACCAATATGAATAGTAATTATGAATATTTTTGAGAGGATGCACTGCAATGGGTAAAAACAAAAGTCTGATTTCAGCGAGTTCTGGGTAATGCAAAGGAAGGAAGTAGAGATAGTGAAAATGATTTACCGTTCAAAGAACCATCTCTAAGAATAAAAACCAAATCAAGAAGCAGCTCAGCCCCCACCCCCTGAAGCTTACTGTTGAATGCAGCACTATCCAGCAAGAATAGTGTGTGAACTGCTTTTACAGTATAAACATTTTAGTAGCCACATCAAAAAGTAAAAAGGAACAGGTGAAATTTTAATGATAGATGGTATTTAATCAACAATTGCAAAAATCTTATCATTCCAACATGTAATCAATGTAAAATATTATAGGCAGTTTTTTACCACTAATAAATTTCTAAACTGGTATGTGTGTGCTCCTACATCTCATTTCAGACTAGCTATATGTCTAGTGTGCATAGATACATGTGGCCAATGAATATTATATGGGAAGTATAGATAAACAGATTCTCAATGCAGGTAAATATATACTCAGTGAAAAAGTCAAATCACTAACAAATTCTGTTATAATGGCTAAAATGTTTTATCAGTTTGCCTATGAGCTGAATGGCCAAATTAATCTAGAAACCTGCTTAGGAGTTAGTTGACTGAATGTAAGATAATGGCTGAATGACTGTCATGTTTCAGGAAGGAGATGCTGTAATTTATAATCCCAGGAAGAATGATGAATAGATCATCCAAGAGAATGTAATACCAATAGCAGGTTGTGCATTTTATTTCAGGAGAGACTAAAAGCTGTCACTTGTATACATTGATGCTTTAAAGGTACAGCATGACATGATTTTCATATTTAATAAATGAGAATCAAATCAATGTCTCCAAATTATTCAAAGCATGGGAACTTTTTTTTTTTTGTAGACTAGTTTTGAAAGTCCTATAAAGATGGCTTTAAAGTGTATCTAAGAATTTCAAAAGTAAATCCAAGGAAGCCTATCACATTGATTATCTGCAAATTTAAGTGCCAATAGCTTTAATGTTACCCCAAGTCCCCCTTAAAAATATTTTATAAGCAGCAAACTTAAAGGATTCTATGTAAGAAACATAAGATGGAGTAGATATAAAAACAAAATCAGGTTGTTAGTAGCACTTTGGGATCAAAAGAGACAGTGTAGGTGGTCAGCATGGCTAACGTTCTCTCTGGATGTATTCCTCAGGCTCTTTCTGTGTGGCCAGCCTGGGGGCTATGTCAGGGCTCTCAGGAAACTCTTCTGTCCACATGTTTCTTTGGTGCTCCTGATAGTGAACTTCGGAAACCACAGTTAATATCAACCTAGGATTATCAGATTTATCAAATAAAAATAGAAGGGTATACATAGGCTATACTTGTACTAAAAAACAACAACAACATAACTATTCATCATTTTTCTGAAGTGCAAACTTAACCAGATGTACTATATTTTATCTGACAAAGTGTTTTCCCTCATCAGTTTCTCAATATTAAAGGCATTGTCTCTGGTAGATGGTGAGGGTTCATGCTACTACAGCTGATATGAAATTGTCTACCTTTGCAGCCTCAAGCCAGACCACATGTGCAAATTCAGGACCTTCCCAGTGACTGAGTCAGTGCCATAGTGCTGTCTCAGCCCTACTATCGGTGGCAGTAAGAAAGGAGTTACATTACAGACAGAGTTGGGCTCTAGTTTCTCTATTCTCAGAGGGTTCAGCTTGATGCCACAGCACCCTGCTTACTTCTCCTGCTGCTTCTTTCTCCTCTGCACAGCTACCCTTCCTAATATCTCAGCCTACCTCTTGGTCTTGCATCCATGGTTTGGAACACACATGCTTGCTTTGTTCTTAACATGACCATTCTCCAGCCACCAGTGAAACTATGCTTTTCTCCAGCAGGACAGCCATGAACTAATTTTTAATCAAACTATGGAATATTTTTAGAACATTTCACCTTATGTAAAAATTCACAAACTTAGGTGGAAAGTAACATTTTGCTTTGTCTTAATAGGGGGAAATTCTTCAGAGCAAAAGGAACTTGGAAGGGCTATCATGTCACCATTCCATTTCTTTCCTGGAGGATGTGCTGAGCAGTGGGGAACCAACTACCTTTTTTAAAATATATATATTTTATTGATTTTTTCACAGAGAGGAAGGGAGAGGGATAGAGAGTTAGAAACATCGATGAGAGAGAAACATCAATCAGCTGCCTCCTGCACACCTCCCACTGGGGACGTGCCTGCAACCAATGTACATGCCCTTGACCGGAAATCGAACCCGGGACCTTCCAGTCTGCAGGCCGATTCTCCATCCACTGAGCCAAACCGGTTAGGGCTCAACTACCTTTTTTCATGTTGTCTGGTGATATTTCCTCATTTTCTGTAGATATTTTAATGCAATCAGTGCAGCTCACATCTGCAGAGCAATCAAATTACCAAGTCAACATAATCCAATGAAATGCTGAAGAGCCAAATAATCAAATTCAGGTTAATATTAATTGCTATATTTCTGCACCTGGATTCAGAAAAGAAGAGGAGAGAGAGAGATAGAAACAGAGAGTAAGAGGGAACAGATATCCACTAACCATTAAATGATTACAATCATGTTCTCTGAGGTTGTTCAAACTTTTTTTTTTTTTGCCTCAGGCTTACACTGAATTCCTTAATCTGGAAAAATGGACATTAATTTGCTTTTTGTACTGAGTACATAATTATGGGCATACTTTAGTACAAGCATGATGTATATAAAACTCAGTATTTAGTTCAGGAATAAATGAGCAGGTACCTGGGAAGCAGAAAACAATTTGTATTTAATATGATATTTCCCATGTCTCTGACCTCTGACACCACAGAATTGTTTCTTAGCATCCTATTTTTTAATCTCTACATTTAAAAAAAGATTTATAGTTATAAATTTATGGATCTTTTATGTCAAAAGTTACCTTGCTAGAAATGGCACGCTTCTAACTAAATCATATTTTCTTTGTACTTGAGGAATGAATCTCATAAAGATAGACTAGAAAGAATTAGAAATTCTTAATTTAATTCTTATTGTTCACTTTCACATTATTTAACTCTGTATGCCACTTCAGTTCTAAACCTGTTTCTTCATTTGAAAAATATAAGGTTAATGATATTGATTCTGCTTTATTATTATTAAACTAGAGGCCCGGTGCACAAAATTTGTGCATGGTGGGGAGTGGGAGGCTCCCTCAGCCCGGCCTGCACCCTCTCGCAATACGGGACCACTTGAGGGATGTCCAACTGTCAGTTAACATCTCTCTCGCAATCCAGGACCACTGGCTCCTAACCGCTCACCTGCCTACCTGCCTGATTGCCCCTAACCACTCACCTGCCTGCCTGATCTCCCCTAACCGCCTCTGCCTCAGCCCCTGCCACCACAGCTTCATCCAGACAGACATCTGGAAAATTGTTTGGATGTCCCATCTAATTAGCATGTTACGCTTTTATTATTATAGATATAGTAATACATTTAAAGTGTTAGTAAACCATAAAATAATGTACATGTAGGTTGCCAATGTGATGCAGTTAATTAATTAATTAATTTATTATTTTTTTTTTTAGATAGAGGGAAGAAGGGAGAGAGAAATAAACATTCATTTGTTGTTTATGCACTTATTTATGCACTCGTTGGGTGATTCTTGTATGTACCCAGACTAGAGATCAAACCTGAAACCTTGGCATATTGAGATGATGCTCTAACCAAGTGGGTTACCCAGTGAGGGCAAGATGCAGTTAATTTTTAAAAGTGACAGTAAGAAAATTTGAACAAAATATGGACTTTAGTTATAAATAGTATGTAAACATTGGCTCATGAGTTGTGACAAATGTACCACACTAATGCAAGATGCTAGTAATAAGGGAAACTGAGTATGGCAATTCTCAGTAATATTAACTCAACCTTTCTGTAAATAAGTAGCCATTCTAAAATAATAAAAAAAACTTAATAATATTTATTTATTCTTCAATTACATTTGACATTAAATATTTTGTATTAGTGTACAGCATAGTGGTTAGACAATCACATACTTTACAAAGTGATCCCCCTGATATTTCCAGTACCCACTTGGCATCATACATAGTTATTACAATATTATTGATTATACTCCCTGTACTGTATTTTTACATCTCTATAAAAAGCTTTAAACAAATGACATGAAATCAGGACATATAGGTCCATAGTGGCACAGTATCTATATCAGCTAATGAAGCAAGACCATATTTGTATTTTAATTGTGAGTGAAGGGTAAGGTGATCTACTTGAAATTGAATCACATTCATCATTTTTTAAACATATATTTTTATTGATTTCAGAGAGGAAGGGAGACAGAGAGAGGGATAGAAATATCAATGATGATAGAGACTCATTGATTGGCTGCCTCCTGCCCACTCCCCACTGGGGATTGAGCCCACAACACAGGCATGTGCCCTTGAGCGGAATCGAACCCAGGACCCTTCAGTCCACAAGCTGATGCTCTATCCACTGAGCCAAACTGGCTAGGGCTCATCATTTTTATAGAAAAAGGAGAAGTCTGCTTGCATCATAGGACATGACACCTCCCACACCAGCCTAGAATGTAAAAAGAGGAATGGCTTTGTATTTTAGGGCAGTATCACCATGTAATTTGAAATCCCAAGGATTGACACCGATTGGAGATGAATTGTGCATCAGGAATTTGAGAAAATATGTCACCAGTAGTGCAGCTTATCACCACTTCCCTCTCTGAAACATCTCTTACTAGACATAGTCCTAAAGCAACAGGTTGGTTATGTTGCCAGGGCAGAGATAGACTAGAAGCAAAAAGTTCTTCCCTAATCAGAATTTTTTGGGCCAGGTTTATTTATATCTGCCGTTTGGAATCTTACTTCTTTTCCAGGCAGACAGGGAAATAGGCAGCTTCAGAGTCTTGAATAAGACAATTTTTATACTCATTTTCTCATTGCTTTGATTTTGGAAATTTTATCAGTAAATTATACAATATTCATCCCTGCTTTAAATCCAAATAATTTCAAGGTAAATGTAGAATTCAGAACCTTCTCAGTCTTATTTTTATACTTACATTGAGGACTCAGGTTTAGCACTTTTTTTTTTTTTCTGAACTCAACATATTTAGAGGCATTTTTTCCAGGATATATGGCAAAATTTGAAAGAATGTTTTTCATTTTGGGGGGGGGGCAATGATATATTATCTCCTCTCCTATCCAATTACTCTTTCTCTCTTCATCTCTCTGCTCTTTTCTTTCCTTTCCCCCCTCCTTCCTTTCTTCCCTAGTTCCTTTCTTCCTTCCTTTTTCTTTTCTTTCTGTCTTTTCTTTTTTTCCTCTTGCTAGAGTATTTTTTAAAAAATATTTGACAACATGGCATTTATTTATTTTTTTTTAAATATATTTTTATTGATTTTTTTTACAGAGAGGAAGGGAGAGGGAGAGAGAGTTAAAAACATCGATGAGAGAGAAATATCAATCAGCTGCCTCCTGCACACCTCCTACTGGGGATGTGCCTGCAACCAAGTTACATGCCCTTGACCGAAATCGCACCTGGGACCCTTGAGTCTGCAGGCCGAGACTCTATCCACTGAGACAAACCGGTTAGGGCTGACAACATGTCATTTAACCCATAAATACTTTTCTTATTGAAAGGAAGATGTATATATGTCAGGCTAGTATAACAATCATATCATTGTTACACTTAAGAGAATTTTTACAAAATCCATAAAGTCATTATAACTTGTTCATACTTACATTTTTTAAATGTTTAAAATAAGTGTGGGATGCTTTTGCAAATATATGGTTTCTATAAGTTAGAATCCAAATAAAGTCTGAATATTGAGGTCTATGGACCTCAAGTTACCAAGTACGGAACACTTCCAGACTTGGTTATAAGACACAAGAACAATTTCAGAGACTCTGCTTTGATTAATAGTGAAACTGTGTATTGTGTAATGAGCTATTTTCAGCATATGACACCTATTGTTTCTGAGATTACATTTTTATTTTTTTCATAATAAAAATATAGATCCTGAGTACTTTTTTAAAATCCTCACCCAGGGATATACTTATTAATTTTAGAGAGAGGGAATGTAGACAGAGAGAAACATTAATGTGAGAGAGAAACATTTTTTTGGTTGACTCCCATACACACCCCAACAGGGGATCGAACCTGCAACTTTGGTATGTGCCCTGACTGGGAATTGAACCCACACTCCTTCGGTAGACGGGACAATGCTCCAATCAACTGAGCCACACTGACTTAACTTTATTAAGTCCATTTTAGAGGTATGTTTAAAATAATGAATATGAAAGTAGAGAAGTCATGTGATTGAGGACAGAAGGGATGAGAAAGGAATCAAATATTTATATTTATTTAAAAATTTGCCATCATAGTATTAGAAAAAAATCATAGGTTTTGTGAGAAGCTTCATTTTTGTCATAGGATAAAACAGAGAAATGTTAAGGTGTTTTCCTGAAGTAGACAGTGTTATGTGTTAGCTAAGAACTTTGGATATCAAAAGAAATAGTTTTATATCTTAGATCTATCATTGTGAAATGTTATCTTCTTGAAACCCCACTTTCTGTATATAAAATGGAAGTCGTAAATGGACTTACCCTCAGAGATATTTGTTAAGTTCAGATGAGGTGACTCATGTAAAGAGCTGGTCAGATCATAAAAGTTTAACTACTGATGTTATTTTTATTGTTACTCTCTACACTCTATAGTCATCAAGGTTAGTCTTGAAAACTTAGAACACAACTAATAACCACCATAAGTAAAGTAGATGCCAGGTCTTTGGGGTCACAAGTCTCAAGTTTTTACCAATGGCTAGGCATGCCAAAGCTTCCTGGTGCCTGGCCGGTCATGTGAGTGCATTTAGTGCACTTCCAAGAGTAATCTGGCTTGGAGACACCTGCCTTGGTTTCTCCCTTCAGATCCAGGACATGATAACAGCCTACTCTTGGAGATAAAATTCTGGAATTCTCCTTCTTAGCACTTTGTGAGAGTTACCAGGTCAGTGGTAGTGAGGACCTAGGCTCTGGGATGAGTCCTCTTGCCTCATATTTGAGCAGGACAAGGGTAGCATCAGGCTTGGAAGAACCAGGAGCTCGGCAAAGCTGACCTTGCTTCCACTGAGAGGACATCATGTTGGATGGACTATAGTTGCCATTGGGTCCTGAGACTTCTGAACAAAAGCCTTTCATCCCCTGTGAGAGGTGCATTAAAACTCCTCTTAGTCTGGCCACTCTGGTCTCCACTCTGCTCCAGGACCAGATTCCAGAGTGGGCTCCATCTCTAGACAAACATTTGCATGCTACAGGGCTGTGGTTGAATGGGCTGCTGAAGATGAAATCTCAGAATGTGCAGAGATTCCCAACTTGATCTGTGGATTTAGCGAAATCCCAATCAAAACCCAGAAATATATTTTATAAATATACACAAATGTAATAATAATGATAATTGAATGATTGTTATAATTCAATCCTAGAAGGATTTCATTTCATACTTCTTTTGGGTTTTGTGCTTACATAAATTATTCACATCCATCTTAAAAATATTTGAAATATAAATGCATTATTTGGGGGTGGTGAGTATCAGACTTAAAAAGTATACTTAGGTCATACTGTCTCCTTATAAATTCTGTACACTAAATGCCCAAGGGTTCAACTGCATTTAAGTGAGGTTAAATTTCATTGTTACAAATGTCCAGGGTTCCTATATTCCACCTCTAAATTCTAAGAACTCAGATTCCATTCAACACATCATCCATAACTTCAGGAAGTTCTACTCTGTCATGGTAACACCATTCTGTCCCACCTGCTACTACCCCCTGTGAAAACACATGTTCAAGTTGGGACTACTTCATTATCACCTTAATACTGCTGGAACTAATAAGAGGTTTTCTCATTAGCTTTTCAAACACCAGGACTGAGGTCCTACCCACTTTCCATAAGATTCTCATAGGTGTTCCTCATCCACATAGGCTTCTTGATCAGTGTCCACTCCTTCAGAAAAAAAGCATCCTCTCTAATAAAATGGTAATATGCAAATTAACCACCACTCTGCTACATAAGCCATACCCACCAGCCAAGCCATGCCCACCAGCCAATCAGGGCGAGTATGCAAATTAACCCCATCCAAGATGGCTATAGCCACAGAGAGCAAGGTTTCCCAGGTAACAGAGTAAGCCAAGCTTTCCATAGCCGTTGCAGGCCTAAGCCTCCACTCAAGCTACAAAGTTTCAATTATAGAAGATAAACAAATTCAAACAAATGGCGGCAGAATGGAGCTTGAGAGAGCAGGCCAGGGTTGCCGGCGGCAACAGGGGAAGCAAAGCTTTCCGCACACCCTGGCCCGTCTCACCCGCTTAAGGCTACAAAGTTTCAATTATAGAAGGTGAATTAACTGCCACAGAAATGGCTGCCGCCCCGGAGGGAGCAGCAGGCTTGGCTCTGCTCCAGGCTACAAAGTTTCAATTGTAGGAGGAAAATAAATTCCAGATACCAGGGCCTCTGCTTGGGTTGCCAGGGGGCATGGCCAGCCTGCAAACCACCACAGGCCCCTCACTCAGGCTGCCCCACGCCCCAAGGGAACCCCCACCCTGATCCGGGACACCCTTCAGGGCAAACCAGCTGGCCCCCACCCATGCACCAGGCCTCTATCCTATCTAATAAAAGAGTAATATACAGATTGATCATCACTGCAACACACAATATAGCTGCCCCCATGTGGTCAAAGATCCTGCCCCCATGTGGACACTTAGATGGCCACTACAAGATGGCCAGCAGGAGAGGGCAGTTTGGAGGCACCTGGCCTGCAAGGGAGGGCAGTTGTGAGGGACCAGGCCTGCAAGGGAGGACAGTTGAGAGGGACCAGGCTTGCAAGGGAGGGCAGTTGGAGGTGATCAACCCTGGAGGAGAGGGCAGTTAGGGGTGACCAGGCTGGCAGAGGAGGGAAGTTGCAGGCAAACAGGCTGGCAGGGGAGCAGTTAAGCATCAACCAGGCTGGCAGTGGAGTGGTTAGGGGGTGGTCAGGCTGGCAGGCAGAAGCAGTTAGGGGCAATCAGGAAGGCAGGCAGGCAAGCAGTTGGGAGCCAGCAGTCCTGGATTGTGAGAGGGATGTCCGACTGCCCGTTTAGGCCCGATCCCACCAGGATTGGGCCTAAACGGGCAGTCGGACATCCCTCCAGGAGTCCCAGATTGGAGAGGGTACAGGTTGGGCTGAGGGACAACCCCCCGCCATGCACGAATTTCGTGCACTGGACTTCTAGTATGAATATGAGCTTATAGAGAGACCACCAATCTTCAGTTTAGCTAACAAATATCCAAATACTGCATTCTGTTTGAAATCAATTGGAAAACCACTATGGTATAGGAATACATAATAAACAGAACTATCTGGATTTAATTATCACTAAGTCAATAATAGTAAATATGAATGTCTTTAGTTATAACATTTATGACACTCAAATAAACCTTTTCATCTATTGTGATAGTAAATAGGATGACACTTTTATCCTCTCAGTATTTGGAGATTAACTTTAGCTATATGAAATTGCATTTGATAATATATTATTAACACAAAAATATCTAGATTTTAAGCACCTTGGCTCATCAAACCATCATACAACCAAAATAATGTGAAAATATGAAGCAATATGTATATAAATTCCTTATCCCATCAAATGTGCATAGTCTGTATAAAACCTGCAGGTAGGTATTCACCAATATCACTAATGTGGATCAGAAAACACATTTGTTTACAAACTCAGCTGGAGATGGTTTAGTCTCTGCATTTATCTCATATCATATGATCCAGGTATGAAATATTAAAGGACTAGCATAACAACTTTTTAATGAGTGCCCTATATGATAATACTAGAGGCCTGGTGCACAAAATTCATGCACGGGGGAGGGTCTCTTAGCCCAGCCTGCAACGATGCCAGTGTCCTGCACCCTGGCCTCTGGCCAGAGGCCCTCCCTCTGTGTGGCCAGGGTGCGGTATGCTGGGCTTGTGGTCGGGGGTGTCCATGAGCCCAGCGTATCGCACCCCAGCCTCTGGCCAGAGGCCCCTCCCTCCGCACGGCCCGGGCATGTGATGCTGGGCTTGCATCGCCGGGGGTGACCGCCCCTCCCTCTGCACAGCCGGATGTGGGACGCTGGGCTCACATTGCCAGGGGTGACTGCGAGCCCAGCGTCCTGAGCCCAACCTCTGGCCAGAGGCCCCTCCCTCCGTGTGGCTGGGGCACAGGACACTGGGCCTTCGGCCCCACCCTCTGCATGGCCCAGGTGCAGGACGCTGGGCTCGCATCACCTGGGGCGACCACCCCTCTCTCCGAGCGGCCAGGCATGGGATGCTGTGCTCATGGTCGCCGGGGCGACACTGCCAGCATCTTTGTCGCAGAGTGATGGTTAATTTGCATATTACTCTCTTATTAGATAGGATATGATATATGTGAGGAAACAACCTTATAATCTTGAGAAAGAAAATTACCACCTAAAGACAGCCATTTTCAAAATTTTCTGAGTGTAGGTCATGGTATATTTTAATTTGCTATCTGCTCTTTAATCCCACCTAATTAGGGGATTTTACTTCCTTGTAATACTGGATTCTTAAGCCAAGCTTGTAAATTACAATGGGTATCAGTTTTTCATTAATTGCAGGTTGTAGGTTAATTGGTAATTCTTCATACAGCATTTTTCCTATAAATGACTCACATGGCAGTCATTCCTTTCATACCCAAGACAATAGATTTAACCATTTATCTATGTGTTTCTCCCGCAAAATGCTGGATAAGGAAGCCTGCTGTTTGGATGTCCCAGATTACCTCAATGATAAAGAAAGCAGTAGAGATCTCATGGTGAAAATTCTTCCTCTACCATCAAAAGTAAATTGGATATGAAGACCTTTATCTCACACATCACTCCACAATGCATTTGGAACAAATGGACAATTTTCTTAGAGAACATTCTGACACCTAAATTATTTTGCATAGAATTGGTTATCTTCATTCCAACGTTTATTGAGAGAGAGAGGGACAGAGAGAAAGGAAGAGAGAAAGAGAGGAGGGAGTGATACACTATACATTGGTTTGATTTTTCTAAATTACAATCAATAACATTTTGGCATTGATAAATTCTTTGTTCCTGAATAAAAAAATTCAATATATCTAACATTAAATCTTATCCTTGTATCTTCTGACCAATCTTTTCACCAAATTTTCCTCATATCTATCGTCACACTCCTATTTACTTGGACTTAAACTACAAAGTAACTCATAACTTCACTTTCTATATCTGCTGCTCCGAAGTAAGTCATGAACACAGTTATCCAGGCTGTATTGGCAGTGTGAGGCACATATACCCTTTATTTCTGCCTTTACTCCTCACTCAAAATCTAGATAATCAGGATCTTATAAGTATGTATTTCCTAAACATGTGCTATTATAATACTACTAGAGGCCTGGTGCATGGAATTCGTGCATGGGGGCTGGGGTGGGAGGTGTCCCTCAGGCAAGCCTGCACCCTCTCCAATCTGGGACCCCTCGAGGGATGTCCGACTGCCCGTTTAGGCCCGATCCTGGTGGGCCTAAACGGGCAGTCGGACATCCCTCTCACAATCCAGGACTGCTGGCTCCCAACTGCTCGCCTGCCTGCCTTCCTGATTGCCCCTAACTGCTTCTGCCTGCCAGCCTGATCACCCCCTAACCACTCCCCTGCCAGCCTGATTGATGCCTAACTGCTCTCCTGCCAGCGTGTTTGCCCCTAACTGCCCTTCCCTGCAGGTCTGGTCACCCCCAACTTCCCTCCTCTGCTGGCCTGGTCACCCCTAACTGCCCTCCCCTGCAGGCTTGATTGCCCCCAACTGCCCTCCCTTGCAGGCCTGGTCCCTCCCAACTGCCCTCCCCTGCTGGCCATCTTGTGGTGGCCATCTTGTGTCCACATGGGGGCAGGATCTTTGACCACATGGAGGCAGCCATCTTGTGTGTTGGAGTGATGGTCAGTCTGCATATTACTCTTTTATTAGATAGGATAGAGGCCTGGTGCATTGGGTGGGGGCCGGCTTGTTTGCCCTGAAGGGTGTTCCAGATCAGGGTGGGGGTTCCCTTGGGGTGTGGGGTGGCCTGGGTGAAGGGCCTGTGGTGGTTTGCAGGCCGGCCACGCCCCCTGGCAACCCAAGCAGAGGCCTTGGTATCTGGGATTTATGTATCTTCTACAATTGAAACTTTGTAGCCTGGAGACGAGCCAAGCCTCTTGCTCACTCTGTGGCTGGCAGCCATTTCTTTTGGGGTTTGTGTATATCTTCTATAATTGAAACTTTGTAGCCTGGAGCAGAGGCCTAGGCCAGCCAGGGCTGCAGAAGCTTTGCTTCCTCCATTGCCAGGGGCAACCCTTGCCTCCTGCTCTTTCCAGCTCAGTGGCTGCCACCATTTCTGTTTGAACTTGTTTACCTTCTATAATTGAAACTTTGTAGCCTTGAGTGGAGGCTTAGGCCAGCAATGGCAGGCGGAAAGCTTGGCTTCCTTTGTTACTGGGGAAACCCAAGCCTCCCTCCTGCTCTCTGTGGCTGTAGCCATCTTGGTTGGATTTATTTGCATATTTGCTTCTGATTCGCTGATGGGCATGGCTTGTGGGTGTAGCAGAGTTAGGGTCAATTTGCATATTACTCTTTTATTATTAGGTAGGATGCATTTCCAAAACGTAACTATTTTATTGAAAAAATATTTTATATAATCCTAAAGGATATTTACATTACATATCCACTCCCTGAATGTCTTCCTGGGGAATATGTTGATTAGAACTGTA
Organism: Eptesicus fuscus; assembly: GCF_027574615.1. Taxonomy (NCBI): domain Eukaryota; kingdom Metazoa; phylum Chordata; class Mammalia; order Chiroptera; family Vespertilionidae; genus Eptesicus; species Eptesicus fuscus. Next base: position 36,737,356 of record NC_072474.1, on the reverse strand, counting down.
TGTTTAAGTAATTAAAAAGTAGATAATAAGTGATTGTTCACAGCCTCATCTGTGGTGGACTGTGTCAGGTGCTAGAAAGGTCACTGTGACATGGACTGAGAGTTGCCATTGGATAAAGCAACATGGATGTCATAGATGGCCATGGAAAGAGCAGGATAATTGTATTGTCGGGGGAAAAAACACTAAATTAGAAAAAATTAGAATATATTCATAAGCTTGAGGTGTTATAGAACAAATGAGGATCTACCTGTCCTATGCACAGCAAAGCCAAACACTGAACATCAAGATTTTCTTTTTAATTTTTTATTGGTTCATTTTAGAGAAGGGAGAGAAAGAGAGACATCGATTTGTTGCTACATTTATTTATGCATTCATTGATTGCTTCTTATATGTGCCCTGCCTGGAGATTGAAGCCACAACCTTGGCATATCAGGACAACTGAACTACCTGAACTACCAACTGAACTACCTGGCCAGGGCTGAACATTGAGATTTTCAATAGAGAAATTAATGCTCTTTCATTTGCAAGGCATCAAGCAAGAATAGCGGGAAGCTATCCCTTTAAACCTGAATTCCTGATGTCATTTTATCAAGTTTTTATTTGTTTGTTTGTTTTTATTGATTTTAGAGAGCGGAAAAAGGAAAAGGATAGAGAGATAGAAGCATAGATCAGTGAGAAACATCAATCAGCAACCTCCTACACACACCCTTAATGGGAATTGAGCTAGCAATCCACACATGGGCCTTGACCGAAAATCAAACCAGTGACCTCTTGATTCATGGGTCAACACTCAGCCACTGAGCAGCACTAGCCTGGCTATAAAGGTTTTTTTGTTTGTTCATTTTTTTTTTTTAATTTTGATTTTGAGAGAGAGAGAGAGAGAGAGAGAGAGAGAGAGAGAGAGAGAGACAGACATTGATTTGTTGTTCTGTTTATGTAAGCATTCATTGGTTGATTCTTGTATGTGCCCTGACCTTGATTAAACCTGAAACCTTGGTGTATGGAGATGGTGCTCTAACCAACTGAGCTACCCAGCCAGGGCTTTAATCAAGAGTTTTTAAAGGCAAAGCTTAAAGGTTAGGGGCTCAGGGTACAAGTATGTGGAAGTGCTGGCCATGCAGGTTTTTATTGAGAGCATTGGAGCTTAGTCATTATGGTAAAAGGGCTTTAGCACTGGATATTCTTAGACAAAGGATCCTTCATCTTATTTTTCTTTCTTTCTTCTAATTCTTTTCTTTTCTTTTATTTTTATTGTTGACACTATTATAAATGTCTCCATCCACCCCCCCCTCCCACTACCCACCTCTATCCAGCACTGCCCCCTTCCTTCTGGCCATCATCACACTGTTGTTTGTGTCTATGGGTTATGTGTATATGTTCTTCTTTCACCAGTGCCCCCTTCCCTTCTCCCCTCTGACAGCTATCAGTCTGTTCCATGCTTTCATACCTCTGTTTCTCTTTTGCTCATCATGGTGAAAATTATTTTGTTCATTAGATTCCACATATATGTGAGATTATATGGTATTTGTCTTTCTCTGACTGACTTATTTCACTTAGCATAATAATCTCCAGGTCCATCCATGCTGTCCCAAAAGGTAAGGTTTCCTTCCCTTTTATAGCTTAGTAGTATTCCATTGTGTACCACAGCTTTTTATCCACTTACCTACTAATGGGCACTTGGGCTGTTTCTAGATTTGGCTGTTATGAATAATGGTGCAATGAACATAGGGGTGCATACCAGTATATTCTTTCCAATTAGGAGTCTTAGGATATATTTCTAGAAATAGGATTGCTGGGTCCAACTTTTGAGGGAACACCATACAGTAGGTCCTCGGGTTACCTCAGAGATCTGTTCCTACAGTGCGACATAACGCGATTTTCACCGTTAAGTCAGAACCCACGGAACCCACCCACATAAGCACCTACGTCACTCACATGGAGCACATACACAGCAGTAATGAAGTGAAAGAGTAAAATAAAAAATTAAAGGAAAGATAATTTCTGACCTTTACTTGTCGTAAATAAATAATAAAAAACATAAAGCACATATGTACATACATCGAAATGATGGAACTTTTTTTTTTTTAATAAATAAATGGGAGATGGCAACGTAACCACGAAACGACAAATGCCGAGTCTGACGTAACCCGAGGACTGCCTGTACTGTTTTCCACAATGGCTGTACCAGTTTGCATCCTCACAACAGTGCATGAGGGTTCCCTTTACTCCACATCCTCATCAGCACTTGTTGTTGGTTGATTTATTGATGATAGCCATTCTGACAGGTGTGAGGTGATACCTTATTGTGGTTTGAATTTGCATCTCTCTGATGATTAGTGATGGTTCTGGTTTTAAAGTTCCAGGCAAGTCCAGGTATTTTGGTTAGAGGTGCAGCTGGAGGTCAAAGTTCTTTCCTCTGTGTATGCTTTGGCTATATAACTTGCAGTTTTGGTGTGTTGTCTCTGAACAGCAACTCAGTATCTTGTTAAACAGTTTAGGACCATTATGAGCTGGTTATGCAGTAACAGAGGGGATTATTCATTAAAGAGTAGTAAGTTGACATTTGGGAGAGAAGAACCAGTCTCTGAAGCCTCCCATGAGTGGGACAGCGGGGAAAGAATCTGAAACATGAGGAAAGGGCTGCTTTCAATGACACATAATCCTCAGCAATTGCAGGAAAAATGTTATGTGGCTACAAATGTCCTTAGGTGTCTAGGAGCAGAGAAAATTATTATTATTATTTTTTTTTATAGAAAGGAGAAACACATTTATCAGCTGAGAGTGAGAATGGGCAATAATTCCTGGAAGTTTCTGGAAAAAGGAAAAACAAAGGGTCAACTGGAACAGACTATGACAAGATAGCAAACATTTCAGTCTAGCAGGTCCTTCACACTTTATTGCAATTACTCGTTGTGTCCTTGTAGCATGAAAGCAGCCACTGACAACAGGTAGTAAGTTCCAGGGCAACTTAATTTACAAAGCGTTCAGCAGGTCAGAGTTGGCCCTGGGACCTCCGTGTGCAATCCTGATGCAAGAGAAGAGAAGGGTGGATGGACTTGTGTCTCAACAGTCTCCAGATTCTCACCCTCCCTGCTCCTCTGAATTGTGGTGAATCCTGTTTTTGCACTCAACAAGCAATGTCTCCCAAGCAGTTTGCCTCTCTAATTCCAGGGTTCAGTGTAAAATTTTCAATAGTTCACAGTAGAACATAAATTGGAAAATACTCTTTAGAAAAACTATATGGAACTGAGGATAAGGCATTCTGTGCTTCAATATAAAACATTTTCACAGACATTAAATATTTCATTTAAAAAACACCCCGTCATGGGTAATGTATCTTGTCCAATCTGTAAAGCAATATGCCAGCCATGGAAGTAGTGAGTAACCTTTCAGGTGTATCTCAGAGCCAAGTACTGGATGTTAATTGAATTTCAACAAATATTTTTAAAAATGTGTTTGTATTTTGTGTTTTGAGGCTTAATAATCTCTCTACTTCCTTGTGTTTATTTAGTGAATAAACAGTTGAATGGATTAAATAACTTTTTATGTCAGGAAATCACCTTAAATTCTTCAGCCTAAACTACACTTAAGTCTTGTGAATAAAAAGCCTCTGAAAGTATTGCATCCTTGTCACTCAAAGTATGGAGCTCAGGTTGGCAGCAAGAGGACCACCTCCCACTGAACTAGGAACGCAGGCTCCTGGCTGCTGCTCTGGGTCAGGGTCTACCTGCTACAAGACCCAGGGTGGGGCCACCCACCAGCCTCAGAGAAGCTCTTCTCTACAGCATTTCCTCCTCCTTTCTGAGGTGGAAAGGACAATTATTATAAAAACGATGTAATCATTGGATTTCATTTCATAATTTTTGTAAAAGTCATTAAGGCCCTTTGAATTGCTTGGTCATGCTGGCTTATAATTTCAGTTCTGGCCTCTAAATGTCATTCAGACGATCCGCTAAGAAAATCAAAATGAAGAATATTAAATTATGAGGACTTGTTCCATTCATTGCTTTTCTCCCAACCCGAAGAGTTTTATTTTTAGATGAATAATTGCATCCTTTGTACTGAGAACAAATTAATAACCGGTTGCATTTAACAATTCCAATTTCGCCATCAGAAGGGCTCATGTACCCAGTCAGGGTAGAATATTGCAGTGACAATTAGTTAAAATTTAGCTGGCCTTGTGGGGAAAAAATAATCTGTATTCCAAGGGCAGCTGTCATTAAATGGGGACATTTGGGTTACTAGGCAAATATTAAATTAGATGAGTTTGCAGAAGCCATAAACATGTTATTCCAGAGCCCTACAAGAAGATAATAGAAGTAATAGCAAATAGGCTTTGAAATCACATTTTAATTAGTCAGACAAACTGTTTTACACAGAAACCCTGACACAGCACCAGCCATGGTGCCATGAAGCTCGTTAAACATATAGATATGAGCAAGTTTATTTGGAAATAAAAATGTACCACTTAATAAGCAGTTTTACTCAAAATAATGACTTCCATAAATCATTATAACTAGAACATTATTGAATTGAGAATATGCCCTATTTGACTTTATTATTATTCAACATTATCTCTGGATACCATAACAAAGTTCCATTTATTAGATGCATTTTTCAAAACTATAAAATTTTATTAATATTATAAAATTATTATAATGTTAATTTCATAATATGAGTCAATACAGTGATATTAGTCTCCAGGGTTCTTTGTTTTATTCCCACTATGTTTCCTGTCACCTTAGGAGGAATTCTAGAACCAGTCCTGAGCAAACTGGTCAGTGGTCACCTGAGAAAATGGCAGTACTCTCCTTTTGTCTGCACCAATGGTCAGTTTTGGGGAGCTCCAATAACCCCAAAGTTCTATTTTATAGGTTCCTCTTCTATTTTATAGACTGCTGGGAGTTAGGAGCTGATAAATGTATTCAACCAGGAAATGCTTCAAGTTAGTGAAATGAGGGTGGGGTGGGGGAATACAAGAGGAGTCCAAAAAGGCTAACATTATGTAACTGCAGTTCACAATGAAATTTCAAGTAGTGTAGACCTATGGAAGGCGAGTCTGAACAGGGGCTGACAGAGTGTCCTGGAGCACCTCAGCTATTAGTGTGGAAAGCCCCAGCTAGGGAACAGGAAAGTGTCACCAACAACCAAGAACAAAATGTGGTAGGAACTCCTGGAAGAAGTTTCTCTTGAGCAATCTTTGACATGGGGATAATTTGTCTGCAAACACCATCCCATGAATCCAGCTAGCTTTCATATCATCTGAGTTTAGTGCTAATTGGATTACTCTGTCTACCTGACCATCATATGTTATACAAACTACCTTTATTTTCAAGTTTGAAAAGACTTATGAAAAAATACATACATATCCAAGCAATGTGATGTAGAAACATGATGCAGCTCCTATAGAAATCCATCAATTATATTCCTTTACATTCAAACCCAGAATATGTCTCTCAGAAAACATGAGCTGACCAAGGAGGCTTACCCCAGCAATAGATGGTTAACTCAACATCAGAAGATGTGTACTGCACTTTATCACTTTAACTAATTAAATTACAAAAAACACGCACATTTTATCTCAATAGATGCAGAAAAACATATATCTGATAAATCAAACATTTATTTTAAGTCTATTTTTAAATATATAAACAATAAATTTTCTTTATAAGAGATATGTTCTAAAAGTGAAAATATCAGCAAAAAGCATACTCAGAAGTGAAATGATAAAAATGGAATGCTTGAATATCAGAAATATGACAAGACTACCAGCTATTAACACTTTTAACATTATACTATATTTCCTTGTCCTGCCATTCTACATAATGAAAGGGTAATAGGCAAATTAACCATCACTCTGCTACACCCACGATTGGGCTGGCAGGAGGCACGGGGGGCGGGACTCGGGGTGGCCGCTGAGGGGGGACCAATGGGGCCGGCGGAAGGTGCGAGCAGTGAGACTCTGGGTGGCCAATTGCACTGGTGAGAGGCGCGGGCGGTGGGGACTCTCGCAAGTCCCCACCCCCCACTCCTCCCGCCTGTCTGATAGGCCGCCGCTTAGGGGGTACTGATGGGGCTGGTGGGAGGCGCGGGTGGCAGGACTTGGGGTGGCCGATCGGGCCGGCGGGAGGCGCTGTGATCTGCGGGTGGCCAGAGCCAAGGCCTGGGTCCCAGGTGCCAGAGGAAAACTGCTGCCGGCAGCCAGGTGAAGGAAGGTCTATTGCACGAATCTTCGTGCAACGGGCTTCTAGTAATACTATAAAAATAAATCATGGGTGAAATACTGAACACTGTAAAAAATATTATCTCTAAATTGTTCTATCATTCAACAAAATACCAAAATTCCATCAACAGAGTAGGTTGTAGTTTTTCTGAGCACATTGAGAAGTAAATTCATAAATGTATATGGAATGACAATAGCTCAGATTTAGTAAAAACACATCTGACTTAGAAGAATACCTTGAAATATGACAGACAGGGCATTGGAGATTGCTGGAGAATGGAGGACCATTCAATAAAGAAAGCAGAGACAATGCTTCCTATTTGGAAAAATTAATTAAAATTTAATATATTAAACACCTAAATGTGAGTGAGAATTTTAAATTGTTATGATAAGTATAGGTCAATCTCTTTATGAATTTGGAGTAGTGCATTAGGTAGAATTAAAAGCTCATATATGTTAACAAAAATCCCAAAATTTCAGTGGCTTATCCATTTACTTGCTTATTTCTTCCTCATAGAACATTTGACACTGTTCCAGGGCACACAACCATGCAAGCTGGCAGATCAAGTCCAATTTGTGCATTGTTTTGTTGTTTTCGCTCATGCTTTTAGTGTCATAATATAAAAATACATTGCCAAAGCCAAGGTCAGGAAGACTTACTCTTATGTTTTCTTCTAAGAGTTTTATAATTTTCAATATTATATTCAGCTTTTTGACCTATTTTGAGTTAGTTTTTGTACATGGTGCGAGTAAAGGTTCAACTTTATTAATTTACATGTGGATATTCAGTGTTATCACCACTATTTATTGAAAAAAAATTAAATCTGTTGTTGTCAACATCAGTTGGTCTTGACACTTTTATTTGAAACTAGAGGCCCAGTGCACAAAATTCATGCATGGGTGGGTTCCCTAGGCCTGGTGGGCGATCAGGGCCAATCAGGGCCAGGCTGATCAGGTCCTGAAGGCCCCGGCGGGATCAGGAGAGAAGGTGATGGTGGCCAGGCCAAGTGCAGAAGGAACAGATGCCAGACGCCTACACTGCCCTCGGTGCCCCGCCACTCCACAGTTCCCGCACTCCTTCCCTCGGTGCCATGTCACCACCAGGGGCCTGCTGGCTGGGGGAGAGGTGAGGGGAGGGGTCAGGGGAGGTTTCAATCCCCAGTTTGGAACATGCAGGAGGCAGCCAATCAATGATTCTGTATCATCATTGATGTTTCTATCTCTATTTCCCTCTCCTAAATTAATCAAATATATATTTTTAAAATGCAAGGTTTTTAGAGGAAGAAAGGTAGGGCAAGGGAGCTATTGACAGGGGGGCATTTGAGATCTTCCTCACATTTCAGATAGGATAACATAAGGTGGTCTTCACGGGGTGACAGGTGAGGAGTGGCAGTGGGTGGAGCAGGGCACTGTGGGCTGAGGAACAGGCTGTAATGATTGGGAATGTCTGTGACAGTGACACTGAGCATGTGTTGGGGCCATCACTGGGATCATTCATCCCCAAGAGGTTTTGATTCTGGATGGGAGGAGAAACACGGAGATCAGTGGGCCTTTCTTAGTCTAGAAGGTAAGGCAGGCAGCAGGAGTGGGCTTCCCTGCTTCCCTACAAAAGTAAACACACAGTGTAACTGCACATGGACGTCAGTCACATGGCCAAATCAATGCCCAGGCAGCGCTGGTGGCTGTGTCCTGCCGCTCTCTGGCTGTGCTGTGGCGCTATTGGCTGGGGGGGGGGGGGTGTGTGCTGAAGCCATGCCCCCAAGTGCATGTAGTATATGAAGGGGTGGGCAGGAAGCCAGAAGCTGGAAGTTGGAGCTGAGGCAGCCCGGCAGCACTGTGTCCACCATGGAGCTGGACGGGGAGCAGCTGTCAGTGTGATTGGCTTTAGAGTCAGAGGGGCTGTGCTTCCTGCATGTCACCAGTGAGTCCCTGTGAGCCTGTGGCATGCCAGCCAGGCCAGGCGGGGCCTGGGGAGGCCTTTCCCTCCTGGAGCCGTTCTTCCCAGGGTAGCAGTGTCGGCTGATTTTTCTTTTCAATTTTTTTATTGGAAAGTAAGCTCTGGGCTTGTGGTTCCTGGGATCCCTGGGCCATAGCATATGCCACCAGGGCTCACTGCACCTCCCTCCCCCTCCTCCTGCATTTAGTGTCTGGCCCCTGGTGGTCAGTATGCATCATAGTGACTGGTCAACCAGTTGTTCTGGAGGTTCTGCTGTTATGGTCACTGGGCTTTTATTATATAGGATGATTTGGCCATATATGTAAGGGTTTATTCCAGATGCTTTACAATGTTTTTGAGCAGTACACCCAACTTTTTGGCCACTAAAATGCTCTCCTACTACTTTTTTGTTGTTGTTGTTAATCCTCACTCGGGATATTTTTCTCCATTGCTTTTCAGAGAGAGTGGAAGGGAGGGAGGGAAAGAGGGAAGGAGGAAGGGAGAAATGGGCTGTAATGACTGTTTGCTTCCTGCATGCTCCCCAACTAGGGGCTGAGAGCAAACCAAAAACCAGGTATGTGCCCTTGACCAGGAATCAAACTCATGACCCTCCCTTGGTGGCCCAATGCTCTAACTCCTGAGAAACACCAGCCAGGACCTCTTACTACTTTTCACTTGACTTTTTCTTGATTCATTGTTTACTTGGTAGCTGTAAACCTTTGACTGTTTTCTAGGGTTCTGACAATTTTGGTTCTGACTGTTCCTGCTTAGTTTTTTTAATGTTTCTTTTAGGGGACAGGTTCTTGGAGTTCCCTATTCTGACATTTTGTCAATGTTGCTCCCCCAGAATGCTCTTTGTATTAAAAAATGTTTTCTAAAGCATTTTCTAAAGCACAATTGAAATAATTAATGTCATAGAAGAACAACAACAACAAAAAAGGGGGACTTTCCTTCCCCCTGTAACATATTAGACTTGTTTTAGCAACCATTAAAAACAAGTCTACGAATCTAAATAGAAAATTAGCAAACAGATACAAGAGTTTGCAAGGTTAGTGTGTGATAAAAGTGACATTTCAAATTAGTGTGGAAAGAAAAAGATTACTCAACTATTGCAGGACAATAAGCTAACTACCTGAAAAAAATAAAATCATAGTCTATGATTTAATTTATAAACAAATTAAATTATTGTATTTAGTTGTTATTTAATAAAGGTGGATATATAATATTGAATTATATGAACAAAATTTCTAAGGTACTCCCTAAGAAACAATCATAATAACAATAAAACTTCCTAAAATAAATTGTATAAGATATCAAAAGATAACTAACTGGAAAAAAAAATCTGGTATATTTCAGAAAAAATATTTAATATAGCACTATAATAATAACATAAGTAACTATGTATTAAGTAAAATCTTTAATATTTTATTTAAGAACTAGAGGCCCAGTGCACAAAATTCATGCACGGGGGGGGGGTGGTGTTCCTCAGCCCAGCCTGCACCCTCTCCAATATGGGTCCCCTTGAGGGATGTCTGACCGCCCGTTTAGGCCCGATCCCCCAGGCAGTTGGACATCCCTCTCACAATCCAGGACTGCTGGCTCCCAACCGCTCACCTGCCTTTGCCTGATTGCCCCTAACCACTTCTGCCTGCCAGCCTGATCACCCCCTAACCACTCCCCTGCCAGCCTGATCGACGCCTAACTGCTCCCCGGCCAGACTGATTGCCCCTAACTGCCCTCCCCTGCTGGCCTGGTCACCTCTAACTGCCCTCCCCTGCAGGCCTGGCCCCCCCAACTGCCCTCCTCTGCAGGCCTGGTCACCCCCAACTGCCCTCCCCTGCAGGCATGGTCACCCTCAACTGCCCTCCCCTGAAGGCCTGGTCCACCCCTCAACTTCCCTCCCCTGCAGGCTTGGTTTCCCTCAACTGTCCCCCACTACTGTCCTGGTCACCCCCAACTGCCTTCCCCGGCAGGCCTGGTACCCCCAACTGACCTCCCCTGCAGGCCTTGTCCCCCCACCCCCCACAACTTCCTTCCCTGCGGGCCTTGTCTCCCCCAACTGCCCTCCTCTGCCAGCCTGGTCACCCCCAACTGCTCTCCTCTGCTGGCCTTGTCACCCCTAACTGCCCATAACTGCCCTCCCCTGCAGGCCATCTTATGGTGGCCATCTTGTGTCCACATGGGGGCAGCCATCTTGTGTCTTAGAGTGATGGTCAATTTGCATATTACTCTTTTATTAGATAGGATAATAGTTAACATATAAATTGCTGTAGTGTATATTAAGGCACATATCAAAACTATAATTTTAGCTTCATTTTTCACAATATGATTAACAGTTTATAACATCCTTAACTACGTTTTGAGTCTATACCTTTAAATCTCTGAATTCACATTGTTTTTAATAAATGGAGACCTTTCCCTTTTTGTACACTTAGAACATTTCTGAATCTTGTGTATTACAAAAACACTGTGATAAAAATCTTGCACATGCAACTTTGTGCGAATGTCTGATAATTCCCTTGGGAAACATTTCCTAGAGTGACATTTCTGATTCAATTTATCTCATTGAATTATCAACTTATTTCACTAAATTGATTTAGGTAGCATTTGAATATATTGTACTCTCATAAATACTTTATCAAAATGAAAATCCTTAGTTTTCTTATTCTTTATAAAAACTCTATTTTCTAAAAGAGACATGGTATTTTTATTTTACATTATTATACAAAATGTTCTTTCATGGTGCATCTTTTTTTGTTTTTGAAACTTTTATTTAAATGTTTATCCAATTATTTTAGGATATTTTTAAATAAATTTGTATAGTTTACATATTAACGTTATAAAATACAATATGTTACAAACGCATTTTGTTTTTCTTCTTGCATTTTATTTCTATATTATATATTTTTTATTTTTCAAATTTTCTACAGTTATCACAATTAAAAATCAAGAGGAAATTAATGAATTAAAAGATTAAATGTGTTATAAAGTAATTAGAAAATATGGAGAAAAGAAAAAAAAACTTTGACACAGCAGTGAGAAGAATGGATTTGTTTACCACTCAGGACCAAGGAAGCAGATTCTTGGGAGAAGATTTTTGCAAACAGCAGCTCCAACAAGGGGTTAATATCTAAAACATATAAAAAAACGAATACAACTCAATACCAAGCAAACAAACATTCCAATAAAAAAATGGGCAAAGGACCTGAACAGGCACTTCTCCCAAGAAGACATACAAATGTCCAACTGATATATGAAAAGATGGGCAAGTTCATTAGCTATTTGGGAAAAGCAAATGAGATGCCACTTCACACTTGTTAGAATGGCTATTTTAAAAAAGACAAGTAATAGCAAGTGTTGGAAAGGTTGTGGCTAAAAAGGAACTCTCATTCAATGCTGGTGAGAATGTAAACTGGTACAGCCACTATGGAAAACAGTATATAGGTTCCTTAAACAATTAAGACTAGACTTATCATATAACCCATCAACCCCTCTTCTGAGTATTTACCTGAAAATTTTGAAAATATTTATTTGCAAAGATATGTGCACCCCTGTGTTCACCTCAGCATGATTCACGTTGACCAAGATATGGAAACAACCAATGTGTCCTAAACAGATGATTGGGTAAAGAAAGTGTGGCACATACAGACAATGGACTGCTACTCAGCCATTAGAAAAGATGAAATACTGCCATTTACCACAACATGGATGGACCTTAAGAATATCATGCTAAGTAAAACAGTCAGACAGAAAAAGTCAAGAAACATAATTTTACTCATATGTGGAATATAAAACTAAAAGCAAAAATGAATAAACAAGAAAAACAAAAAAATAAAAACTCAAAGACACAGACAACAGTATGGTGGTTACCAGAGAGAAGAAGGGTAGGGGCAGTAAAGGGTAAAGGGGGTCAAATATAAGGTGACAGAAGATGATTTGACTTTGGGTGGTGGGCACACAATGCAATACACAGACCATGTGTCCTAGAAATGTACATGTGAACCCTATATATGTCTTCTTTTTACCATTGTTAACCCCATAAATTTATTTATTTTTTAAAGAGAGACTAAAGGAAGTATGGGTTCAACCAGGCACGTTTCTCTAGCCATTCTTCATATATGGAATCAGCAGCAAACAAAAAATCACTACCTTCTCTTCACTTTTACATTTTTGAGTAAGGAGAAAATTTATTGGGGTCATGTTTGGCTGGAGGAGGATTTTTTTGTGGGGAGAGGGTAGGTGGTTTTTAAAAATGGCTTCACCAGACTGCACATTAAGGTCGAGTGTATTTTTAGAAGATGATTTTAGACAGACATTTTCTCTCTGGTCTTTCTCCTGCCTATATTGAACACATTTTAGTTACCTTCCATCTGGACCTTAACTCCGATTTCCTTTGCCTCTCTGGTACATTCTCCCCAACATGAGGCTTTGTTCCTCTCACAATTCTTATTCTTCTACTAATTTATTTATCAATAAAGATTAGATTAAACCACACTGAAATCTGGGGAAATTTTCCTTTTATTCTGGTCTTCCACATTTTATTTTTTTAAAATAATTTTCATTTTCAATTAAGTTGACATACAATTAACTTCAGTTGTATAATCCAGTGATCCAACATATAACTTTCTATGTGATCACCCTGATAAATCTAGTACCCATCTGACACCATGCATAGTTATTACAATATTATTTACTATAATTTTTATGCTGTACTTTACATCTCTGTGACTATTCTGTAACTACCAATTTGTACTTCTTAGTTCTTTCATCTTTTCATCCATCCTTCCAATGCCCCTCCCATTTTTTGAAAACCTAGTCTCCTAACCCACCTTTCCTCTGGCAACCACCAATTCTCTTCCTGTTTCTATGAGTCTGTTTCAATATTGTTCGTTTATTTTGTTCTGTAGATTCCACATATCAGTAAATCATATGGTATTTGTCTTTCTCTGACTGACATTTTACTGAGCGTAATACCCTCTAGGTCAGGCGTCCTCAAACTACGGCCTGCGGGCCACATGCGGGTGTTTTTGCCATTTTATTTTTTTACTTCAAAATAAGATATGTGCGGTGTGCATAGGAATTTGTTCATAGTTTTTTTTTTAAACTATAGTCCGGCCCTCCAACGGTCTGAGGGACAGTGAACTGGCCCCCTGTTTAAAAAGTTTGAGGACCCCTGCTCTATGTCCATCCATGTTGTTGCAAATGGTAAGATTTCATTTTTTATGGTTGAATAATATTCCATTGTATATATGAACCACAGCTTTTTTAAAAATGTCTTTATTGATTAAGGTGTTACATATGTGTCCTTATTCCCCCATTACACTCCCCTATCCCCTCCACCCATGCCGTCACACCCGCCCCCCCTGTTGTCTGTGTCCATTGGTTAGGCTCATATGCATGCATATAAGTCCTTTGGTTGATCTCTCCTCCTTACCCCCACCCTCCCCTACCTTCCCTCTGAGGTTTGATGGTCTGATCGATGTTTCTATGTCTCTGGATCTATCTTTGTTCATCAGTTTATGTTGTTCATTATATTCCATAAATGAGTGAGATCATGTGAACCACAGCTTTTTTATCCACTCATCCACTGAAGGGCACGTAGGCTGTTTCTAGATGTTGGGTATTGTAAATAACGCTACAATGAACATAGGTTTGCATATGTTTTATTTCAAATTAGTGTCTTGGGTTTCCTTGGATAGATCAGTCATGAGGCAGTTCCATTTTTTTTTTTTTTGGAGGAAATTTCATACTGTTTTCTATAGTGGCTGCACCAGTCTGCATTTCCACCAACAGTGCACAAGAATTCCCTTTCCTGGGGAGACTTTTTCTTACATCAGATTATGTTAGGCCACTGTCATATGTCATCTTTGTTGTTGCATAGATACATTTACCATACTTGACATTTTAAATTGTTTAATATTTATCTTCCATGAGTTTAAGAACTTTACATCTTTTTACTGTAAAGCCTAAATTCTTAGTGGTCTACTCCTGCTGCATAGGCTAGCTTGATTCTCCTTCAGCACAAAGCCACACTCCTGCATTGGGCCTTTCCCCGGGGTTTCCTCTAAGTGGAAGTTATTTCAGATACTGCTTAGCTAACTTCTTCACCTGTGTCAAGCCTTTGCTCAAAAGTTACCATATTTCGTAGAGCTCCAGGATGACCCTATTCATTTCTGCAACTAACTCCCTCTACCCCACACTGCAATCCCTGTCATATCCCACTTACCTGCTTTGTTTTGCTGTTTTTCTTCAGAACGAATGTTTCAGATAATTTACTCATATTTTGTCACATTCTCCTCACAATGCAAGATTCATGAGAATAAAAAATATTATCTAGTTTGTCTACTGATGCATCCAAAAATAAAAGTGATCAGTGGATGAGAGGAGACCAATGACCACTTGTTAAATATATAGTGCTGAAAGTGTCATGACCTTCAGTAAATAGTTGATAAAGAAATGAACTAATTCATGAATTAAAGAATACCTCTTCATTTGTATCTCTGTAATTCTGTTATTGTTGTTTTTCAATTACGGAAGGAACATTTATCTTTTTCTTCACAGATAGTCTTTATTGACTTCTATCCACATAATAATTTGTCCTCCTGTTTTTTAATTGTGTCATGATTAGATATTTTATTATAAATTTGGTTGGGTAAGAAATTTGATTAGCTGTTCTTGAAATGATACAACTTGGATTGATAAAACTGCTAAATGTGTATTTATTATATTTAAATTTATTTTCAAAATATTTACATACAATGTACTTTTAAATAACACTTTATCCTTTTGCTACATTAAATCATTTATTTCTTTGGCATAAGAATTTTTATATGAGCTCAAATGAAGAATGTCATTCAAAATCTATGTAAATTTTATAGAATACAGTGAGCAATAAATAGATGGAGCTTCATATTTAATTAGAAAAAATCAATTGTAGATTATTCTTAATCTATAGGTTAATGTTTCATGTATACATTTTGATTGTTTTCATGAATTTATATATCCATCAGAGTTGATCATTGAACAATGTGGATGTTAGGAATGCTGACCCCTACACAGTCAAAATCCACTTAGAATATAGTCAGCCCTCCACATCCAAGGATTCCCAAACGCAAATGGAAAATAGTATTAATTCTACCCCGTACATCAATCTTGAAAAGTAGTAATGTTAAGGCTAGACACCATTATTCAAGTTGTGTTAGTGTTGGTTAAGGTCATGGAGAACATCTAGTCTAATATCTTTTGTAGATGAGAAGCTCAAGTGTCAGAGCATGAAGGTGACATGATCAAGGACACGTCACACGTTCATCAATGTTTGACATCAGAACAAAAAATAACCTACGCCTTCCAGGCTATGTGTATACTTGAGAGATGATGCTCAGCGGCAATTAAAATGGAAAGATTAAAACTCACCTTTCTTATATTTGCATGCACACAATTATTTTTTTTATATCTGTATAAAAAGATATTTTGCCTCATGGCATGTTTAATATTACCAAAAAGAGGTAGATAAGCCTAATATGGATAAAAATGAGAAATATTGCTAGCTTCTAAAATTAGAATGTAAACATTTCCGTCTGCATGAAATAAACAGAAGCTAAAATTCAGAGAATCAAACCAGATGACCCTCATACACTCACTGCCTAACCCCCATCCATCTGTCTCACTAAATATTCTGATGGTGTTACATGAACCAAGTGGAATGGCAATATGAATCAAAGTATCATGTGAGCAGTAGCTGTGATTTCTGTCTTATGAGTTTTTATGGGGGAGATTAGTAAGTTGAGTGGGAACCTAATGAAATTGTTCCCAAAATATGTACACAGAGCACCATTCCTATAGTTCCTGTAAAACCCAGAAGCCTGGGCCATAGACAGAGTCAAGTCATATTAACACTACTTTTAATACTACCATTAGCTAATGTAGCCCCATTAGTGATATAAAATGTAAGCAATCATGCTAAGATTTTTCAACTGTAAGGGAGAATGGGACACTGAGTAGAAGACAGTAAATATGATAGGGATATAAAGCTACATTCCTCAGAATAAATACAATCTTGATAAATATTCATCAATGCTCCTTTTATTCATGATAGCAATTCATAACAATTGCAAAAATAATATAAAAAGAGCAATTAGAGATGATTAGAATTCTCAAAATCATACACTCAGATGAAATGAAATATTTTTTCAGAAGTCTTCAAATGACAATTTTCGGAATTAGTTTTAAGTTTGCATAACCTAGAATGATCTGAACTTATCCTACTGATTACTCATGCTGAGAGAATATAATTACGATGATTCTCATATTGTTCAAAATAATTACTGCAGCTCAGCAAGTTCAATATAAACTTGCACTAATCTGAGACTATCTGGAGATAATGTAAAAAGATCATGAACAAAGTCCAGAAGATATATTGAAGTCAGACCTGATAGTTAAGCTGAAAACCGTAAATAATGTTTCTGGGACTAACTTGATACTGTTTTTTGACTATGTGATTTGTTACCTTTCATGGAAATGGGCTTCAGGTTTAAACTGTGATTATGAATAACATGCAATTCCACAAGTCGTTTTAATGTTTCTGTGTTTGTATAGTGATAAATATTTTAACTAATTTTATTTGGTGATCTATCATTCTTAGGTACGTAAATTCTATTTCAATCTATTAAATGAATTACCTACTTTGAGAAGATTTCAATTAGAATCTGCAATTAAAATTTTGGATGAAGATTTTGATGGGTGATCTATTTATTCTTAATTAAAATAAAAATAAAGATTGCCAAACACCTCATTATTACATTAATTTCTCAATGGACTTGAGAAGCATGATGTTTTGAAGACACAGGAAATATGTGTTTGAATTATCAGACTAACTCTAACTTAAAATTTGAGGATATTTATATTCAGCAAATCCTTCCTTAAAAGGAATCACTAAAGTTCCAGGAAAAATAATGTTAAAAGTAGAGAAAAAATTAAGTCAACCATTAATTAAAAATTTGAATTATTTATTTATTTATTTGTTCATTTATCCATTAACTACTTGAGCTTCTATTTTAGTGTAGGCTCTAATCTCTTTGCAGGAATATCCCTAATAGTCATGTCTCCCAGATTTCCCTGACCATAACATTCATAATATCCAGTTTCCTACTGTCTTCTCTCTACCATCTTTCTGATGTGGCTTTGTCCTCGTGTGTTGCATGAAGATTTTAAGATGTCATTTTATCTGCAGCATCATGTTTATATTCAAAGCAGGAGGAGGAGAGAAAGAAAGAAGGTTGGTGAGTATATAAGGCAAGCAAAAATACCCCCTGAATCCTTAAGAGCTTTTGATAAACATCTCTTGGCCAGAACTATGGCCTAGGGCCACTCTTTGCTATAAATGAATCTGAAAAATGAACATTTTATCGAGATATACAGCTTTCTCAACAAAATTAAGGTTTAGTTATCAATAAAGTGGGGGGAAATATACATTGCAGAGGCAACCAACAGTGTCTGCTGAGTTATGGATGAGAAAGACAGTGTTGTAAGAAAATGACAGAATTGAATGAAATCAGTTTATATAAGAATGATTTCTTCTTAACTGATATCAAGACCAAATGTGAACCCATCCCTTCTCTCTTCTTTATACCCTTGAAAATCTACATTGGCCTGAATTATTTATTTCTTTTTTAAGAATGCCCTTGATTCTCAATCCAAATGTTTTAAAAACTACATGAATTTCTGCAATAAAATTTTTAAAAAGCAATCTCAAAAAAAGTAATTATAATAATTTGCAATGTTTATTCACAAAAATATTGAAGTAATCTACATACACAACAGTAGGGGTTGGCTTAGTAACTAAGAGAACAGTCATCCAAAAGAATTACATGTAGCCATTAAAATGTAAATATATTTGAAAATAAACTGATGAATTAGAAAGACACTCATGATAGGTTTCATCAGCAATGGTAGGATTTTAACAGAATAACCAATACAATCAATGTTAAATAGATAGATATGGTCATATATATTGTGAGACAAATGTAAATTTTCAATTGTTCGCATGGAAAATAATACAATAATTAAGAATAATACAAAAAAACTCTATGTTTCATTTAGTTACAATTGTTAACCTACTTTTGCCTCAAACTGGAATGATATCTTAAAATCTTCATGCAACACACTTGAGGACAAAAGCCACATCATAAAGATGGTAGAAAGAAGACAGTAGGAAACTGGGATATTGTGAATGTTATGATGAGGCAAATGTGGGAAACATGGCTATTAGGGATATTCCTGCACAGAGATCAGAGCATAGACTATAATAGGAGCTTATATCTATATTAAAATATGAATATGTTTCTTATTCTATGTTAATGTTAGACTTTCTGAATATTAGAGAATAATCTTACTTTATTTTTTGACTTGTTAGTATTTTAATAAAATTAAGTCTAATAAGAATTATTTGGTGAACATTAGAAAAGGAGGCAGGAATGAGGCTATTGGGAAATATGTAAAGTTTTTAGTGTGTCGGAGTGTCAAAACCAGGAATAGGGAAGTAGTTTTCCATTTAGGAGACAATCTTGTTTAATTGTATGCAAGACAAACAGAAGTACAAGGCAGGCATGGAAGTTTTTTCAAAATCCAGTTCAATCTTAAGGAAAGCAATAAAGTAAATTTGAAGAAAGCTTTTGTTTTGGCTCACTACCCTAGATGGACAATACAATATTATTTCCTCTTGAAAAGTTCTTTGTATTTGATATTTTTTCTGTAAGAAAATTGTCTAAGTTTACATTTGCCACTTAGCTCTGAGTTGCCTGAAAATTTCTATTAAGACCCAACTTTAGATACAATTCTAAAAAGTGAGAATTTCTACTCATATTCTCTATTATGCATTTTCTCAGTTGCAAGAAACAGAACATACTTTGGCAGTTCAATAAGATGTGAATTATGGAGATGTTCAGTTGGATAATTTAATTGTTTAAGAATTTTGGGGAAGTTCAAAAGCCAGCCTTTGAAACTGCCCCAGAACACATCACCCAGCCACACGGTGAGCTCCTTGAACACCAGGCCCCAATTGCACAGAACCAATGACAGCTGAGACTCTCCCTCGAGGCTCTGGCACTGCCGCTCCATGTACTAGACACCAGTTCCATCACAATTTCCTGAAGATGAAGACTCTTGCATGTGCTCAACTCCTGGTCGTGCCCACATTTAATTCAGTGTCTCATGGCACAGCACCTGGACCGCAGGCTGGTGTTCTAACATCAAAGGAGACAAGGGCCACACTTATTCTGGCTCATGTACATTCCCAGAGAGCGTTCACAGAGGGCGTTCAATATGCTGGATGTCCTGAAATGACCCATGCTCTCACTACAAATTCTATGCCAGGGTGGTTTCAACAAGGTGACAGGATCACAGGTGTCAGGATCACTTTTATTCCATCCAGATAATGACATATGAGAAATACCTCCCTAGCACTCTTAGTTATAGTGATTGCAAAGGACATGAATCAACCTTAATAACCTACACGCCTGATTAGTACCACACACACACACACACACACACACACACACACAGATACAAGCTTGAATAAGTTACAGCTTTCTAGCTTCTTGGTCATAAGTCCTTTTGTAAAATTTTTCTGATATTCTCCATTTTTCTATTTTGTTATTCAATCTACTCTTTAACTCTATTATACAGAGTCTAGAAAAGTGGATAGTACTAATATATGTAGTTAATAATCATATGTAGTTATGCATTTCAGGATATTATATTGGGGGGAATATTCTTCTTCTTTTCTCTTGCATTTTCCCCCTCATGGCATGTTTATGATATTCTCCTCAGCCTGCTTCCAGTCTCTGTTTCTCCATCGTGCATTAGTGTAATTGAATAAAGTGTTTCAAATAATATGCAAAGAAAAAAATCACTTCTGAATCTCAAAATTATGTTTTCTCAGCAAGAAAAATTGGCTTAAAGACAGATTTTTTTCCATGCGAAGCAGTGCTTTCTAAATAGGGTTAGCATGTCAAAAGTTAAGGTGAGAGGATGCATATCATAGTGTTTTTTTTTGTCAAATAATGTAGAGAAGATACTATTTCTGTTTATTGCTGCTACGTTGTGTGGTTTAGCCCTAAGTATGGAAGGATATGATTAAGAATTTAGAAAATGCCTACTTCTGTTCTGTTGGGTTGCTCGGGTGACGGAATGAAGAGAGGAGAGAGGGGACGTGATTGGAATCAGAGCCACGGTCCTCGTTCTCCACCCCAACTTCAAATTGGTAAGAGGTATCTTTAAAAGCATTCCTGTCTATAAGGTGCAGCTGGAGAATTCCAGGGCTGGTAGCCCTGTTGTCTGCAGCCAATCACAAGCTTCCAGGAGAAACCCTGACTCCAGGTACTCCACAACTGCAAGTGCAAAATGCAGGGTCCTGGGGGATGGCAGAAGGAGACAGAGACTCCAATGGCTTTGTCTGTCCTCATCCCTCTTCTCTGAGCTTAAATTCTGAAGATGGGTCTGTATGAAATAATTTGTGATAATAGCAGTGGGATCTCTGCCCCCTTTCCAAATAGGACTCCTAGACCACTCAATTGGCAGAACCTTTGTCACTGTAGGCAGGAAAAGCTCCTGAGAACAGCTCTCCACACTTACCCTCCTGTGTGAGGCTGGTGGGGCGGTGGGGGAGGGATGAAAGGCACTCAGAAATAAGATGTGAACCCAAAGAAGTCTGCAGACAAATTAGCTAGGAATCCTGCCAGAAGAGATTGCTGAATCTGGTGGAAATGGCTTTGCAGTAAAGACTTATGAGGCAGATAGATGGGGCCAAAATGAATTTAGAATCACAGATGGGCCTCAGGAGATAGAGAGAACCCATTTGTAAGAACACCGAGCCTGAGCCATCCAAATGGCAAGTGGGCAATACTTTCCCCGAGCACCACATTTTGGCAGGGGATGTATGGTGGTGAGGAGGGTCTTAGGCAAGCCACGCAAAGCCTTGCTTGAGGGGAGGCCAAGACAACAGAAGAGGAGGCCCACAGCAGATGGGAGGCACTTTTCTGCCATTCCTTCAAAGTTTCTTCTTAGAATCCTACACAGAAACTTTTTAAAAAAAGATGGGTTATACTGGCATGACATCTAAGATATAAACTTTCATCCAAAAGCTCAGTTTAAAATATTAAATCTGAATAACATTCCCCAATGCACTGTAGCAGAGGACTCTTCAGGGACAGTGAATTAGCTGCAGGGAAATGCATGCAGCCCATTGGTTTGCTGCAAACCTGAAAGAATGAGTACTAGAGTCTTTAATGAGAATGTCTAATAAGATAGAGGCTGTGCAACACTGCACATCTGAGCCGTGTTCTGGGACAGCATCAGCGAGTCTGATTTAGTAAAAAAGTATTTTACAGAAAAAATAATGAAGGCTAGACAATAACACAAATTACAAAGAGACAATATTTCTAAATAGTAATCAACCAAAATAAATACGATTTATAGCATCAAGATTGCTTTAGCTAAGATTGGTAAACAGTAAAATCCTCCAATTTTAAACACAGAGAAAAGTTCTAATCCCAAAGCTCAGGTGACAGTGACAGAGGATTTAACTAAAGCTAATTATATGGATGCTTCAAATGAATGAGCACCAGCCATTAGCTTTCTGGGTCTCTGATGACACGTGGACCAGAGTGGCATCCATTAGACAAGACAGGCTCACAGTGTGATGCTGAAGGCTTTGGTAAGGGCTGTGGATACTTGAGTAAGCACCTGAGTAATTACAGTCTATTTGATGTGGCAGGACTTTCATGTATGAAAAAAATGCAAGAAAAATGTAAGAGAGTGTGCATTCTGATCTTTAACTGTAGCCTGTAATAATAAAGAGCAATAATAAAGAGCAAAATAAGAGTAAATTTTATAGAGAAAGTAGATTTTCATGTTGGTGATGGAGAATACATAGAATTTGAATTCTAAGATGATAAACGAAGTGAACCTACACTGCCTTCATAATTCTTCAGATTCTTTGGGGGAGATTAAACCTATATATAATAGTAATCTCTGAAACCACTCATTGTGAATGAAATAATTTTTTCAGAAGACATAAACACCCACACTCTCATGTACATATTCCTACATCTTGAAATGAAATGATAGCACTGTTAAAATAGTAATTGTTCTATCGACTGTTTTTACTTAAAGATGGAAAAAATGTGAGTTGCTTGTATATATTTTCATTTTAAAAATTTACTCACCTATAAATCAGGAAGTATAAGAGCCACTGGAAAAAAAAAGATGACACCAAAAATTCAGAGAGCTTCCAATGTTCAAGTTAGAGGTTGCATCACTTCCAATTATAGATAAGTAATTCATATATACATAAATTCTTATATATAAATTAATATATATATATATATAATTTCTTACACATTCTATTTATCACTGAGGAAGATTAAAAGACAAATTCCCAATATGATACACTGTCTGTTCCTTGGCACATGACCATATATAACATTTTTCCATTAAATTTTTCATGGATTAAAAATCAGGAAGCAAACCCTTCTTCACAGGACACTAGTAAAGCACCTGATGCTTTTAGTAATTTTACATCTTGAATGAAAGGGAGATACTAGTATATTGTTTCGTGTAATACAAACACTAATTATGTCATTTATGTGTATGTTAAATACCAATCTTATCATTACGTAAAGAAATTTAAGGTAGCGGTGTATTGTTTGAAACATATAGAATAATTATTCTCATGCCCAAGTGGTGATTCTGTGGAACAAAGTCTCAATGCAGGTAGTTCTCCCCCTTTTTTTTTGGTTGTTTTTGTTAAGTAGAAATTGCCTTTGTGGCAGATTTGTTAACTTAAAAATCCCCAAATTCATTTTCACAGTTCAGCTAAAGCTCACTGTACAATTTCTGGCACAGCAAGAAGAGCCTGAGTAGATAAGTGTAGAGAATGATCTGGGAACGAAGTCAGCATTTTTATAGACTATGGTTTTTAAACACTAGTATCTTTCCTTCTGTAAATCCTTAAAAGCTATCATGGAATTTTTCCCTCTTAACTTTTCTCAATAACCCCAGAAATAACTTCTTTTAAAATATTTGAAGTCATTTCTATAAGTGATATCAAAGCTTGATATTTAGTTTTAGGCTTTTCTGAACTCAGATATTTATATTTTCAACAGTATGAAAAAGGCATCTACTTATGAGGTAAAATGAAATTTGGCTCATAGCTACAGTATTTAACACCAGTGGAAATTAAGCATTTCTATTCCATATTTAGAAAAGAGTGGGTATTTTACTTCTCAGATATAATAGCTATCTGAATTTCCTTGCATTCCACTCAAATAAAAATGATCACTTTTTAACAGAATAAAAAAATTAAGAAGGTTCCTGAATAATCTAGTAAGCACTTCTGGTGTGTGGCCTGCTTGTTTACTTCGCCTTCTTCAACGCCCACTATCCAAGCTGGGTAAGGATCTGTGCCGGCAGTGCCCTGTGATAGTGGACACGGCAGGTTGTCAGGTTGTCAGCCCCATGAACGTACCACAGCCCCATTTCAGGCCTGTTTGATTTCATTTACTTGCTTTCTGGACATTCACACCTTGGTATCCACTGTCTTTGGGAAGTAAATTGCACAAGGTATGTGTGAACAAAGTCTGTTAGTCATTTTCAATCTTTCTAAATTTTCATTATGGTTTTGTATTTTTGTTCATGTAAATCAGAG
This sequence comes from Eptesicus fuscus, assembly GCF_027574615.1. Lineage (NCBI taxonomy): Eukaryota > Metazoa > Chordata > Mammalia > Chiroptera > Vespertilionidae > Eptesicus > Eptesicus fuscus. Next base: position 36,713,494 of record NC_072474.1, on the reverse strand, counting down.
AAGCCCCGACCCTAGTCAATTTGGCTCAGTGAGAGTGTCGGCCCACAGACTGAAGGGTCCTGGGTTTGATTCTGGCCAAGGGCACATACCTTGTTTGCAGGCTTCATCCCTGGCACTGGTGGGGCTCCTGCAGGAGGCAGCAAATTGATGTGTCTCTCTCACATGGATGTTTTGCTCTCTCTGTCCCTCCTCCTCCCTCCCACTCTCTCTAAAAATCAATGGAAAAATATCCTCAGGTGAGGATTGACAACAACAACAAAATCAAAGAAGCCCCATCAGTTATAGGTGGAACCTCAGAGACAAATCAGCAGAAGCTCAGGTCCGCAATTTATGAAGATTCTTGTTAGTAATCTGGTTCTTGCTTTATAAACACAAATAATACTATTCTAATCTTAATGTCTAAAATGGTTAAGCTACTTTCTTCTTCTTTTTAGAAGTATCCCTTCTGATAAAATTTCCTTTTGAAATCTCTCTCCCATCTTGGAAATCATTCAGGAAGGGCTGGGATTTAGTTGAGTGATCCTATAGTGTTAATCCCCTTTGCTAGAAGATTAGAAATGAGGTTAGATTCAGGCTGGCATCAGTGCTGGAGCACAGGGCAGTTAAAATGAGTAAATGGGACTGAATTAAGCAGGGGCTGCATGGAGTAGAAGGCTCTTGACCCAAATCTTTTCTCAGAGCACTAAACTCATTTATGCTCACCTCGAAGCCATCCTTCATCAGATTGAAGTGGGCTACATTGGACTTGGTTATTTTGAGGAATTTAAAGTAGAATCAGATATGCTTATGCCACAAATAAGAATTTTTCTGCACCACTCACATGCTACATGGAGATTTACAATATGGGGCAAAAAATGCAGTCTTTAATCTTTCAAAATTCCAGACTTATTATTTTTGGTTTCCAGTGTAATTGTAAGGCACAATTTCTTTCCCACTGCAGTAATGATTATAATAACACAGCAGCTAATGGAGAAAGAAGATTTTGTTTAAATTGATTGCTAAGCTAATGGAACATTGTGTGTGTGTGTGTGTGTGTTGTGTGTGTGTGTGTGTGTGTGTGTTGAAATGGGGCAGATGATTGGGTGAAGTACTTCAGAACCTGGTTTCTTATCTTTCCTAAAATACTCTCCACTATTTGTTGAATCTGCCTAAGCTTTGTAGAAAATTCGTAAGTTGCTGGTTTGATTATTGTCAGTGGAGAGTTTGCGTAAATATATAGTGTTGATCTTTTATTCATAGTCCTTTCGTTCCTTGCTGTTTATGCTTTTTGATTAAAGTAAAATAGCTAATATATCCTAAACAAAAAGAGCAATTTACCAACATAATCTGAAAAATAACCTGTGGAATCTCTCTTTTCAAAATGGTGCCCTTATCTCCAGGTAAGAAAAAAAAAAAATACATCCATCGGTGGCCAGCAGCTCCAGCCTGGCCTTCCTGGCACCTGGGCCTGCCCAGCCATCCGAGGGCCAGCTTCCATCATCCCATAGGTCACAATAAACTGCTCACTGTTTACCTCCTCTGGTCGAACTCTATATGGGAAGAGGCTGTCTCAGCCATAAGTGTCATCTTGCTTCCTTTTTGCACAATTTTAGGGGATCTTCAGAAATCTGTCCTGTACCTTCCAAAATCTCAGAGTATACACTGAGTGGTCAGATTATTATGATCTCTGAACGCATAATAATCTGGCCACCAATGAATAATATGTATATATTATTATATATTAGAGGCCCGTTGCATGAATTCGTGCATTTTGTGCATGGGTGGGGTCTGGCCAGCCTGGCCAGGGCAAGGGGACATGGGCAGTTGGCCGGACTGCCTGCTGGTCGAACTCCTGGTCGAAGGGACAATTTGCATATTAGCATTTTATTATATAGGATATACACTGAGTGGACAGATTATTATGTGTTCAGAGGTCATAATAATCTGGCCACTCAGTGTATTTCTATCTAGAGATTTGTGCTGTCTGTTTTCCAGAGCAGTGTCCCAAGCATTTCATCTTTTCATTGCTCATTAGTTAGATCAAAATGTTGTCCTCCATCTAGTTTCTTCTACAGCACAAGCCAGATGGTTCTCCTAAGGGCCTGTGAAGGTGGTGCTGGCTGGTGATCAGCTACTTTGCTCGCCCTTTCCTATTTGAATTTAATGGGGAACTTAAATGGCCAGAGTCTTCATTCTGAATAGGGAAGCCATAATTCTACCTTGCAACATTCCCTGAAGTATATTTCTTTACCCTGGTTCTGAAAACTGACCTTAGAGGAGAAAAGTTTTTCTGAAATAAACTTCCCTTAGACATTCACACATATCAGCATAATAAAAGCTCTGAGAATTTTACCCCTTTCCCCACCGCTGATTTTTAAACCTTTGATTCAGGTTTTTTAAAAATGTACAGGCACCAGGGCGGTTGAGGGCATGAGTAGGGGCGTGGGGGCGGTAATGGGGGGGGGGGGATAAGGACACATATGTAATACCTTAATCAATAAAGAAAAAATAAATAAATAAAATAAAATGGATTTAACCTCTGAACTCTTTTCTTTGTAACATTGATTTCTACACTTCAGAATTAAAGGTCTCAAAAGAGAATTGCTATGGAGGTTTCTGATGTTGAGGAGATGTGGAAGGGATGGATATATACTCCTGCTGCCTATGGCCCTTCTCAGGACCCAACACAGGATCTTCTAAAGTTTCCAAAGGCGTGACTGATGGAAGTTCACTCTTACCCCTCAAAGTCAGAGTGACAGAGTAACTTATTGGTATTTTTCAAACCAGCTAGCGAGTGTTTCAGTGGAAAGGATCGCCGCTGTAGTCATGCTAGAACATGACTCCTGGGAGGAAAGCGGGACCACCCAGGACAACCTGCCATGTAGTCACCCACGCTAAAGTCATTGAAAGCAGCAGTATATTTATTTTTAAGTATAATATCAAAATATTCCTACTCACATCAGTCTCTAAATTTTAAAGAAATGCATTCTCTAAGAATAAAATTGGGAAAAAGCCTCAAGGCTATTTTTGTTGATGAATCAGCCCACATTTTCATTAGAAACTCGAACACTGTGCAGAACACGATGAATAAAGAATGAGGCTTTGTTTGGCGAACATATGACATGGGGGGTTTAGTAATCTGTCCCTTATTGTGTGTCTAAATTGGAATGCCCGGATAATAATTTAGCCTAAGCCAGCAAGACGAGATGGTGACTTATATAAATCATATACCACTGAGTATATAGTTCACTAAACAAATACCAACAGGAAGAATAATGTTTGCCTAATGGTGGCAAATGTCAGACAAAATGTAGATTCAGCAAAGCAATCACCATGAGCCTATACAGAACAGTTCTGTAAAAAGGAATGTTAAAGGGCGTGGGTGCCCCTCCTTGGGTGAAAGTGAAGCACTTTCTGTTGTTTTATGACTAGATGAGAGTTTGGTGGGGAAAGAGTGAAAAATTTGAATTCAAAGAAAGAAAAAATGAATAGAAGGAAGGATTAAAGCAATATAGAAAAGAAAAGGTAATATTTTTGATTAATTGAATATGATTTCATTTAGTGATTGTCATTCTACACTAGAATATAATAAATCACTTTTCTGTCCCACTCACTACTGTTCACCCATTGTAATGCCCTGCACACAATATATACTCAAATTTTAAGTAAAGAAGGAGAAGTTTAAAGAAAATTGGACAACATGTATCTCAAATCAAAATATACCCCCCAAATACTATGCTATTATTGCCTCCTGTACACCCCCTACTGGGGATCAAACCTACAACCTGGGCATGTGTCCTGACCAGAAATTGAACCTGTGACCTCTTGGTACAGGGGAGGATCAATGTTCAATAAACTGAGCTACACTGGCCAAGGCCTCATTATTATATTTTTTAAATACAAATTTAAAAATGAAAAGTTCATCATCTCTTTCTACCTTCTTTGAATTGTGTCCTTTATTTATTGTTTGGAAGACAGTGTTCTTTGTAACATAGCTCCATCTAAGTTGTGAAAGGTATATACTTTGTAACAATGCCACTCTGTTTAATCAGTAGTTTAACACATTCACAATCTGAAAATTTATTAGAAATGTTTAGAGCAATGTATCTTAGACAGTTGGACATTTGTTTTAGTATTTAGGTCACATACTTTTTGTCTTCCACTTACAGGTGCATTGGGAGATATTTTCTGTGCTGTGACCTTGAGATATGGGTAAGGGGGTATAGTATAATTATGACGGACATTTGAATCTGAGTTTGAATATCTTGTTCATGAATAATGAGCATATTCTTTGAAGTTAACTAAAATATTTATTGAATAGGGCATTGTGTAATGTAGTATCTAAGAATAAAACAAAATGTATTCCTTTTCCTTGGGGATCTTAGAGTCTATATGTGAAAAAATGTCAAATAAGATAAAATATTTTACTAAATGTGCAGAATGATTAAATGCTAAATGAGTTAAAGGGTTTCATAATTTATAATTTGATAGACTGTTTAAATTGGTGGAAAGTACAATCCTTTAGTCTTCAAAAATGGGTTACACTGTTTATTATGATTTGAGTTTGAATAATGAGTTATAGAAGCTGTGTTTTCACAATGATTATGGGGAGTAGTTGAGGAGATGGATCCAGCTACTGAGAACAGATGTCTTGGATGTTCAACTGAATCAAGTGACAACCGTGCATGCCTGACAATGTGATATGGTCCACCCTGAGCCTGTTGTAGACAGAATTTCATAGATTACAACTGTTCTTAGTGATGTAAGCTATAAATTCTTGGAAACCAAAGTAAAAACAATGGAAGTAATGAAGACCACTGCTTTCCCCATTCCTCGTAAATCAGTGTCTTGAGAAAAAAAGTAATAAATGTGAACACATTAGGCCACCTTCCTAGCACTAGATATACTTTTGATGAATCTTTAGTAGTCTTTTGCACCATCTAGAAAGAAACAAACACATAATTGAACAAGTTTCTCTTACTGTGTATCAAACATGCAGGTCCAAGTATGCTGATAACATTCTGGTTCTTAGAGAGAAGAATCTGTTCTTTGAGATAATATTCCTGCTAGATAAACAGGAATTAGGGTTCAAAGGAAGCAGAGATCCCAAGTTAGAACAGACATTGGGGACCATATAACCCTTCTCTTATTTTGCAGAAGAAAGACATGGATTCTGGAGAAATAACTTAAGCTTCCCAAGTATGCCCACTCAATCTGAAATCCCACTGGGTCTGAAATCCAGGAAACCCAACTCCCAATTCTGTGTTCCATCCTCTGCTGCTACTCATTGCCTCCCCAGTGATCTGATACTTAGCCTAAAATTAACAGCACAGAATGTTCATGAATTTTATTATGGATTATGAGTACTAGAATAAAATTCAGATAATTTGTACAGTCTAATATGAGTATCTGAATTCATGAATATTCCAGGCTGGCTAGCAATGTTTGTGTCTATTCTGAGTTAGGTGAGTTGAGCAAACCAAATACACCAAATTCTCCATATCCTGATTGCTTTTCCCTCAACAAGATGTTTTTGCTATTATGATAGTAATTCCAGTGTAAGTTGGTGTACTTTCAGGAGAGTGGGTCAGTCATTGTGATGTAAAATATTTGGTTGCTCTGAGAGTCATATTTTTCATTAAAAATTAATTTGTCAATCTGTTTTTATATAGTTAATTATTAGAAAACTGTTATGAAAATTAAGAAAATGGTACCATGAGTATTCCCATCTATATTACATTTAAAATTACCAGTTATTCATTTGTCAACCTGGGCTTATACCTTAGTCTCACAAGGATGGCAAATGTGAGTCCATAACTGAGAAATGAAGTAAAGTTTGATGTGCTTAGAAGTATTCTGGCTCCATCAAGCGAAGAGCCAGACACTGGTGATGGTAAAGACAAATACCATACAATCTCACTAATATGTGGAATCTAATGAACAAAATAAAATGCTGAACAAATGGAACTGGAAGCATGGATACATGGAACACCCTGGCCTGTGCCTGATGTGCAGGAGGCCAGGGGTGACTGGATAAAGAAAGCAAAGGGATTAGCTAAAGAATATATATGCTTACCCCATGGACATAGACAATCATTTAGTGAAGGCCAAGGGAGGGGAGGTAGGAGTGGATGGAGGTGGGAAAAGGAGAGGAAAAGGCAAATATGTGCTATTATGTCAACATTGATTTTTTAAATAAAAATAAAAATTATTTTTATATACACACACAAGTATCTTTGGTGATACTTGAAAGGCAATGGCCAACGGGTGGTTACCAAACCTTCTAACTTCCTGAGTTACCTTGTGGGGAATGCACCTGTCCTCATCTACTTTCATTTAACATTTAAATCATGCTTGGAATCCTGGGAGAGCATACATAACTCTTTATTCTGTTAAAGACTTACTACACTCCCTTAAAAGGAACTCATTCTTTCAAAATTTCCTACTTTCCCCTGAAAATGCAGAATCCATTTACATGACTCTGATTATACTCTTTGGCTTCAGATAGTTTTGAATTAGTAATAAGCTTATGTGTGGGGGTAAAATCATGAGGAGTCAACCCTTCTGCTCTTATTTTTCATCAGGGATAATTGAGAGCCTCACTCTTGAGGACCACAGACCACAGCTAAAGAAAAGTTTAATTCTTTCTTTTGTTCTATTTCTCTTACCGAATGTTCCAAAAGAAAGACATGCATTCTTAAGCAGGGTCAGATGTATGGGTACTTGCATGTTGCCATTCTTTAAAGTGTGTATGTAGGTTACACAGTGTTTGTATATCTTATATATTCAGTTAAAATATTTTTAAAGCAACTGATTTGTTTTCCTTGAGCACAGCATTATTTTTCAAATTGTGCATGTAAACATTACCATAGTCCCAGTGGGAAAGTGCTATTTGGAATACCTGCAGTGCCTGGGGCTGCTGAAGTCCTGGCTTGATATATTTATTAAACTCAGTAATAGACATCTTTTGATGTAAGATGAAAGAGGTTGGCTTGCATCATGATCAATGTACAACTCTCAAAATATTTATAAACAAGAAAATGTCAGGACTCCTGCATAGGTAAAAGCCTAAACCCTTTTGGGGGTAAACATGGCAGGTGGTGGGTGCTCCAATGACTGATCTCACCCCGGGCTCACAAAATACAAAGTTCTAATGCAGTCAGCATGCTCCACTGCATGGAAGGCTCACCATCAACAGCACTGTGGTTGAGCAGAGGGTCTCCAGAGCTAGGCCAATGGCTGTATCACTCTACCCAGGATTTCATAACCTCTGTGCGTTATCCTTTACTCACCTGTAAAAAGGTGACAATGAGACTCTGCTTCTAAAGTCATTAGCTGTGTGCCTGGCACAGAGTAAGGACTCGATAAATGTTAATTATGCTGTTAGGAGTTGTTTGTTGAAACACCACTGTGCTCTACATTATATATTATGGGGAACGGCTGAGTCATATTAAACACATGGTGATTTTAGAAACAAACCCCTGTCCAAATGCCACTTCACTGGGCAAGGTTGATGCACGTGAATCATCAGAATATTGCCTTGACTATCAGATATCACTTGGAGAAACTAAGGGCATAGAAATCCAGAGATGGAGGAGAGTGACATAAATGTGCATTGAGAGAAATTTGGGCTGGGCTTCCAAGGGCATGAAAATTTGCATTAGTGGTAGAGAGACTCTCCAGACTAGAGCAGAACGATGGGTGAAAGGTACACTTGAATGGCAGACGTGCCTTTTCTGGCATCAGACATGTGGATCCGGATTAACATAGACTGGAAAACTCTGGTCCAAATGAAGCATCTAAGAGTTCCATTTCAGTCCTGTGGACAAGGAGCAGGATAGGCATGGCCACATGACCAGAAGGATCTTATCTCAGTGCTTCCAAAGCTTGGAACATTTCATAGGTCAGATGGCAGTTCATGCCAAGAGTAGAAAATAGTTAGTGGCTATTATTCTATGTAGATTTATAGCCCAAGTCCTCACTTTATACATTCATAGGGAGCACAAGAATAAATTTTTGATATGATTCATGAAGTAGGATGACATCACAAGAATTTCATAGGTCATGTTTGATGGCGTAAAAATAGGAAGTTAGCCACAGAGACAAGAGTAAGAGACATCAAGCTTATCATAGAATAAAACTAGAGGCCCAGTGCATGAAATTCGTGCACGGTGGGGGTGTGTGTCCCACAGCCCAGCTTGCACCCTCTCCAACCTGGGAACCCTTGAGGGATGTCCGACTGCCCATTTAGGCCCGATCCCTAAATGGACAGTCAGACATCCCTCTCACAATCCAGGACTGCTAGCTCCCAACACCTTGCCTGCCTGCCTGCCTGCCTGATTGTCCCTAACCGCTTCTGCCTGCCAGCCTGATCACCCCCTAACCACTCCCCTGCCAGCCTGATCAATGTCTAACTGCTCCCTTGTCAGCCCGATTGTCCCTATCTGCCCTCCCCTGCTGGCCTGGTCACCCCTAACTGTCCTCTCCTAAAGGCCTGGTCACCCCCAACTGCACTGGGGGGTGACACTCAACGCAGGAGCTTCCCCCTGGTGGTTAGTGCACTCCCACAGGGGAAGTGCCGCTCAGCCAGAAGCCGGGCTCACGGCTGGTGAGCACAGCGGCAGTGGTGGGAGCCTCTCCCGCCTCTGTGGCAATGCTAAGGATGTCCGACTGACGGCTTAGGCTAACTAACCTGTCAGTTGGACATCCCCCCAGGGCTCCCGGACTGCGAGAAGGCACAGGCCAGGCTGAGGGACACCGCCCCCCCCGCCAAGTGCACGAATTTCGTGCACCGGGCCTCTAGTATAGGATAACCCAGATACTAAATGGAACCCCTCACCTTTTATACATTAGCTATATGGATTTCAATCAGCAGGCACACAGCCTGTGCAAATATAAGTAGTCAAGATATTTTGTTTTTTTCTTTCCTGAATTTCTAGAGAGCAATACTCGCATGGTCACCAACCATAAAGAATGTTAGAGTCCTCCTGAAATTGTACTTACTTGCTTGATCTTTCAGTTGATCATAAATTTTAAGTGTCTCCTAGGTGTGAGGTGTTACTGCAATAGCAATGCTATGAAGGTAAAGGAAAGGCAAGCTGTATGCGTAGATTTCAGCACCAAGAGGTTTACTTACTGAGGAAGAGTTCATAAACTCTACCATATCTTAATAACTCATCACTTAAATATTCTTAAGAGTAAGAATGTACTGTACATTTAGCATTCTGGGTGCCATAGGGTGAAGAGAGTCATTTTTAATTTGTTTCTATGACTTTGCTTAGAACATACATACTTCAACATAACCAGTTCACAAAAAAACATATATAGAAATGCATGGTTTCAGATTTTTCCCTAAGCAACAGGTTTTCTTTTTCACATTATTGCAAACATTTTTCTTTTAGTGCCCTGGTACTAGGCTGTCTAGTCCTTCCCACCCATCTTTGCCAAATTGTAGCATTAGTCACAATAGACAAAAATATGTAAACATTTTCAAAATGTTTCATTAACAGATGAATGGATCAAGAAAAGGTGGTGTACACATACAATGGAAAATAATTCAATAAAGAAATCCTACCATTGGCATCAACATGAATGAACTTGGAGGACATTATGCTTAATGATATGAGGCAGTCACAGAAGGATGGACATGCATGAACCCACTTAGATGAGGGATTTAATAGAGTCAGATTCACAACAGTGGAGAATATAATGGTGGTTTCCAAGGGAGGGGAAGAGGGGAATAAGGGAAGTTGTTTTCCAATAGAAAGAAAATTATAGTTATACTAATTAATAAGATCTAGATTTCTGCTGTACAAAATAGAGCCTATAGTTAATTAATAGGGTGTTATGCATTTAAAACTTGTTAAGAGAGAATATGTCAGGCTGAGTTCCTACCCTCCTCCTCCCAAAAAAGGAGACATAAATCTTTGGGAGTTGATAGATATATTTATTACCTTGTTTGTGGCAATAGTATCAAGTGTGTTTATGCATATGCCCAAACTCATCAAAATGTATACATTAAATATGTGCAGTGTTTTGTATATTAAGTATGTTTCAATAGAGTTGAAAAAATGAAAATGCAAAAACAAATAAACAGAAATAAATGCAGACCTTTTAACCAGCCCATGACTAAGTCGTGACACAAAGAACAGAAAAGGATTCTATCCAAAGAAGAAAGCGATGGCCGTGGTAGAGGAATGGGGATATACAGGTGACTCTACACCTTAATGTCAAGCACACCAACTTCAGCAACCACAGAAGCATCATTTGTTATCAAAGAAGAGATGACAGGGGATGAGAAACTTGCTCAGGATTAGCTCATGCTTAGAGATACTTGTGGCTGAGCATGGGGAATTCACGGTGACATAAATGAGGACAAACAGAGCATTACCTTCCTAAGCAACAGCCTGAAGCTGAATGTCAGGGGTGAGTAGTTTCAGAGAGCATGTACGTTGTGGGGAGGTGAATAAGCAAATGCTGAGTGGTGATTTGCAGACCAGTCCTTGCCTGTGGTTCCACACAAAGCAGGAAATTGTGTCTGGGGGCTGCTATGCCCCCAATTCCTTGTCTATTACAGATTCAATGGCCGAGGCAGACGGAAGCTCAGGATCAGTACTGGTGCAGTACCAGGAAGTTAATGGGAATATCTGAATGGAAGAGCAGTGACCTCTTCTTTCAGCAAAAGACTTCAGGCTTGTAAGTGCCAATATCACTGACAGAGTTTATAAAATTGTATTAAATTCATACAATCCCACTTATGGAATTCACTTCTCCTCTAGCTCTGCCGTGTGGTCTATAGAGATGACCTTGATAATAACATTCCCTGGTCAGGCTCCCAGGTGCTTCATGGAAAGAGAGGGAAACGGTCCAAATGGCTTTCCCTTTGTAACTCTAGAGTATTCTTAAAGCCATTGGTGTTAGAGGAGGCCTCGTTTGAGTAGCTGTTCCTCATTAATGCCCATTATTTATTAGTATAAATATTGATGAGGAAGGAATGCTTTTGAATTCCAGCTCTTTTAATGTGGCAAGACGAGTGAACAGGGCTGCCGAACAGAAGCCTGCTTATGATTTATCTCAAGAGGAGACATTCCTTGCTCCAAATGACCACATGCCTCAGAGAGCTCCTTCTAATGTTATTTGTCTCCGGAAACTAACCCACAACCACTCCAGTTAGTCTTTGCTCGGTGGGCAGTGAAATGACAGGGACGCTGAGCAAGAGGGTCTGAAATCCAGCTATACAGACACTTGAAAACATTAAATGGGAAAATACTAAGAAATTAGAGAAAAGCAGGAAGCATATCTTGAGAATATTATAATACCTAGTAAATATTCAAGCACTTTCTTTCTTTCTTATCACCGTGCCCAACTACTGGAACAGATGGAAGGAGATGAAATTAATTAAATGGAAATCTAAAACAAATGAAATGTTTTTAAAACGTTCCCTGAGCCCAGCCAGTGTGGCTCTGTGGTTGAGCATTAACCCAGGAACCAAGAGTCACTGGTTGGATTCCTAGTCAGTACACATGCCTAGGTTCTGGGCTCGATCCCTAGTAGGGAGCAATACAGGAGGCAGCCAACAGATGATGTTTCTCTTTCATCATTGATGTTACTATCTCTCTCTCTCCCTCTTCTTCCTATATCTCTAAAAGTCAATAAAAATATATTTAAAAATTAATTAATTAAAAATTAAAAGTTCACTGAAGTAGCCATAATGGATATGTCAATGCCAATTCAATAAGGGGCCATGAGGCAGAAACACTGCAGTTTGGGGGCAATTACAAACTTCGGGCTGGGGATGATGCTGGTAGCTAACCTTTCACCTCCTTAGAGCAAGTTCCACACCCAGATCCTACTCAGGTTTAACTGAAAGTTAATGCAAAGCTTTCCTTGGTGGGAGATGGTATGTCTGCTGAGTCGCACAACTGTTACATCATTTCAGACAATTTAATCTTCCTTCCAGCTTCTTTCTATACTAGTAAAAACGAGCAAAATGGAAAAAAAAAACAAAAAACAACACATTTGAAATAAAAACTAGCAAGGTAAATCCATGCAATGATGGTGGAGAGATGTCACGGGTAGTCGGGCTGGTGTTTAGGAAGGAAGAGTGCTGTCTTTATAAAATTTAGTCTAGTACTTCACTGGAAAAAGTTACCCATGGAAAAAGTATGATAATAGTGAAATTGATAGGACAGAAGTACAGAAATCTGCTCATGCTGACAGAATCAAGTCGGATACTGTTAACTTATTTGAGAGAACTTTTAGGGTCTTTCAGACCTCTGTGATATCCTTACATCTCATCACAATTTAACACATTTCATATTAGTAGCTAATACTGACTGAGTGACCATAATGTGGAAGGCACCATTTTAAGCACCTAAACACATTCTATTTCATTTAATAGCAGCCACAGTTCCAAGAGGAAGGAATTGTTCTTTCAAACTCCTGATAAATAAAACAATTGAGATTCAGAGTTATAAAAATTTTTGTAGTAAACAGTGTAATCTGGATCCAAGCTCACCTACCTGTTCCCAAATCTTTCTTTTTTAACAGATATGAAATATTGCCTGACTAGACCCCATGGTTAACAGCTTCTGACTAGATGTTGTGGGATGTGAATAAAAAGCTGTGTGGTTCCTGACCTGAAGGAGATAACAAGTGCTTAAGGGTATCTCAATCTACCTACCTGTCTACTTATTTGTACGTAAATCTATATATCTGTATGTAAACATATATGCATATGTAAACTAGTTATGTATGTATAAATAGAATATACTTACATCTCTCTATGTAGTGAGACAGTGATATATACAGAAACAGAGATAGGTCTAGATCCAGTGAGGCATCTTGCCATACAAAGAAGAATTTCATCCTACAAGAGAGAAACCTGTAGCTGGCCTTCTGTAAACACACTACCATGCTTCCAGAGAGCAGGCTCTTTGGTTAAATTGAATGGACACAGTATATGCTTCCACTTACATGTATCTTCTTCAATTTCTTTCTTCAGTATCTTATAATTTTCCGAGTACAGGTCTTTAACATCCTTGGTTAAATTTATTTTTAGGTATTTTTTGAAGCAATTGTGAATGGGAATGTTTCTTAATTTCCCTTTCTGATGATTTATTATCGGTATATTAAAATTCAACCAATTTCTAGATATGTACTTTGTATCCTGCTAATTTACTGAATTGATTTATCAGTTCTTGTAGTTTTCAGTGGAATCTTTAGGGCTCTCCATATACAGTATCATGTCATCTGCAAATGACAGTTTTACTTTTTTCCCCATTTAGTTGCCTTTTATTTCTTCTTCTTGTCTGATTGCTGTGGCTAGGATTTACAGTGCTATGTTGAATAAGAGTGGTAAAAGTGGACATCCTTGTCTTGTTCCCAATCTTAAGAGAAATGTTTGCAGTTTTTGCCCGTTGAGTATGATGTTTGCTGTGGGTTTGCCATATCTGGCCTTTATTGCATTGAGGTATATTTCCTCTATTACCACTTTGTTGAGAATTTTTATCAAAAATGGGTACTGGATTTTATCAAATGGTTTTTCTGCATCTATTGATATGGTCATGTGGTTTTTATCCTTCATTTTGGTGATATATCACATTTACTGATTTGTGGATTTGGGCCAATCTTGAATCCCCGGAACAAATACTATTTGATCACAGTGTATGATCTATTTAATGTATTGCTGGATCTGATTTCAGAGAGCAGACTCTTGGTCCTGCCTGGAAGGACTTTGATCCTCCTTTGACCAGTTAATGATGCATTGACATTGGACAACTCATCTCTCCATCCTGTTTCCTCCTCTAGATGGGAAATAATGAGATTAACAAGTGGGATTGTTGTGAGATTTACATGATTTAATGTGTGCGCAGTCTTTCCAAGATTTCCTCATTGTGGTTCATCATGCTGTATGTATCTGTGCCTATCATGGAGGAACAGGGAAGGGATTGGCTGGCCCAAACCTGAGGAAGGATGGCCACTGGGGAGGACTTGCTTTTGATAATTGGGAAGGAAGTGATGGAAATCTTGGCTCAAGGGGATAATACAAGAACCTATAGAGAAATAATTGAGCACTCTATGAAAGTAGGGCAGAGAGTCACCGGTACTTGACCATAAGCCCGTTATTTTGTTTACGCTGGAGGAAAGTTTCCAAGACTTGGTTTAAATTTCTCCCTGAGTCTGATTCTTAAAATTCTCTATTTTTTAGTTGAAAACCAACCAATAAATCAATCTGTGGAACAAGACTCCTCCTAGGTAATTTGTATATTTTTTCCTCTTTTTAAAAATATTTTTTTTGATTTTTAGAGAGAGAACGATAGAGAGATAGAAACATTGATGAGAGAGGAACATCATCATTGATTGGCTGTCTCCTGCACACCCCAGAGTGGGGATCAAGCCTGCAACCGGGCATGTGCTCTGAATGGGAATTGAACCTGCTACATCTCGGTTCCTGGTCGATGCTCAACCACTGAACCACACTGGCTGGACCAGTTCTGCATTTGTTGTTTTGTTTTTTGTTGTTGTTTTTTGTAATTTGTAGTTTAATTATAGTTTTCTGGAAAAACGAGGACTATCTACTACAGTGATTTAGATGGTCAACATTAATTCCTGGTTGGAAGGATTTTTAAACAGACTCACATTTTGTGCCTCTAGTCTCACATCATACCAGTGTCTGCCAACAGTTTTGGTGCATATGGTTTAAATGCCAGATCAGTTTCATTCATCCGTGCTCCCTTAAAATACTGGGAATAATGAAGTGGAGAAGCTGGTCAGTAGCCTGGAAATCAAGAGTCCAGCCTGACTCAACTGCTTTCATTATTACTGAAGCAAAGAAACCACTCACTGCTTGACTCCAATCCAGCCAGGTGTGCAATTACCACTGTGAATTGTTAATTTCACTACAGGTGGCTGATAGAGGAAAGCTAATGATGCAATATCAAAACCAAGCTCTTCTCTCCCTCACAGTGTTTCTTCCTTCTTCGTGCCCTGGAAATTCTGCCATATTGTGATGATATGAGATATTTTCCCATTAGCTTGAGTTCACTGTCCACACCTCCACTCAGCAGGTTGATAGGTGCTCTTTGCTGTGTTCCAGTTCCAACTCAATAATGGAAGGAGATACTGTGGGAGGCTCTCATTTCAAGGAGCAGTACCACCAAGTTAAGCCCAACCTAATAGGGGAATCTGAATGTACAAAATAAATTTTTTTAAAAAATGCATTAGGGGCTCACCCCTAAGTACAATGAACAAATGAAACGATGTATAAGATTTCAATGAAAGCACCCATTTATTACAAAAGAAGAACTACCAGTTTGTAAACATATTGAGAAAATTGCTAAGTTTTCAATTTTATCTATTAATACTACAAAGTGTGGAACTTTTGTAGGTTAGTGGTGAATAATATTGTTATATCATCTATTATTTAAAGTGAAATTCTTATGGAATTTTATTTACCTAATGAAATGAGAAATATTTTTACAGTATTAATTCAGGGAATATTTATGAATTATCTGTGACTTTTATAGGCAATCATCCTTTTAGTGTCTTTAGTAGGTACCTAAATAGGGTTTCTTCTTCTAATTTCCCTGAATGTAAAAAAGCAAAAATTCACTTGATTCCTCAATTTTTAGCACATATGGGCATTAATGATCTCTCATGCTAGGATATGAAGCAACCAAGCATCCATCCTTGAATGATGCTTTTTCTCTGCATGTCAATTTGTCTTGACAAAGAGAAATTAATACACAGAGGGTTGTATGTAAATTTCCTATTTGATAACATTATTTCTTAGGCTAAGTTTAAAATCGCTGTCATTCTGCCCTGAGTTTTGCTCTTATAAGTCACTCTCTAGTGTTTTATCACCCCTGCATTTTTCAACAAATATCTGGGCAGCTGTACCTATCCCCAGGCCACTTTCCTCTTCTGTTTGATTTTCAAACTCCAGCAGCTTCTATTTTATTGGATCAAGCACAACTTATCTGCTCAGAAATTTGGCCTCCATTCGACCTGGGAAAATGTTTGATTCAACTTTGGCACATCAAGTTCCAATCCACTAGATCTTTTGTAAAAATAAACATGTATAAATTTTATCACCTTATTAAAAATGAATTAATTTAACATATTTGTAGTAAATATGTAATATGCTATATAATCTGTTAGGTGCTATATTAAAATGCTACTAAAATTATTGCAATGTATCTTATGTAAATATTTGTATAAATATATGTCTTCTTGTTATATGTCACATTGTACACTTATCCACAAACATATTCGATGAAGTAACTTTTGTTATTTTTTTTTTTAATCCATCAAAAATTTCATCCTAAATAACCTTGATCAGTGACCGTAAGGAGTTTTCACTTTTCTTTCATTTTCTTCCTTTCTCTTCCATGCTTTTCTTGACCATGGAAGCTACAGCTTAGCCAAATGATTCCACACTCTAATTAGGAGAATTATAACCAAACATAAAAGTTATTCTATAGTATAAAATCTTTACATAATATCCTTTGAGTATATTTGGGGTTTCATTATTGAATAAAATAAAGTTAGCCAATGGCCTTTGTCAAGTATGTCCTATAAATGAATCCTTAGCATTTTCAAGATTTTTCTCTCTCTGCTTATGGGAATCCAGTTTCAATGCCTTTTTAAATATATTTCCTCTCCCCAAAATTGTTTTTGGTAATTTCTAAGTCATATTTTCTCTTTTTCTCTGAAAACAGTTTATAATTTTTGAGGCATTCCTTAGTCAAAAGTGTGTCTGTCAACTGAAGAAAGACGCTGCATACAAAGGTGCAATTGATTCTGAAATGAAATCATTATAAAGGCACCTACATGTAGACATTTAGAAGTTAGGCATATTTTCATGGAATTCCAGGAATTATTGACTTTTATATTCTCATTTCCAGTCCCAAGTTATTCCATTACCTGAAGTTGTATCTTAGAAGCAGGGTGAAGGTGAGCAAACAGCAGAACCAGCTATGGCCCTGGCCATATCGTAAACGTCTTCTGGTCTAAGTCTGGGCTGCACAAATAAGGTGAGTTTGATATGAGATGGTGGAAACTCCTTCCTGACTAAAAATCTCTTCTAACTTGCCTTTTTAATAAAGAAACTTCAAGTTCATCTTTTTGAAATTCTGATCAGGATATTTATGACAGTTCTGGCCTAGTTAATATATTGATCCATATTATGGGTTCAGTTTGTTTTTGAAAATTGTCATTGACCAGGCACTCTTTCTGTTTAGTACTTCAAAATAACTTTTTGGGAAAAGATCCTTATAATCTCACTAGAGGCCCAATGCACAAAATTCGTGCACATGGGGGGAGGGGTGTCCCTCAGCCCAGCCTGCACCCTCTCCAATCTGGGACGCCTCGAGGGATGTCCGACTGCCCGTTTAGGCCCGATACCAATAGGATTGGGCCTAAATGGGCAGTTGGACATCGCTCTCAAAATCCAGGACTGCTGGCTCCAAAATGCTCACCTGCCTGACTTTCTGATTGCCCCTAACCGCTTCTGCCTGTAGTCTGATCACCCCCTAACCACTCCCCTGCCAGCCTGATTGATGCCTAACTGCTCCCCTGCCAACCTGATTGCCCCTAACTGCCCTCCCCTACAGGCCTGGTCCCCCCCCAACTGCCCTTCCCTGCAGTCCTGGTCCCCCCCAACTGCCCTCCCCTGCTGACCTGGTCACCCCTAACTACCATCCCCTGCAGGCTGGATCACCCCCAACTGCCCTCCCTTGCAGGCCTGGTCCCCCCCAACTGCTCTCTCCTCCTGGCCTGACTGCCCACAACTGCCCTTCCCTGCTGGCCTGATCGCCCACAACTGCCCTCCCCTGCTGGCCTTCTTGTGGTGGCCATTTTGTGTCCACATGGGGCAGCCATCTTTGACCACATGGGGGCAGCCATCTTGTGTGTTAGAGTGATGGTCAATTTGTATATTACTCTTTTATTAGATAGGATAGAGGCCTGGTGCATGGGTGGAGGATGGCTGGTTTGCCCTGAAGGGTGTCCCAGATCAGGGTGGGGGTTCCCTTGGGGTATGGGGCTGCCTGGGCGAGGGGCCTGTGGTGGTTTGCAGGCTGGCCACACTCCCCGGCGACCCAAACGGAGGCGCTGGTATCTGGGATTTATTTATCTTCTATAATTGAAACTTTATAGCCCTGAGTGGAGGTCAGGGCCAGCCAGGGCGGGCAGAAAGCTTGGCTTCCTCCATTGCCAGGGGCAACCCAAGCCTCCAACTGGCTCCAGCTCTGTGGCTGCCACCATTTTTGTTGGGATTTATTTATCTTCTGTAATTGAAACTTGTAGCATTGAGCGGAGGCCAGGGCCGGCCAGGGTGGGTGGAAAGATTGACTGCTCTCTCTAGCTCTGTGGCCGCCACCATAATTGTTGGGTTAATTTGCATACTCCCTCATGATTGGCTGGAGGGTGTGGCTTGTGGGCATAGTGGAGGTACAGTCAATTTGCATGTTTCTCTTTTAATAGATAGGATACTGACATATTATTCAAGCCAATCTTCTTTTAGTAACTGTTTTAAGTTGCATATTAATTGACATTCCGATTAGCCAGGAAATAAAGGTTCAATTATCTGTGATAGAATCACACTGACTTTTTATATAAAAGATTTATAGAGACACACTTTTCTGTAGACTATATTTTGTAATACATCTTAAAAAACACATTGACAACACTTTCGATGTAGAATTAATGATATTACAATGCTTATTATTGATTTGTATAATGAGAAACATAATAAGCATTATTGACTTTTTCATTAAATTCCAAATAAAAAATGTTCCTTTAGTAATAGAAAGTCCCTTTAACAAAGGATTGGTAAGGACTTCAGTTGCTTCCGCTGAGTCTTCAGCTGCTTATCCCGCCAGCTTCTATGTGAAGCCACCAACCCTGAAGGCCATGAAGAATGGTTTGAAATCAGGCATGAACAGAGTACAAAAGGGCATTATCTGCTGGGGAGGTTTTACAAGTTTCTTCACTGGAACTATTAAAAAATAAAGTAAATTTAAAATGGTGAAAGATGATTTAAAATTGTTAAGTGTGGTGTGTTAAATAGTGCCCCCGCCAAAAAAAAGAAAAAAAAAAGATATGTTCACATCCTAATATTCAGACCCTATGAATGTGACCTTATTTGGAAAAAGGGTCTTTGCAGGTGTAATTAAGTTAAGGACCTTAAACTAAGACCATCCTGGACTATCCAGGTGGCCCTAAATCCTATGACAAGTGTCTTTATAAGATTCAGAAGAGGAGCAGAAAGGAACACACAGATAGGAGGAAATGTGACCATGGATGCAGAGATACACACAAAAGCCAAGGACAATGGCCATGCCAAAGGCTGGGAGAGGCAGGAAATGACCCCTTCTAGAGCCTCCAGAAGGGGTGTGGCCCCACCTGTACTTGATTTCAGACTGTTGGCTTCCAGATCTTTCAAAGAATAAATTTCTGTTATTTCAAGCTACCGTTATTATGGTAATTTGTTATAGCAGCCTCTGGACATGAATATAAGAAATGATTTCCATAAGTTGGAATGTCCAACAAGAATTGCCAGTAAGAGACTTCTGAGATGGCTTGGCATTATCTTGAATTCTCTACAATCTTGGAGTGGGTGGGCCTTGAGGAAAAAAATACAAACAAATTGAAAAATAACTTGGTTTTACCTGTATACTTTGGAGATTAAAAAAAATACATGAACAAGACTGACCAGGAAAAGTAGAAGACATAGTCACTTAGACTATTACACCAGCAGAACCCAAACATCCTCCTCCTACTGGGAGCCCTGCCTGGGGAGCAAATGAAAACCATGAGGTTGCATGTTGAGCACAAAATCTGAACAAAGGAGTTTAGTAAACAAATGTTACTATTTAAAGAATGCCAAGGTAAATAGCCCAAAACATCTATTCCACTAGAGAGATGGTATTGCAAACAAAATAGAATACAAAAAAACCCATTTTTAAGGCTTCACTCTTTGAATATCACTAGAAATAACCACAACTTTTTTCTGTGGTTGGATATATATATATATATATATATATATATATATATATATATATATATATATATGTATATTAATGTGATTACCTTAATCAGACCCCTAGTCTGGGAGATTATTCGGTCTTAAAATGGCTTTACTGATTCACTGTGAGGTTTTTTTCAGTTCTGATCCATTAAAAGTTAGTTTTAGAGGTAACCTTTTAGAGGACATTTTCCTGCTTCCCACCCAGTTCTGACAGGTCCCTGGCTGTAAGCTCCTGTTGGTCAGCAGGCTGCATTTTCTGACCATGAAGGTGGAAATACCAGGGATACTACTCTTATCTTTGCTCATCACTAATCCAAATCCAAACTCACAGAATTTTATAGATAAAATTAAATTGGATAGAAAAGGTAGCTGACCTTCAGATAAAGTCATTTTGAAGAATTTCAGTTAGATGTGACAAAATAAGAAAATAAAAATGTGAGGCTGCTCCAGAGCAAGAGCTGATAAATAGCCAGAAATGTCTTTCTCTAAAAGTATTCAGTCCTTGTTATCAAGAGAGAAATAAGTACACAATGAGCCAAATATGCTCTCTCTCTACTTTTGTGGCTTTAAAGAAGGGCCACATTTTACCAGGAAAATAGCACTGCAGTTGGAATGCATTTCATGCCACAAGACACAGGGAAAGGAGTATTCACAAAGGCCAAATATTAAATACATGTTAAAAACTAGAAATGAAGTTTTTGTTTTCAAAGAATTTCTTTGGCTGCCATATTTACTATATTCTGGCTCAGTAATTATTCTGAATTTACCATATAAAAGACTTCCAATTACAGCTTTAGGAGGAAGTGACTACTTAGCTACTTAGCATGCATACAAATTGAAAAGCCCAACTCCCTCCATTCCAGTGCCTCTTGCTGATGAAAATGTAATTCTTATTTTTAGGTTTTAGGAGATGGAAGTTGTAGTCAGAAAATTTGCTAGACCGTGTTAGCTGTTCCACTTAAATTAAGTGATATCCTACTTATTCCTCAACTAAATTAGTTTTCACCAAGATCTACTAGCATAGCAGACACAAACTCCTATTTCCCGACATACGTAATCTATTTTTGGTGACATCTTCAATGGCTAGGCACAGGGGCACCGAGATGTGCTAAGTTATTAAATGGCAGTGCATTAATTCAAGTTCCTCTTAAGAAGTAGTCATAGAATGTTTCTCCTTCCAGATTAGCAGTCCAGAAAAAAATGGTGCAGATTTCCTGAGCATGATTTGTTTCCTGAAGCCTCACTCACACACCAAAACATACACTCACATACTCACTCGGGGCACAAACTCTAGGCTAGGCTCCTTCTGCTTGTTTGGGTTATAGTCATGTTTTTAGTTTTATTGAGGTGTGAATGATGTACAGACACTCACACACATACATACATCTCGAGACTGTTTTCTTTGCTGGAGAGGATGAAAAGGAGGAATACTTTTTCTTTTCTTTTCAACCCTCCAAATCCTAGAATTTCTGAAATCTAAGTAGTAGTTCCCTCAAAATTAGCCAGCTCATTAACGTGTTAATCTCTTTCATGGAGTATCTTATTGTGTGCAGTTAGTAAGAGACAAATGTGCTTTTAACAATCTGTTTGCAAACCCCCCTGTGCAAACCAAAAGACCATTATATATATATACTGAGTGGCCAGATTATTATGCGTTCAGAGATCATAATAATCTGGCCACTCAGTGTATATATATTTTTTTTCTTTTTTTTTTTTCTAAGCTGTTCAATGCAACATTTTTTTCCAAAATCTTCTTAACTTTCTAAGATGGGTGTTATCTTTTCAGCTCTCTATAACACTTCTTCAGCATTTCCCATCTTTCTATTAGCTACCTTGTCACTGTTAACTTCCAGCAGCCAACTGAGCCCAAACAAAATGCCATATCTTTTGCTATGATAGCACTTGGGTGTGATAGTACTGTTGCTGTCCTCTGTATTAATGGCTACAATTGTGCTGCCTGAGGAACAGCCATAGGACCTTGAGGACATAGATAATCAGTTTACATTTAGCTCCCACGTATGCAAGCTGACAGTTTCAGCCAGGGTTGGTGGAAGTCATTCTGGTCTTGGCTAACCTGCTCACATGCCTGGCGGTTGACTGCTGATCATCTATCTGATGGGCCCAGTGTATTGACAGTGACACTCAACTCAGCTCTTTTGTTTCTATTATCCATTGCCAGGACCTGTGGGCTAGCCTCAGCATGTCCATCCCGTGGCAGTGACAGGCAAGACCAGAAAGTGTGAATTTAATCATACAGATGTTCTCAAGGTTCGACTAGCATCGCTTTGCTGACATCCCATTAGCCAGAACAGGTTAAATGTCAAGCTCAGAATCAGATGAGGAGAAATGTTTTATGACAAAGGGTGAGGGTGCTGGAAAAGAGGAAACATCAAAGTCAGTTTTACAATCAGTCATGTAAATAAAGTGAGCTCCCAGTTTCTAAATAAAGGTGAATTTTAAAACATTATTGTGATCCAGAGGAATAAAGTAACAATGAACCCATATACACTATTTGAGAAAAGTTATATAGCTCTTATGAAAACTCACATTTTTAAAATCTATTTTTTATTTTTTACATTTCTGTATATTTACTTTCTCTACAAATATCATGGGTCCCTAATGACTTAAAAGCAAGAATCTGAGTCACATTTAGCCTATTAAGTAAATATGAAAACCGAGTCTTTCACATCTATAGACATTTTCTAGGACATGATGGCAATGAGATGTGACCACTTCTTTCCCATCCAACTGGAAATAGGAGACATCTCATGGCCAGGGTCATCAGAATGCCCACCACCAACCAGTTGACATGGAAAGGCAATAAAGCATGAGGGACAGATACATCATAATTTTTGAGAGGGTCATTTTGATTTTTTATGAACACAGAGATTAAAAAAAGAATCTCAAGAGAACTTAACCTAATATACCCTCTGACAGAAATATCTCTTAGAAAAAGTTCTTTCTCTAAAGAAGCAAAACCTTAAAAGTCACATTCTAAATATAGACGCCAGAAGTGGATTTTTTAAAAGCACCAAAGATGGTCTATTATGCCGTAATTTCTTCAGAAACAGAGGATTAAATATTGATGCCCAATCAATAGATGAAGTAGCTAAGGTGACTAGTTAAGTGATTTTGAATTGTACTTTAGACAATAATACAAAGTCCTTGTGCAGTTGTCTCTAACTGCATCGTTTGTAAAAATGGTTTTCATTTTGTAGTTTAGTGGAAAATCAAATATTTGATTCAGCTCTTAGAATGTCTTTCTTGAAAAGTTGGACTTTTCCATCATTAAAGATAAATCCATGCCCTTTTTCTTCCTTGCAGCATCTGTTTTATGGGAGTGACATCCAGTGCTGCCACCATAGGGCATATGCCACAGATAAACAAAAGAGGCATGCACTTGTAATTAACAGTAGGATCCTGCACCATCTTGAAATAAACACAACACATTAAAAAATAAGTGTACCTCATGGCTCTGGAGGCAACCATTTTACAAAAGTTCTCCAAAATCCAAAGTAAGTTCTTCGTCATTTTGTTTTTTTCCAAATCCATAGGGATTCTGAAAATGAAGTGTGTGTGATGCTTTTTATGAGCTGTTCCCCAGATCCTTACCTTGGACTGTCATTGGAATACTCAGTCATCTGCAGGAAAACAGAGGAATTGTGTAGTATATTCCAGAATTAGCCCCAAGTTTTCAAGGAAAACTGAAAATCCAGCCTTGACTATTTCTAAAAAGAGCAGAAGTCATATAGTAGCAATGAAGATAACAACAAGATTTTGTGTTAAAGTGAACAAAAGGGATTAATTTCATGAACATTTTTTGTTGGGAAAGAGTCAACTTGTGGTCCACATAACCAGACTTTAACAGCATATATATGCATATATATACATTATATGTACACATATGTGTATATACACTTATATACACATTTATACACATGTGCATTATATACATATACAAATATATACATGTATATGCAGTTATCTATATATAATATGTATATATAGCAATATATGTATGTATAGTATGTTTATGTGTGTCTATCCACTTATGCATTATATGTGTTATATATACTATACATGTATATATAACAGTGTGTGTATATAACTATCCATAAATACATATTATATAAGTATACGTTCATGAATATATGCAATATATGACATATATATTCATAATATATATAGATTGTGTGTATATAGACACGCTCGGAATAAAAGTCTAAAATTAGTGCTCATCCTATGGATAATAAACAATAGTAACGTATAGTTTAACTTGAAAATCACCAACACTCTTTTTGCTGTTTTCCCAAATTTTCTTCAGTCGTTCCCAAGTCCTACCATGAGGCTCAACAATGAACCCTGATCTGAAGACACTTCTTATCAAAGAGCACGGGTGTCACTTTTGAGAGGGAATGGAGTAATCCAGCCTGGGCACCGATGAGAACACTGTCACTGAGCACAAGACACAGGCCCACTTGTTCTGGTGATGGTAGGAGAGCGGGGGGGGGGGGGGGAGAAGGGGCTGCCCTGGCAGAGCCTCAGGAAGCAGCATAAAAAGGAAGAAGTCAGAAGGCGGTGCATGAAAAGAAGTCATCTGAAATATACTCCACGTTACAAATACCTTCCTGGCAACATGACCTGAGCATGCCAACTGAAAGGCCATCAGAGCAACAAAGTGTCCCTGAAGAAAACCAACCACTTATGGACAGAGGCTCATCACGCCAGCCTTTTTGGTGAGCCCTGTTCAGGGAAAAGGATGTGCCTGACTACCTCACAATTGTGTAAACTAATTTCTTCTGATGAATCTCTTTACATCTCTCTGGTGAAACTATGACTGATGCATATGTCCCCTGTGAAATGGGAAGAACCACAGGTTTCATGGTTGTCTTTATCCTTTATTATATTAGGGGACTACAAAATTAGATCAGTAGGTTAACTCAAAGGTTTTTTTTTTCTTTTCTTTTTTTTATAAAACTGCCAGTATGTGTACATTTTAGAGTTTTGGTTGCAACCTGAGTATTTGTAGAAATATTTTATCTCACATTTGACACTACAGGGTATAGAGTAAGCAGTACTATAATTAAGAGAAATATAGGATCAATTTACCAGTATGTACTTCCTAATCCGGTACCCTTAGGATAGTTTTCACAACTCTGTAAGTGGCTTTATTTGGAAATGTGTGTAGTATCTACAGGGCAGTCAGGCATTAATGATTGAACAAGACAATATATGTGAGCATATCATATACACTGTTAACTACTTGATTATTAATATGAATTGAACCAGGAGCTGGTTTGCAGGTCCCAGAGCAAGGAAGTTGCCCTTGCATTTTTAAAATTTTCAACCCAATAGGTTTAGCCTTGGGAAGAAACTGCACAAATAACACAGCTTCCTAGAGCAGAATGGAATGTAAGCTACGATTAGAATTCAGTAGAAAGGAGGGAAACAAAAAGAAAGCAAAGTACTGCTTGTCAATTATAACAATTTCAGGCCTATCATTTCCAGCTGTTCAAATTATTTTGCTGTTGTTTGCTATTTTGTGATTATAAGACATCCACTGGTGATCGCCACAAAAGTACTGAATTGCTTATTTCATAAACTGTCCCCTACTTCATAGTAACTGGGCTACAGCCTTGTTCTTCTGTCTTAATTTTGCCGGAACTTCTCAGGCAGTTTGAAAAGCTTCAATTCTATTAAGCTCCTGGAACTTTTGAAAATCTCCTTGATCCATCTTAAAATTGCAAACTGACCATCACCAGCCAGCTCCACTTCTTTTGATCTATTGTTCACCACTAAGAAGAGTTGGAAATTTCTTTCTATATGGTTTGCCACAGAGACTGCTTATGATTTCGAGTCTCCAAGTGAAAACCTAACTTGCCTTCTCAATTAGTGAATGGAGAGATTGCTCCCCAGGAGATAATGCCACTGTTGATGTGAGATTTGCAAATCACTTTGAATCTAGGACAAAAATCTAAGCATAGCTTTGTCCTGAGACAAGTGGGGAACAAGAATATCACTTCAGCCCTAGCCAGTTTGGCTAAGTGGATACAGCGTCGGCCTGCGAACTGAAGGGTCCCAGGTTCGATTCCGGCCAAGGGCACATGCCTGGGTTGTGGGCTCAATCCTCAATAGGGGGCGTGCAGGAGGCAGCCGATCAGTGATTCTCTCTCATCATTGATGTTTCTATCTCTCTATCCCTCTCCCTTCCTCTCTAAAGTCAATAAAAATATATTTTTTTAAAAAAAAGAATATCACTTCAAATGTAGAGTCCTCTGATCTTCTGGCTGAAGTGACAATCAAGAAAAATATATTTATAGGAGAGGTCTTTATGACAGCAGGAACCTTGCAAAATGCAATACTGAGACCAGAAAGAGAACAGGTGAAAGGAAAGGAGTGATTTGGATGGAGAGATTAACATTTTCCTTCAGTAATGGAGGATTTATCAGGGTATGGTTGATACAGATACATGAAATGTTAAAATGGTAATGAGATGCAATATGATTTTATCCCAGAGTGAAAGGAATCATAGCAAAATATATTTGAGAGTGGAAATGATAATACCATCAAATAATCAGAATAATAATGATGCTTCAAGACCTAAATTAGGTCTGAGTCAAGAGTCAGAGGGAGGAGGAAGAGAAGGAGAAGTGAGGGTGAGTCAAAAGAGACCTTTGCACTCTTACGTTAAATTTACTATTAGGTCTAAGCAAACTTGAGTCCGATTCCTGTTTATTTCAGCCCAAAAGCAATACTTACACATTTTGTTACTTTTTAATATATTTTTACACTGCTCTCAAAGTTGGTGATCAAAACATGTATCAAATCATGTATTTTATTTTTCAGCAAAAATCAAAATCAAAACATGAACACAATTGCCTGATTTTATTCCATCCTGTCCTCCACTTAACGATTGAAAACTGGGATTGAGTTGGCTACTCCAATCTTTTAAGCTCAATAAATATGCTTTTTTTTGTGAGTACAAAGTGAAATAATGCATTTAAAGAGCCTAGTCTAGTGTTTGAAACCCAGTAACTATATTTAGAATATAGAGCCTGGCACAGACAGATGGTAATTGTAATTATTCGGATTATCATAAAAACATCAATATTTTTATTAACATAAAACTGAGTTTTAATTTCAATTCAATATTCAACATCACACACAACAATGAAAATAACAAAGACATTTTATTAAAATCAGAAATAGGACAAAGTACATAATGTATATGCAATTATATTTCAGTCAAAGTCCCAAATGGCTTTTATTTTGAAACTTGACAATATAATTACACATTTCTTCTGCAATAAAGAGACATGATAATCGAGGAAATATAGAAGAAAGATAATGAAAGAGGAATTTCACTGCCAGATATTGTGTAAGCTATAATAAGTTTTAAAGTACTATTAATTTAAGAACAGTCATATAAATGGAGAACAGAAATCCTAAAAATAGACCCAAGTAAAAAGATGCTTGCTATATGATGAGTGAAATTTCCAGTAATTTAGTAATACGCTTGATGAATGACACTATGATAATTGCTTCACACATGAAAAAGTTTATTGTGATTTTTCATGCAATATGTCCTCATAGATAATAGATGACTAAATATTTAAATATAAAAAGAAACCATAAGAGCATTCTAATACCACATTTAAGTAGTTATAATATCTTTGAATAAGGAAATTATTTTTCAAATGTCAAAATCCTTAAAAGAAAGACAGAATTAATAAATAAAAAACATTTCTGCATATAAAAATAACATAAAAATATAAAGATTTTTTTAAAAGAAGAGAAATGTTTAGGACTCTACTAAAAACTACTATGTGTCATTTTATATATAAGGTGTTACAAAATAAAAATTAACAACAGCAGTTGTAACCATAGCAAAGAAACACTGAAAAATTAGGGACATATCTATACATATAAAAAGAAAATGTTTAGCTTAACCAGCTAATGCCTACTGAATTTTGTATAAGGGAGAATTGTTAAACTCTCTGATTATGATGGTGCTTCTATGATTACTTCTTTCACTGCTACCCAATTCTGCATCATATTTTCAAAGCTGTGTTTTGTGTGCATACAAAATTAAGAATGTTATATGTATTCAATGAACTGACACTTTTATAATTATACATACTCTAAGTCATCTACAGTAATTTTCTTGTTTTGAAATCTACTTTGTTTGAAATTAAGATAACACATCTAATTGCATTTAGATTGTTTGACACTATCCTAAAGTCTCAAATATACAGTTCTGCTGTTTTCCCCTTCCTTCCTTCCTTCCTTCCTTCCTTCCTTCCTTCCTTCCTTCCTTCCTTCCTTCCTTCCTTCCTTCCTTCTTTCCTTTTGTCCTCTTTCCTTTCTGTCTGTCTTCCTGTGCATCAGCTTGGATAATTTCTATTGGCTATTCTCTGATTTACTCACATATTGAATTCCATACCCAGGCTCTCAGTAGATCCTTTCTTTTCAGTGTAGAGGACTTGTTGAGCATTGTGCAAGTATGCATCTGATGGTGATCAACAGTTTTTTTTCTTTTTTTGAAACTGCTCTTTTCAACTTTATATTTAAAAGCTATTAAAAATTCTAATTTTCCTTTTTTCTTTCAACACTAGAAAGTGCTATAGTGCTCTATATTAGAGTGAAAGATATGAGTACAAATACATATTTATTTTAATATTTATTAATAGATAAATTCAAAAATAAATATTGATATGGGCATATACATATTGGTTAGTGTACAAACACATTTCTATCTCTGCCCATAGTGGGCCTCACAGCCATGACACCAATGAACAAACATAGCACCTGATTCTTTGTTCTTAAATATCACATTTCCTTAGGAGTCAGCACCACTTAGAGAAATTGCTGCTTCTAGGGCTGGAGCAGAGAAAATGCAAGATGAGCCTGGAAACTCCTGTAGAGGCACAAAGTGCTCAAAAATCAGGGTGGGGGCAGATGGGTACAGGGGTGTGTGTGCATTACCTGAAAGCATAAAGCTGATGGTCAAAGCTGCTGCAATGTAAACAAATAACAATAATTGATAATAATGGTTTGGACTAAGTATCCTTTATTGTATACTGATATAAATAAATTGTTGAAATTTATTTATTTCAGTATATAAAAGGGACAAATCCTCCTTTCAGAAGAATGTCAGATAAAATATATATATTCTTCCTCCTCCATTATATAGCTTAATTTCCTTCTTCCAAAGAATAGCATAGCATATAAAAAGAAAAAAAAATCATAACTGCACAGTGGAGAAGTTTAGTAGACACAACTTTAATCAAATGATCAATGTTAAAATCACCAGTAATAACTCATATTAATTATATATATAATCAATATGATATATATCTCAGTAATATGATATCTATCTATTGATCTACTTATCATCAATATCTAAAGCAGTCTTTGGCCATTAAGTAATGGACCTGGTTGTATTCCAATAAAACTTTATTTCCTGAACATACCTGCATGTCTTTGCTTATGCCAACTTTTTTTTCCAATAATACCCCTTTTTCTTTGATTAAATTGCAATTACTGCTACTGCAGACATCAAATAAAACCCATCTTTTCAGACCAAACTCAAATGTCCCTTATCTTAGCTTTTTCTAAGCTGCTATTATAATCAATTTCTCATGTGTGCTCTTCTAGTCATTTTAAATTATGTGTTTCCTTTGTTCCTAATAAAAGGCTTTCTTATAGGATGCATGGTAAATATACATCAGAAATTTATTCTGAAAGCATAAATTTCATTCCAACTACATGCGCTGTGAGAACACAAATACATGCATTCTTGTCTTCTCATTTTAGAGTTTATGGAATGAAAGTGCATCTTACATAGACAATGCATGAAAACCAAACCAAAAATCAAAACAGCTCATTAAAATCGAATATATTCTGATTGTTAGAAGTCAAGATATCCTTCAAGATTGTTAGCAGTCAAAATGCCCTCGCTTATCCACAAAAAAATATAGTAAAGAACATATTTAGTGTGCTTTGAAAGTCAATGGAATAGAAAGGGAAATACATAGAGAAAATGTGTACTTAGATTTTTAAAAAAATTAAAAAAACGAAACTTATTTAACCCAAGATTTATCAACAGAATAATGCAGTGCATTCTAGCAGAGACCCTGCTGCACAAGTCATTACAATCGATTAGGTTTTAATTATTTAGTAGCATAGGGAAAGAGTGGGAACATTGTGGCCAGCATTTCAAAAAAAATGTCATCAAACTTTCAAAACATGAGCACGTTCGTGTTGAATATGATATTTATACAGGGGGCATTAAAGAGAAGATCAAATTGCCTTTTTATGTAAGGAATTGGATAAAGAAGAGGAATCAAGTAAACCCAGAGTGTAATTTTCTCATGAACAGAATTGATGGGACGTGCTCAGGTCAAGGCTAATGTGTGTCATTATACAGCTGAGGCAGGAATCTGACACTTCTTTGGCCCTGGTATAAAATATAAAGTGACATGCTTTTATTTTCCACTGGGACAGCTGTTACAATTCTCAGATGAGAACTGGCCCCAGCTGGCATGGTTTAAATGGAAATACATGTGGATAATAACTGAGGATTATAAAGCTGTGCTAGCTAACCAGGAATCAAATTAGGGGTAAGTAAAAGCATTGTTTATATTTCTGCTTTTAAATCTTCACAGAGACTTGATTATATATTATTAGCATGCATCTTTATGAGTTAGGGACTCAGGACCTAAAAGGGCATACTTAGCTTCAAGACATTCCCTGGTGGTGTGTGTGTGTGTGTGTGTGTGTGTGTGTGTGTGTGTGTGTACACATCTATCTTCCTATATGTGCAAAAATAGATAGATACTTACTAATTTGTTCAGACTCCATCAGTCTGAAACTAACCTTACCTAGGATTTAATGTGATGCCTTTTCAATCTAATTTGACTGACTTCTCCTCAGGAAAAAATCTAGCAGTTTGAGTATGAGTCAGATGTCCATGCTGAAGCTGCAGACCCAAGACTCTCAACAACAAGCATGGACCTGAAAATGGTTGCTGTCTTTGGGGATTGCTAGGGAATATAACTTACCCCATTGCACTCCCTGCCCAAGGAACTCCCTGGCATCTCCAGCTCACATTTGTCAAGTCTCATTTATGAGTCTAACAGGAGTTCAGAACTTATACTAGGGAAGATGGTGATTAACAGGGCACTGGAGGAGGAAGCATTAAAACCCTTTATTCAATGTTTCCTTTACCCACTCTGTGTCACTTACTTCCTGTAATCCTGCAATGTACTAATGAGCTGGGTATCACTCCCATTCTACTCATATGGAACCAAGTAGAGTTTCATTTGCCAGGGTCACACAGCTAGGACACATCAGCCACTCTCTGAACCCAGAACACTTCAAGTCTGAGAATATATTTTTCATACCACACTCCATTGATTGTTTATAGTCGAATAAATGTAAGTTATCCAAGTTTTCCTTGAGTATTAGAGGTGAATAGCACTTGAATATTTTAAGAACCATTTTTAGTGGTTTTGCAACTAACGTAATTTTCCAACTGACAGAAATAAACAACACTGAGATATTTCCCCATGGGCAAGACTCACATCATGGACTATTACACTTGGTTGGGAAGTGTGTTCCTAGCACAGTTATGCTCACAGCCGACTCATCGGCCTTGTCGTAAATGAGAAAGCGGAGCTCCAAGCACTCTGCCTTCCCTTGCCATCTGACAGATTTGAATGTCGCTGTGTGGCCTGCTCAGCAAGGAACAGCTTTCAGGCATGCACCGCTGGGCAGCTCTGTGGGACATCCGACGTCCTTATTTATGGGCAGAAGTCTTCAAAGTTAGACTGTTAAGGCATTTTTGCAAATCATGAAAATAACTCTTGGAATGTTTATAAATATTTCTGAAGTGTAAACTTCTTTCCTCTGTCTTGGAAAATGTGCTGCAGAATACAGCCATGATCTAATGTTCAGAAGCATCTTTTCTTAGAACTGGTGGGAGACCTAGAGGCCAGTTAGTGCATCCCAACTCCCAGGGCAAAGATGCCCTGGATGATAGCCCCTTCCAGACTCTCCGTCATTTCCAAAGAAGATTCCATTGTCAGTTCTTTCTTGATTGTCTACATTGTTTTCCTAGGGATGCCTGTTTTATCCTGTATTCTTCCATACACATCATATCAGATGATGAATACCATTTGAAAATCACTAACATTCTCATCCTCTACTACATTGTCTTTTAGATCAACTACCCTGAGTGTCTTCCATTTTTCAACATGGAATTTTATCCCAAATCTGATCATTGTGATCCTTGGACTTTGCACCATCTCCGAATTCACTTGTGGGTATTTTCTTACACCAAAACATCCACATAAAACACAAGTCCAAATGTGGTCCCAATAGCACCAAGATCTTATCAACCACAGCCTGGAAACAATTTTGATCTGAGTATAAAACACCAATTGTAGCAAATTAACAGGACAACAACCTTTTTCACCTGTCACTTTTTCTGCAGCCTCCTATTGCATTGTTTTTAATGACAAACTTTTAAAAAATTTAAATTCTTATGTCAAAATACTTACCTTTTTATAAAAGTTAAATTTTGATATTAAATGCAGCAATCTTAAATAATAGCTGTTGAGTTTAACATTTAAAATTATGAATCACTGCCTAAACTGATGAAAATAATTTTGAAAATATACTTACTTCTCTTTCCAATATACATTTCACCCTCTTTAGTTGGAGAAGAAAGATAATTGAATGTGATGGCAGGTGACCAAAAATCTCTTTTGAAAGTTTTGTTTATTTTACACCCCCACAATATTATTTTTTCTGGTTGTTGAGATGATTATAAATCCTTTAAATCTGTATTAAATTTAGCTGTGACAGTATGTTCTCTAGTTTATAGAGTGAAGGTATATTTAGATCAATGGTTCTCAACCTTTCTAATGCCATGACCCTTTAATACAGTTCCTCATGTTGTGGTGACCCCCAACCATAAAATTATTTTCGTTGCTACTTCATAACTGTAATTTTGCTACTGTTATGAATCATAATGTAAATATCTGTGTTTTACGATGGTCTTAGGCGACCCTGCTAGCGGTTCGTGACCCACAGGTTGAGAACCGCTGCTGTAGAGCATAAGACCATCAGAAAACACAGATATTTACATTACGATTCATTAACAGTAGCAAAATTACAGTTATGAAGTAGCAATGAAAATAATGTTATGGTTAGGGTCACCACAACATGAGGAACTGTATTAAAGGGTTGTGGCATTAGAAAGGTTGAGAACCACTTATTTAGATGAAGAGATTCCCCAGTTTCAACCCTGTAAGCCTTTCTGTGACACATCTTTTCCTCTCTTTGTCCCATATTAACATGGCTCACATGTATCCCCCACACTCTGTTGTGAGGCTTCCTGTAGACAGACTTGCAGCCTATCTCTTAATACTAGTTTATAAAATCACTCTTTAAAAATTTTTTTAAAAAATAAATAAAATCACTCATTAATTATTGACAATAGTGTCATCTGCTCACCCTCAATACTCACTTCCCCAGACTAGCACATGTCTCACCTCTACTCTTGAGTCTGAGTCTGTCAAAGGCAGTAAAATGAATTAAGGACCTTTTTTTAATGCTTTTACTTCTTTCTCAGTTAGGGAGGGATGGTGGTGATCAGGATTACTGAGGAAAACCGGCCTCTCCAAGCCACCATGCAGTACATAGAACACCAGACTTGCAATGGGGACAGAGTTTCAGCCAGAATACAATGGGGCTGAGGTTCATTCCTGCTGCTCAATCTTTCACATTAAATCTTCCACTTTCTAAATATGTTTTTATTGTTTTAGAAAACAATTGTCCAGGTACCCACACTGCGATGCCCCACAGTGAGTCCTTTCCATCACCGAAATGTTCTTATTCAGCTACCCACCACATAAGGGTCCACTCTCTGAAAAACTGATGGTGAAATCTGTCAGGCGTCACATTCAGTTTAGCAGTTGCCTTCCACACTTAGAGGAATTTTCGTCCTTGAAGCTGAGTAAGGAAGAAAGTAATTTAGACAGCAGCACTTTGTAAGTAGCATCTTTTAAAATTATTTTGACAGTTTCTGAACTTTTTGTGCATTATTGTCTCCCTAGTAACAGGTAATTTGAGTAAGGTAGATGAATGTGGGAAATGAAAGCACTATTATTTGAGAAGACCCACCATGCAAACTGTGAGATCCTCCCTCCCCTCAACTGGTGGGCGGAGTTATGACATAACTGGAGTCTCCTGCCGAGACATCCCCAAGACATTGAACCACCAATCAGCGCGTGCCGAGTGCCCTGGGGCCCACCCCTTCCAGGTCCTCCTTGGGCCCAACCCTTTCCTGTTCCCTTCCCTTAAAAGGATTCTCCACCCCCC
Source organism: Eptesicus fuscus (assembly GCF_027574615.1). Taxonomy (NCBI): domain Eukaryota; kingdom Metazoa; phylum Chordata; class Mammalia; order Chiroptera; family Vespertilionidae; genus Eptesicus; species Eptesicus fuscus. The sequence continues at coordinate 36,679,095 of NC_072474.1, read as the reverse complement.
CCACCCCCCCCATGTGTTCTGCTCTCTTTCTCTCCCCTTCTCTCCCTGTCCCTCTCCATTTCTCCTTCTGCGGAGGCAGCCCGGTTGGGTCCCTTCTCCTCTTCCTCCTACTCTAATCCTGATTTCTACCTCCTCCGTAATGAATCTCGCTCGTTACTGCGGAATAAACCTCCCTTTTAATATATCTGGGTTTCCGGCTCCTGTTTCCTGTGCCTCAAACCTTACAAAAGTGGAGACTGTTACCACCCGTCTTAGCAAGTCTGCATTGAGATGAGCCAGTGGAGGAAAGAGTCAGGCTGCCCTGGCTATATATTTAGCTGGAAGTGCTCTGCTCCAGCAGAAACCACAAAATAGACCCTTGGGCACACTGGTTCACCATGATCTTTTATTTGTACTTTGTCAAAAAATCACCAATATAGACAAACTGTAGAATAAGAGGCATTGAATAACTCAATGTCCAAAAGAGATTATATTAAAACTAGAGGCCCAGTGCACGAAATTCATGCACGGAGAGGGGTTGTCCCTCAGCCCAGCCTGTACCCTCACCAATATGGGACCCCTCAAGGGATGTCCAACTGCCCGTTTAGGCCCGATCCACTGGGATCGGGCCTAAACGGGCAGTCGGACATCCCTCTCACAATCCAGGACTGCTGGCTCCCAACTGCTTGCCTGCCTGCCTTCCTGATTGCCCCTAACCGCTTCTGCCTGCCAGCCTGATCAACCCCTAACCACTCTGCTGCCAGCCTGTTTGCCCCCAACTTCCCTCCTCTGCCAGCCTGGTCACCCTAACTGCCCTCTCCTGCAGGGTTGATCACCTCCAACTGCTCTCCCTTGCAGGCCTGGTCCTTCTCAACTACTCTCCCTTGCAGGCCGGGTGCCTCCCAACTGCCCTCTCCTGCTGGCCATCTTGTAGTGGCCATCTTGTGTCCACATGGGGGCAGGATCTTTGACCACATGGGGGCAGCTATATTGTGTGTTGCAGTGATGATCAATCTGCACATTACTCTTTCATTAGATAGGATAGAGGCCTGGTACAGGGTTTGGGGCCAGCTGGTTTGCCCTGAAGGGTGTCCCGGATCAGGTGGGGGTTCCCTTGGGGCATGGGGCGGCCTGAGCGAGGGGCCTGTGGTGGTTTTCAGGCTGGCCATGCCCCCTGGCAACCCAAGAGGAGGCCCTGGTGTCTGGAATTTATTTTCCTTCTACAATTGAAACTTTGTAGCCTGGAGCGAAGCCAAGCCTGGGGCTCCCTCTGAGGCCCGCAGCCATTTGTGTTGGGGTTATAATTGAAACTTTGTTGCCTTAAGCAGGTGGGCCCAGCCAGGGTGTGCGGAAAGTTTTGCTTCCCCTGTTGCCGGCGGCAACCCTGGCCTGCTCTCTCAAGCTCCATTCTGCCGCCATTTGTTTGAATTTGTTTACCTTCTATAATTGAAACTTTGTAGCTTGAGTGGAGGCTTAGGCCTGGCAAGGGCAGGCGGAAAGCTTGGCTTCCTCTGTTACCTAGGAAACCTTGCTCTCTGTGGCTGTAGCCATCTTGGTTTGGGTTAATTTGCATGCTTGCTCTGATTGGATGGTGGGCGTGCCTTGTGGGCGTGGCTTGTGGGTGTGTCAGAGGTATGGTCAATTTGCATATTTGTCTATTATTAGGTTAGATAGACAGGTAGCTCTAAGTAGACCAGTGATGCTTGTTCACTTATAAGCAGGATGTGGTGGTTTGAAATGTGCCACCCACAACAGATATTTTTGAAGCAAGCTCTTTGTAGATGTAGTCAAATTAAGAAGAGGACATATTGGTGTAGATTGGGCCTGAATCCAATATGACTGGTGTCCTTAAAGATGAAATTTGGAGACACTATTCCCCTTAATTTATCAAGGCCAAAAATGTGGAAAAGACTAAGGATTGTTTGAAATTAAAGGAGATAAAAACTACTGGACAACTAATGGCAGGATATGATTTATGGACCCTGAGCCATAAAAAAAGAAAGAAAGAAAAAGAAAAAAAAAAAACACACGTGACATTGGTGGGAATTTGGTGAAATTAAAGTGGAAGTGTGAGTTGGTGCGAAGCTTTGTATCAATGTGGATTTCTTGATTTGGAAGTGTACGTGTTGATAATGTATGATTGTTTCTATGTTTGTTTGTGATATACCCACTAGAATTTTGCATAGGCTGCTAGGGCAAGTGTTAAAATATCTATTCTATAGTGTACCTTTATCTTCATGTCTACAGCTGGCTCACACATGATTTAGTAAGAGGCTTGATAATGGTGAGTGTGTATGGGGGGGTATGTGTGTGACAGTGATGAAGATGGAGATACGAGAGAGAGAGAGCGTGATAGAACAACTATGGTAAAATGATATAAATAAAGAATTGGGGAGCATGAATCAAGGGGGTGTGGAAGTCTTTTATGCTTATTTAAAATATATCTGTAAAATTAAAATCATTTCAAAAGAAAATATAGGCATAGAGAATAAAATTATTTTCTTCAAAAGTAATTGGCAAGTCAGGTGAAATTCTGGCCTTAACCACTGTTTCAACTGAGTAGAAATTTCCATTGTACTAATTAATGTCAGATGCTTTCATATGAGGCATATTTTTTACATATTCAGAAAAGAGGAAAAATCAAAAGAGGAAATTAAGCCACCAAAACCAAGTGAAAAAGAAAGCTACCAAATAAGCATTGGTATTCAGATTTGTCACAGAGACATTCATATAAACTGTTATTACATTATGTTCAGGGTTTATTCATATCTATTAAAGAGTTAATATTTTTCAGTAAACCAATATTAATATTGAATTTCTGAGAATAAGGTTATTGTATTAATTTCAGAGAGGAAGGGAGAGGGAGAGAGAGAGAAAAAAAAAAACAATAATGAGAGAGAATTATTGATTGGCTGTCTCCTGCATGCCCTGCACTGGAGATGGAGCCCACAACACAGATAAGTGCCCTGACCAGGAATCGAATCATGGCTTCCTGGTTCATAGGTCGATGCTCAACCACTGAGCCATGCTGGCCAGGCAAGAAAAGTAAATTCTAAAATCGAATGCAACAATTTCAAATTTTCAATATGTCATTAATATAAGCCTAACCAATGGACACAGACAACAGGGGTGTGAGGGCATGAGTGGGGGTATGGGAGAGTAATGGGGGAATAAGGACACATGTGTAACACCTTAATCAATAAAGAAATTTAACAAAAGCTAAAAAATATGTCATTAAGAGTGGACATTGATTTTCTCCACTTATTGGTTTAAGAACTCATTTGAAACCCTCATATCCTGTGAAGAAGAACAAAATTCAGCCTCCAAACCCATCAGACTGATGTACGAGTACAACAAGCTATGGGTCCAGCCAACATGGAGTTGTTCCTTCTTTCCAGGTCATCCCTGTTACAGCCACAACCACAACCCAACCTGCAACTGGACAGGACACAATAGACTCACTTAGGAAGATGCTCAAGGTAAAAAGAAGAAGGCAGACTGCCCCAGGACCTGAGGATGTGTGGATGACATGGCAATGAGTCTCTGGTGAGTTCTCCAGGTTTCCTGATTGACTCTTAGATTTCCCACACATCCAACCCAAAACTACATAGATACAGTCAAACCAGCTTCCCCAGGACCAGAAATGGGTGAACAACACAAAACCTTTGGCCACATCTGCCCTTCTCGAACCAAACACCAACAGAAAAACTGAAACATGAATCCTCTCAAAGTTTCAGCAGGGCCCAGTGAGAGCTGGTCCTACATTCCACCCTTTTATCCACCAAAGAAGGTGTCAGTTCTCAGTGCCTCTGCTGAAGCTGTGTTAGTGAGTTCGAGGGTCTCACCTGTCTTCTCCTACCTGGTGGACCCAGCCAGCACTCTGGTTCTCTTGCTGGAGTAGTGTTAGAGAAAAGCAGATCTTGGTATTTGCAAAAGTACCATCTGTTTTCTGAAGCAGATAATACATAGTCTATTGTGGCAAGTGTCACAAATAAAGCTATTGTAGAGCTTATCTTCTTTAAATTAAAGCAGTTTCTAACTCTTCAGTATCTACCTTGTCACCCCTTTTTTCACTCCTATGAACTTAATTGCCAGAGTGAGATTTCTTGGATGTGCCCAACCTCTACAATCTACACAAATAAAAGAGAAAGATGCAAATTGACCATACCTTCGCGATGCCCACCAGCTAATCAGGAGTGACTATGCAAATTAACCCAACAAAGATGGCAGGTTAATTTGCATACACAGGTGCTGGAAGGGGGCAGGGGGTGGGATGCAGGCGTTCTGCACTGCCCCAGTCGCTCCAGGCCTCTGGGTAGCGTGGGAAGACAGGAAGGTGGTGCCGGCAGCCAGGGGAAGGAAGGCCTATTCTTGCACAAATCTTCATGCATTGGGCCTGTAGTCTAACTAATAAAAGAGTAACATGCCAATTGACTGTACCTTTGTGACACCCACCAGACAATCAGGAGTGTGTATGCAAATTAACCCAACAAAGTGGGTGGGATGGGACGCTTGCGTTATTGCCATGGTGAAGACGCAGGCATTCTGCACCACCCCAGCTGCTCCGGGCCTCTGGGCAGCGTGGGAAGGCAGAAAGGCAGCTCCAGGCTGGAGCGGAAAGGTTGCTCCCCCCAGAAGGAAGGTGGTGCCAGCAGCCAGGGGAAGGAAGGCCCATTCTTGCATGAATCTTCGTCCATCGGGCCTCTAGTATTTTATATGAAAAATAAAAGACTAGATCCAACTTGTGGTAACATGGAGATGACTCTTTAGAAGCAGAATTTCTCTCCTTGAGTTGCAATCTCAACTCGCTTCTACCTCTGCCTATTGCCCATTGTCATCCTGCTCATCTTCTAAACCTAAACATCCTCTAATAGAGGGTTGCAGGTAAGTTATTGATCCCTCAAGGTGGGTTTACCTAAATTAATGTGCCATTTTTCTTGGATTTACTTCCATTGAAAGACTTGTTTTATTTTTAATATTTTTAGTTACTTGGGAAGAAATTTGAGTGATTTTTGGGGTTCAGAAAAGGTCCTATTTTATTTACTAAAGGCACATCACCAGGTAAAGGTCAATTTCTCCACAAATGCTCTGCCCCTGGAAAGAGAAGTATTCATCTGGGCTATAGGCAGGATGACAATGGACACTGCCAGGGTGACTGGAGACAATCAGCCTCCTGTTGTTTCACTCCAGCCTAGGGAATTGGGACTCAATCGTCATGGAAGCCCAGCTGATAGCATCACATGCTCCATATGAAAGAAACTGCAATGTTCTTCTCCACAAGCAACAAGATACAGATATGGCTGGGAGAGAACAACATAGAAGGAGAGGAAGATTCAGAAACAGGTGCCATACTATGGAGTTTTTCCTGTGTGTGTGTAATTTCATACAAAACCTGTTTTTAAAATATATCTTGCTTCATTTGAGAGAAATATTGTAAATCACACGTTCTGTTTGAACATATCTTGATGCAAAAGAAACAACTCCATAACTACATTTCAGGAGAAGCTGGAGGGAGTCACCCTGTGACCAGATGCAGGACCTTTCTGTGCCCTGGCACGGATTCACATCCTGCTTTTCAGGGACAGTCTTTTCCGGGCATGTGGCCCACTGTCTTCCTTAGTACATTGCACTAATCAGACACCTGGGACTATTGTAATTTTAAACTTAGAAAATATACACATGACAAATATATTGCTTACATAGTTGAAAATGTCAAGTATCTAAAATCTAGAATTAGGAAATGAGGCAATAAATAAGTAAATAATAAATAAAGACCATGTGTCCTTTCCATGTCACACTAGGCTGGAACATTGTTCTAGGAACCTGTCCTAAAGTCATCTGAACTTCATGAATACAAAATGTTTAAATTAAATATTTAATTAAAAATTAGAATTCTATTTTTTAATTAATTTTAAATTATTTTTATTTTAAATTAATTTTAATATTTTTATAATATAAAGTTTGCCCTGGACAGTGTAGCCTACTTGGTTGGGTGTCATCCCTTGCACCACCAAAGGATTGCTGGTTCAGTTCCCTGTCAGGTCACATGCCCGAGTTGCAGGCTTGATGCCCAGTGGGGGTCATGCAGGAGGCAGCTGATCTATGTATTGCTCTCACATTGATGTTTGTCTCTCCATCTCCCTTCCTTTCTAAGAATCAATAAAATTGTTTTAAATTAAAAGTTTATTGTTGGTTAAGGCACTGGCCATTTTAATTTACTTTTCAGAAAATCAAAATGATTTTTGGTAGATATGTAAATAATTTCTGCCCAGTAGGTAATATATTCCCACAGGTTGTGGTTTCATTGCCTTCCAGAATATGATAACTTTCTCTCTAGCTCAGCAATGGCCTTGTTAACTATATCCCTATCAGTTTCTTGAGTTCTTTTTTGAGCCAGCTTTTTATCCTGTTAATCAGCTTAGCCATACTACTTGTTACAAATGTCTTTGAAACGTGTTCATTATAGATATCTATGAGGATTATATTTTTAAATTATTTTTAAATTTACACAGAGACAAAAATAGGATATAGAATGTGATAATTATGTAATACATCTTGGGTATTAATCTAGTTTGCACTGTTGGGAAAACCCTGTTTTTGTATTAAATGCTTTATCTAATATTGACACAATAATTTGGGAATAGGGATTTATTTAAGATTTAAAGGAGTTTAATGCACAGAGAAAGCAGACATAACATTTAAATTGGATGTTTGTGTTGGAGAAAAGCTGTCAAGGAAAGTGGCTTCTATTTTCCACCCATAATTTATATTCTGTAACCCAAAGAACACAGACCTTTGTGTAATGCATGATCTATCTCGGATTTACCTATAACCTTCTTTCCCACACTCTTTTTATTTCCAAATAAGAATCAATAAGGGCAAAAATAAGAGGTATTTAAGCCAACTCAATTGTATTATGTCCCCAAAAGATCAAGCAGTTCCAAGTGCTTCCAATTAAGGCCTTTTATGCTGCATACAATGAAGGTAGACAAGGAAGCTACCCAAACTACATGGAGAGGAGGGAAGGACAAAATCTAGTTTCAGTTTTTATCCTGTAGTATTGAAGTTGTTACTTTTTAAATCTGTGGTTCAAGGTAATATCACATTACCTGTTGGCAAGGCCTTTATAGTACACCCTTAGTCAACTCTCCCATAAAAGTGACACAATTTTCAATTCCAGACTGTCAACACAAACTTTACAACACTGGACAGTCTTTTTAATATCCTAAGAAGAAAAAGAAAATAAAAGCCTGAAATATTAAACTTTTTTCTCTATGAGTTTATATATTACATATTAGACAAATATCAAAATAATCTCTGATTTTATTTTCTTTCCTTACCATACACATTTGTAGATGCTGATGTATTTAATGTATTTTCTTCTGTATTTGTCCATTTTTGTCCCTTCTCCCCAATTTTAGCTGGCAGGATGCTAGGTCCTGCTTTTTAACAAGGGAACTTTGAGAAGCACAATTTTCCCAAAAGGTGTCCTGGTCTCTATTTCTATACTGCCACTCCAGAAGGAAAAGAGTGGTTGGAGGACTCTAGAAAGAACAGGAAGCTGGAAATGTTTTCCCCAGATTGGAAGATGTGTGGTGTGTGCAGGGGAGAAGTAAGAGTGGGCAGCAGTACAGAGTGCAGGGGCCTGCTCTCCACTCTCTGGTATCCCCTCTGCCCTTGCCAGGACTCACAGCTCCAACCCTGGGGTGACGTAGATGAGTGGGAGGCTCCTATAGGTGGGCAGGTGGAGGAGACAGAGGACCCCATGCTTCCCTCCACCAGTGCCCTGAGGGTCCTGACAACAGGACATGGCAGAGGAGGGAGACAGGTTACAATTACAGTTGAAAGGCAGCAGTATGCATTTTTTGGCAGAATCCGGGCTTGAAATGAAGATAAAATTAAATTATAAAAATAGAAATGTGACATCTATACACCACAAAGTAGAATAATTTTGTGTTTGTTTCTTATTATTTATCTTTATGGGATGAGAGTTTTCATGCTGTCAAGGCATTTTAAATAAATCATCACAATTAAATAACCTCCTTGAGAAAGAAAAGTTGGGTGGTACCAGAGCCTGAAAACCTTCGACTGATGTCTCCCTCCAGGGAAGTTCCATCAGCCTGAGTGTCCCTAAGGCCCAGTCAGATGGTGGAGATTTGCTAAGTCATTTATTTTATTTTAATGAATATTTTAGGTAACCTAATAAATATATCTATAAAGATAACTCAAGAAACAACAACAAAATCAAGACTTACAAAGTTTTCCACCGTGAGTCATGGTTGAATATTATGGTACCTGGTTGGTGTCAGTTTGAATTTTTCCTTTTGGAGTCTTTAACATCCAAAGTAAAAGAACATCTGGCATCGAGTTCTTAATATGGTTGAGCCAAGCTAGTACGCTAAGAATAAATGAAGTATTTTCTCAAGGAAGAATGAATCATACCATTTTGGTCTTTATTTTCCATTTACCTCGATTCTTTCCATTGCACCTCTGATCTATAACAAACAATAAACCTGTTTCTTCTCCCTCCTTAAATTTCTTTCAGTTCAATTTCTATGAAAATAGTAATAGTCAACATATAGACATATACAATCACACTCACGTACAGCCATGTTTCTAGAGAGGAAGAAAGTGAATGGTGTAGGCAGGTACAAAGAAAATTGTGAAAAGGCAAGCAAAAAGTGAATTACTTTTTATCCTTTTATCTAGAAGCCATATAATGGTTAATAGCAAGCTCTGAACCTTTCCCTTCTCGGTCAGTTAGAATTCTGCCCACTTAATTATCACTTATAATTATTACTGTCTGTTGACCATCTGGGCCTCAAGTGGTTTGTATATACAAGTGGTTTGTATATATTTTCTGATCAAATGATGTCCATAATTGAGGACTCATGTATAATTGTGGAACTTTTCTTGCAATCTAAAATAAGATCTATGGTTTTGTTTGAAGGCATGTAACTAAGGCATTAGAAGTAAAGCTTTGCCCTAACCCAGTGGTCGGCAAACCGTGGCTCGTGAGCCACATGCGGCTCTTTGGCCCCTTGAGTGTTCTAATGCCACTTCTTCAAAATAGACTCGCCCAGGCCAAAAACCAACTTCTGCGCATGGGCCACGAAGTTTCAATTGCACTGTACACCTGCACCCGCACGTGGTATTTTGTGGAAGAGCCACACTCAAGGGGACAAAGAGCCGCATGTGGCTCACAAGTCGCGGTTTGCCGACCACTGCCCTAACCGGTTTGGCTCAGTGGATAGAGCATTGGCCTGCAGACTGAAGGGTCCCAGGTTCAATTCCGGTCAAGGGCATGTACCTTGGTTGCAGGCACATCCCCAGTAGGGGGTGTGGAGGAGGCAGCTGATCTATGTTTGTCTCATCAGTGTTTCTAACTCTCTATCCTTCTCCCTTCCTCTCTGTAAAAAAATCAATAAAATATATATTTTTAAAAAGAAGTAAAGCTTTCATTGGACTAAAATCAGATTCCTAAAAGAGGTTGTAATTCCAGAGATTATTTCAAATGCCTAATCCCATCCATCACACTGTATTTCTCATTTGGTGGCTTTTCCAGGTAGAGAGTGGTCCTAATGAACATTATAATTAATTATGGAATAATATCAAATTATTGAATATATATTTACATGTATATGTGTGTACATATATTTAAATATGCATGCATACATATATGCATCTGTATATATGTATGCATGTACATATACACATATAATTCAAAATTTTCATAAATAAAATAATTCATTAAGTTATTAAAATTACTCATTGAAAGCATTCTTCAAAATGTTTTTGTTTATTTTTCAAATTTTTTAAAATGTAACATATAAAGCAATAGATCCAAATACTAGTCCTTGTTAATTGAGAACTTGGCTAAGATATTTTTATTGGTGGTTATGCCATAACTTACTTACATTGTCTTCTACTGTTGGACTTCTAAAATGTCTTCAATATATGCTCTGATTAATATTTTGAAAATAAATTTTAGTGTTATTTCTGTAAAATACCTTCACAGGTACGTAATTCCTGGGTTTATATTGAATGATTTTTATGTTCTTGATAGAATTGACATTTGCTTTCTTAAATTGCTTTCTATTCCTTTAAGAAGGCTGAGAAATCCTATGGTGTTGAGTCTACCTGATCACTCTGTAGCTTTGATATGTTTTATTTTGAAATTTGGAATTGATCTTCTTTGACTTCTTTCTTGTTTAGACTTTTTTATGACACACTTTCAAAAGTGTCCCACATAAAGAGCTCAGCTTAACAATTTTCAATATGTGTAAACACACAACAGCAACTTATGCCAACAGCACTGTTGATCACTACTGTCAGTATCATGTAAACTATTCCTTGGGATTTTAATGAGCACCAAACTGATTTGGTACTTCTAATACCACATTTTAATCATCACCAAATTAAAAACTCTATTCATTCTGTCTTGCTAGTATAGACCTCAGGAGGTTAGCCGCAAAACTATACACAGAATGCAGGGCAGTTGGAATGCATTTAAAATTTAGGGGCTGCCTGTGGTGAAAGATGTTTTGCACTGACTACCAACTCTGTTGGAAGTACTGTGTGCTTCTCCATGTCTTAGAGTGGGACATTTTTCACTGCTGATGGCAGGAGCATGCTGAATCCTTGAGTGATGACAACTCCATTTTCATTCCTTGTGTGGTGTGATGTGACCTAAGGCAACAGAAGACATGAGAGATGACCTTTCTATTGATCTCACCTCTACCCATACACTGATAAATACTTAAAACCATCAATACAATTGAAAAGGAAACATATTTTAAATAAGAACATTTTTAAGTCTTGTGCTGGGTGGTGCAGAGAGTTACATAGAGGGACAAAGGGGATATTTGTGGGGGTGCTTAGGGAGAATGCATCACACACTCTAAGAAGAGAGAGAATGGTTTTGTTCTGTTTGCTTTATTTAATCACCAGCATCTGGTACAGAAGCTCTGACACTTCAGTTGCATTTCTCTTTGTGATTCATGATAAGAGGCTGAAGATATAAAAGATCTGCTCAGAAGTACCTTCCTTGACTGTACCCCAACAATAAGAATAATATTGTCTGCATGAAGCCCTGAATATGATGCCATATTAATCATGAAAATGCATTTGCTTTCTTGTCGATTTAGTAAGCCATTCAACGAAGTATTTGATGAGAAAATTGAATGAGCAGAAGATTAAAAATAATTGAGATTTTTCAGAATTCTAAATTCAGTTTTGTATACAACTATTATTTAGTGCATTTCTTTTCTTCTATAAATCTTTACAAGCAGGTGTTTTTTTTTCCGATGCAATTATTTGGTGACAGTAAACACATATATTCACTTTATAAATATCAGGGTAATTTTTTAAAAGTTAGATTTTTATTTTCTGCTTCTGTAGACTACACTTTTTGTTACAATTGCAGTGTCAGTCATTCATTCAATGAATTTATAGTCAATATTGTATTTGGGAAATGTAATAATTAAATTTATGTACCAACCTAACTGAGCTAAGTCAATCCGCTGTTAAGTCAGAGAGCTTGTAAAACATTATTTCTGAGTGTGTATGTGAGAGAGTGTGTGTGAGCACGTACGTACACACACGCACATGCACATGTTTTGGAAAAGATTAGCATTGAATTAGTAGATTGAATAAAGAAGATCCATGCTTCCCAGTGTGGGTGGGCTTCCTCCCATCCACCGAGGGACCTAATAGAATAAATGAATGAAGGGAGAATTGCTCTTTCCTTGAGCTGCCCTGGTTCTAAGGCTTTTCGTCTTGAACTTGATCACACCATTGGCTTTCCTGAGTCTCCAGTTAGCACATGTCAAATTGTGGCACTTCACTCCAGAATTATATGAACCAATTCCTATAATAAACCTCTTCTTTATATCTATGCCTGTATCTGTATCTTTATCTATATATTTCCTACTGGTTCTGTTTCTCTGGAGAACCCTAATACAGGAAATGTTTTACACTGGTGGAAGGGAGTAGTTTGTAGCTTTTGCCTATTTTTATGGAATAAATACCCTCATCATGGACAATTTAAAGTTACCAGCTTGGTGTCAATTGGCTTGAAATTGTATTTCACATCAGTGTTCACAGTCAGGTGCAGGGTGGATGAGCTGGATGGTGCACACCACTCCCATCTATGGATCTCTGCCTAGAAACTGTATTCTGCCTTCCCTTTTATTATATGGTATTTAAGTGATTAATTCATTAGTTGATAGTGGAAACAAGATCCCTCTCCTGAAGAGGTTCCAATGGATTTGAGAAATATATAGACTTATATGGAAAATAGAATAATGTTGTAAGAGTTCAGATAAGAGAAAATGCAATATGGCAGATCATTAAAATGTATAGTGCCAATCCTATATAATAAAGAGTTAATATGCAAATTGACCCTCATGCCCTCACGTCAAAAGATGACCACCCCTATGTCGTCACAAGATGGCCTCCCCATGTCGTCACAAGATGGCCATCCCACATTGTCACAGGATGTTTGGCAGGGGAGGGCAGTTGGGGGCAACCAGGCCTGCAAGGGAGGGCAGTTGGGGGCAACCAGGCCTTCAGGGGAGGGCAGTTGGGAGCAAGCAGGACTGCAGGGGAGGGCAGTTGGGGGGGACCAGGCTGCAGGGGAGGGCATTTGGGGGTGATCAGGCCAGCAGGAGAGCACTTAGGTGTCAATCATGCCAGCAGGGGAGAGGTTAGGGGGCTATCAGACTGGCAGGCAGAGTGGTTAGGTGCAATCAGGCAGCCAGGTAGGTGAGTGGTTAGGAGTCAGCAGTCCCAGATTGTGAGAGGTATGTCCAACTGCCGGTTTAGGGGATTGGGCCTAAACCAGCAGTTGGACATCCCCTGAGGGGTCCCAGATTGGAGAGGATGCAGGCTAGGCTGAGGGACACCCCTCCAGTGCATGAATTTTGTGCACTGATCCTCTAGTATATAATATAGCATTTTCAGAGCTCTTACCAGGCACAGTGCCAACTGTCTTATGTGCACTATTCCATTTAATACTCATAATCATGCCACCAGAGTCACACTATCATTAGTCACATTTGACAAAGAAAAAAGGAAACTGAAACTTAGGAAGTGGGGTAACTTGCCCAAACTCACACGGACAGCAAGTGACAAAACCCATTTAATTTTAAATGGATTATAGAGGTTAAAGATTCTGTGGTTTTATAGAAGGCTGAGATATTGTGGTTGAAATAAACTGAGAAGAATATATATATATATACACACACACACACACACACACATATATATGTTATATATATGCACTATATATGTGATGGGTTTGGGATAATGTGTAAGGTTTGAATATCTAAATGAGTATATAAAATTAACAGAGAAAATAAATAAGTCTCATATTATATGTGTCTAGTAAATTTCCAGGATTCTTGGGTGTTCTTATCTCACACTTTTTTACAATGGCCACATCATTATTCTTATGGTTTGTTATTGACTTCACTGCTAGCTTGCTAGCTTGGTAGCTTTTTTTTTTAAGATATTGCTTTTAGCCCTAACTGGTTTGGCTCAGTGGATAGAGCATCGGCCTGCGGACTGAAGGGTCCCAGGTTCGATTCCTGTCAAGGGCATGTGCCTTGGTTGTGGGCACATCCCCAGTAGGGGGGGGGGGGGGTGCAGGAGACAGCTGATCGATGTTTCTCTCTCATCGATGTTTCTAACTCTCTATCCCTCTCCCTTCCTCTCTGTGAAAAATCAATAAAATATATTTTAAAAAAAGATATTGCTTTTAAATTTTTAAGTCTGGCTTCTACTAACCCTAGGGTTAGTGTAATTCAGTGGTTTGCCAATGATAGTTCAAAAGATTTTCTTAAATGCCTTGCCTGTTTGTCTGCCACCCTTTGCCAAGAAAATCTATGGGGGAAAACATGTCTTCAGACTTTGGAAAGATTACAAGACAGCCTTAGTTTTCTCTTTCTGTGTGAACAGGGCTTTAAGTTTAGCTAGATCTACAACAGCTCTCTTTCCCTATGTCTTTCCTGGGCATAGACTCCAACTTCCCAAGCATGCAACCTTGTAGATCTCTAAGAATATGTCTCAGCTTTTCAAAGTTCCCTGTGGTCACCTAGTTCTCCAGGAATTCCTTTTATGTTCCCAGCCAACTAAGATCACAGATCAGGCAGCTGCAAAACTGAGCAAATTGCTACTTTTTTGGTATCACCCTCAGATAGAATGTTTTTGTCCACTGAACTTAGCTCTGAGTCAAATAAAATAACCAAAAAGTATTAACAGATCCAAATCATGGCTAATAATGGATAGGAATTGAAATAAATGGTAGGCATCTTTTGCTGTAGGTCTTATATATTAGGAGACTAATTTATATCATCGTAATTTTTATTGCCCTCTGTTCGCTATGAATTTACAGACTTGACTTCCCCTCCTGTTTCTATATTTCTCACCCCTGTTGCCTACAATAGACAATAGCTAATCACTTAAAAATACATAAGTTCAGTGGTTCAGTGTAGACCCAGGAACCAAGAGGTTGCTGGTTCGCTCCCGGGTCAGGCACATGCCCAGGTTGCAGGCTCAATCTCCAATAGGGGGCATACAGGAGGCAGTTGATTGATGATGTTCCTCTCTCATCTATGTTTCTATCTCTATGTTTTTTCCTTCCTCTCTCTCTAAAAATCAATACAAACATATTTTTAAAAATACACAGTTGTTAATTGATCCAAAAATATCTACTGATAATATGAAACAAAAATGAGAAATATTTGGAACTGGATTAAAATTGATAATATATTATTCATTATTTAGATTTCTGTGTCCATGAACATAGAACATTAAGGCTTCCATTTTCTCTTTCATTTTTATTCAGAGATAATATTTTTTATTTTATTTAACATGCATTGTTCTAGGTATTCATAATGTATAATAAATTTTCTAATGTATATAACTCTGACAAATTGCAAAGTAATTAATTACAACAATCTGATCCATGAATTTGAGGTTACTGATAGACAAAAAGAAAGAAAGAAAGAAAGAAAGAAAGAAAGAAAAAAAGAAAGAAAGAAAGAAAGAAGAAATTGTATTTCAGCACAAAGTACCTCTAAACAGCACTTATTTCTAATTAAAGTTTCACTCGAAGATTCAGCAAAGATAAAAAATAAATCTTTTTCTAATTTGCTGAAAATTCAATGCAAGACATATATAGCCTTAAAATCAGGGTTTGCAAATCTAAAATTGTTCCAAATAAGTAACCAAAAATAAGAATACTTTCAGGGTGATTGATACAACTAAAATTATTGTTCCAAAAATTGAAACTGGTAATATTGATTTTGCTCCTCTACTTCAAATTTAATATCTGGTCATCTAGAAAATATGATGGATGTACAAATGGTGCAAATCTTAAGATTTGCACAAACCCTATTCTGAAGGATATACGTTAAGAATAGAGTTAAGGCAGGGGAGGGGGGTTAGAGAGCAACCCAAGGACTTGTATGCATGCATATTAACATAACCAATGGACACAGATACTGGGGTGGAGGGGGCTTGCCTGAGTGGTAATAGCTTGGCGGGGGGAATCAAGTGGGGAAAAAGGAGACATACGTAAAACTTTAGACAATAAATAAATTTTTAAAAAAGAATAGTTAAGATAGAATAGCTTTTCTAATTCCAACATACTCAGTAGCCTGATAAGCTATGTTTTGCAAAGTTATGGACATAGGTTTTAAATGATGCAGCTGGCTCCGATACCTGTTTTTTGTCTGTCACTCTCACTTGCTTTTCCCAATTTCTCAAAACTTTCCTCATACTTGAAAACATATGCTGTTGTTTTATAATGTTACTAGAAGCCTGGTGCATGACAACTCATTCACTGGAGGGGGTGTCCCTCAGCCCGGCCTGCCCGTCTCAGTCCAGGAGCCTTCAGGGGCAGGAGGTGACCCAGCGATCAGGGGAAGGTGACACCCCCATCACACCTCTGCTGCTGCCACTGCCGGCAGCGAAAGCCTTGGCCAGCCCTGGTTACCTGAGCCATAGGCAGCACTGGGCGGCTGGGAAGCCGCCATCTGAGGCTTGCCTGTGCCTCAGGCCAGCCCTGGGCAGCTGGGCAGCTGCCATCTGAGACTTGCCTGTGCCTTGGGCTGGCCTTGGGCAGATGGAGGGCTGAGGGGACTGGGGGACTCCAGAGGCAGGCACACAGAGCAGTTGGGCCTGCCTTGGGCCAGGCCAGCCTTGCTGGCCTGCTGCCCCAGCGGGGCTGAGGGGACTGGGTGCCACCATCTTGTGGCTGTGGGCGCCCTCATCTTTGAGGGCATGGCAGTCAATTAGCATATTGCCTCCTTATTGACTGTGGGTGCCACCATCTTTGAGGGCATGGCATTCAATTAGCATATTCCCTCCTTATTGGCTGTCGGCACCGCCATCTTTGCGACAACGTGAGGGCCAATTAGTATATTCCCTCTTTATTAGATACAATCACTTAGGTAATTCTTCCATGACAATGTTCTTAAAATTCATGTTACTATCCAATGCTTAAATGAGAGACACCCTTTTGCCCTTTAAATGATGGTGAATGACTTTGATTTTGTGTCTTTCCCAGGTAACTGAAGTTGTTTATTAAATACTAGAGGCCTGGTGCATGGGGAGGGTGTCCCTCAGCCCAGCCTGCACCCTCTCCAATCTTGGGACCCCTCAGTGGATGTCCAACTGCTGGTTTAGGCCCGATCACTGTGGGCCTGATCACCCCCTAACTGCTTGCTCCCTCGCACCAGCAGGCACCGCTCACAATCCGGGACCACTGGCTCCTAACCGCTCACCTGCCTGCCTTCCTGATCACCCCTAACCACCTCTGTTTGCCTGCCTGATCGCCCCTAACTGCCTCTACCTGCCAGCCTGATTGCCCCCTAACTGACCCCTTGATGGCCTGATTGCCCCTACCTGCCCTCCCCTGCTAGCCTGATCACCCGCTAACTGCCCTCCCCTATAGGCCTGATTTCTCCCTAACTGCTTGCTCCCCCACACCAGCCTGATCTCACCCATAACTGCTTGCTCCCCTGCTGGCCTGATCACCCCTAACCACCTCTGCCTCGGCCCCTGCCACCATGGCTTTGTCCAGAAAGAAGTCCGATGTCCGGAAGAAGTCAGGTTGACCCAGTCTAATTAGCATATTACCCTTTTATTAGCATAGATGACTAACTTTTGAAAGTGCCCCCCATAAAAGCCGGCTGAAAGGAACATGAGGTTGACACACAGAAACTTAGCTGAATGACTTCATCTCATCCTCTCAGTCTGCATTTGGGATGCAGCAGTCACAACAAAAGGCCGCTCATGCCTGCTGTCCAGAGGAGGGAGAGAGTTTGGGAACAATTAAAAGCAGAATACCCATCAGAGCCTTTGTTCTCCTGTTGTCCCCCATTCTAATTCAAAGCACACACATGTCGCTATAATGAATGCCCTTATTCTAAAATTGCTCTCATTAATTTTCCATCTCTCTCTTTCTTTTTGAATGATTCTCACTATGGGAAGAATTTTGCTCATGCTGCCTCTCTAGTCATGTCAGAGGCTGCTTACCAGCTCTCACCTCATCATTCAGGTGTACACACCACTCTTAAGGACACAGGTCAACTGAGCCCTAATCAGACCCTCTGTCTCCACACATTCATGAATCTCCCAGTCACATCATAGATGGTACTGGCCTGAAAAGCACTGTTTTTACCCATCAAAAGACCACTTTTTAAAAGTTCAAGTCAAACCTCATCCAGGCAGAGCCTGGGATATTTTACTATCACACATCTTCTTCTTCATCTTCATGTTGGAGAAACCATTTAACTTACCTCTCCAATAGGGTCATTATTTCTAATTTCTATTTTGGAATCATCAAATCATCTGTGAGTTGAAGCAATCTTAGGGTCAAGATGTGGGGTTCACTGGTTCTAAACTGCTTATATCATGGAAATATAAAATTGAATTACTTTTCTTTACTAAATAAAATTATGATGCTTTACAATTTCTGTTTTATAATAGCTTTGTATTTACAAAAATATCTGCATATATAATATAGGAAAAAAAAGCTTATAACCCAAACCCAGTTTGCTCTGTTACTGATATTTCAGTAGAGTAGATTAGTATGGTATATTTGTCACAATTAATGAACCAGTATTAATACATTACCATTAATTAAAGTCCATACATTATTCATAGTTCCTTAGATTTTTTTAAAACTTAATGTCCCTTTTCTGTTCCAGAATCCCATGAAGGACACCACATGGCATTTAGTCATTGTGTCTCCCATGATCCTCTTGGCTATGACATTTTCTCATACCTCCCTTGCTTGGAATTATCTTGACAGCTTTAAAGAGTAGCAGTCACTATTTCATAGAATATACTCAAGTGAAATTTATCTGTTGTTTCTTTCATGATTAGAATATGATTATATATATTTTGGAGGAAAATCACAGAGGCAAAGTGCTATTCTTATTATATCATATGAAGGGAACACACTATCAAAATGAAATTTCTATTAATGTTAAAGTTCAAACAATCAACTGTTTGTCAGGTTTTTTTAGCATTAAATTATTCTGTTACTCTCTTTTAACACTGTGCTCTTTGAGTTGAAACTGCTGTATGGACAACACAGGTAAGAAGGGGCCACTTAGGCCACACTTGGGGGGAGCAGAGTGTCATGTAAATATTAGGAATTCTGTACAGGAGATTTGTCTCTTCTTCCCCACTTGTTTAATCTTTATATTAGTGTGGGATTATGGATATTTATTTTATACTCTGCATTATAATATAATTAACACTACTATAGATTTTTTTTATTGCACAAATTGTTCCAGCTTTGGCCAATGAGAACTCCTAATTGATTCCTTTGACAAAGCCCATCGTGTGTGTGTGTGTGTGTGTCTATGCGTGTGTGTGTGTGTGTGTGTGAGTGAGAGAGAGAGAGAGAGAGAGAGAGAGAGAGAGAGAGAGACTTTCTTATTTGCTGGCACTATCAGACACTCCGGCCTCATCTTGGATATTTCCTTCCCTGGCCCTAGAATCAGCCATTTCTCCAAGGAACCATGTAATTGGAGAATGGTAAGCAGCCAAGATTTAATGTTGAATGTGCTCATAGATACTGGGGAGTCATTGCTTTTAGATCTTTTCTGCTGAACCACAAGGAAATATATGTGTATGTATTCACCCATATATGCATATATATGTTTAAATATTTCTAGATATAATTATCTGTGTCTATATTAGGCTAAAAATGAGTTGATAGTAATGTCTCCAATTCTAATCCATTACCACACAAATCATTCCTGCCTCCTGCCTTGTATATCTGTAACCTCCCACTCTAACAGTGAGAAAACTGGTTCCTACCATCCACCATCCATTGACTTAATTGTTCAATATCAGTACACATGTGTAGTGGTTTCAGAATTGTTCATTTGTACCCTGTGGGAAATATCTTCATCAGTTAGAACACAGTAATTGTGTACGGTTTCTCTTACATTTAATCTTAGACTCCATTAATTTTCCAAAGACCTAGGTTAGCATTTTTCCTGTACTCCCCTACCCCAGTGAGGTTGTTTCACATGTTTGTAATACAGATAGATTCTTTTTTCATGTTCTGAAACCATCTTAGATTTCACCACAACTTAAATATCCTATATAATAAAGAGGTAATATTCAAATTGACCCTCACACCCTCTCACAAGATGGCCGCCCCCATGTGGTCAAAAATGGCCACCCCCATGTGGTCAAAGATGGTCACCACAAGATGGCTGGCATGGGAGGGTAGTTAGGGGTGACCAGGCCAGCAGAGGAGGGCAGTTGGGGGTGACCAGGCCTGCAGGGGAGGGCAGTTGGGGGCAACCGGTCTGCAGGGGAGGGCAGTTGAGGGGGACCATGCCTGCAGGGGAGGGCAGTTAGGGGTGACCGGGCTGGCAGGGGAGGGCAGTTGAGGGGGACCAGGCCAACAGGGGAGAGCAGTTAGGGGCGACTGGGCTGGCAGGGGAGAGCAGTTGGGGGTTACCAGGCCAGCAGGGGAGGGCAGTTGGGGACTATTGGGCCACAGGGGAGCAGTTAGGCATTGATTAGGCTGGCAGGGGAGTGGTTAGGGGGTGATCACACTGGCAGGAAGGCTAGTGGTTGGGAGCCAGCAGTCCCAGATTGTGAGAGGAATGTCCAACTGCCGGTTTAGGCCTGATCCCACAAACCAGCAGTGGGACATCCCCTGAGGGGTCCCAGGTTGAAGAGGGTGCAGGCTGGGCTGAGGGACAACCCCCCAGTGCACGAATTTCATGCACTGGGCCTATAGTATATGTATATATAGCTTAAATATACAGTATGTATATATATATATATAGCTTAAATATATCTATATATATAAAAGTCTAAGTGACCAAACGACCAGTGACTATGACATGCACTGACCACCAGGGGGCAGACGCTTAATGCAGGAGCTGTCCCTGGTGGTCAGTGTGCCGCCCAACTGATAGTCCTGTCCCTGCAGCCCACTGGACCCAGCAGCAGCCACTCCCTCAGTAGTCCTACAGGTTCAATCTCCAGAGAACAGGCCAGGCACCGATGGACCAGCACCACCAGCATGATTCCGACAACACTGCCAGCCTCCTTGAATTCAGGCATCATGGCCACTTCCCCTTCCTAGACGTTCTGCAAGGAAGAAAGGATATAAAAGTGGCCATCAGGTGGTTGGAATGGATGGCATAAGTTCTTCTAGCCATCTTGTACCACATATAAATACGGATAAGAGTAAGATAGATTTGATATTTTTTTATCTGTCTAATGTCCTGATGAGTATAAAAGAATGCAAATACTTTTTATCTCTTTCTTTCTTACCAAAACACAATCACTTTATGTATATAAAAATTACACATGAGAGAGTCAGAATAAAAGGTTATTATAAGTGAGAATTCAATTAAAAAAACATTACTACATATGGTAAGTGTCATATTCAAATAAAATTATAATTCAGAAAAATCTTCAATAAGATGCTTGTATTAATTATTGCCATTCGTGCTATATATCTATGTTCTAGGCCAGTGATGGCGAACCTATGACACGTGTGTCAGCACTGACATGCGTAGCCATTTCTGATGACATGCGGCCACTGAGGCGGCCGCATGCCGAGGATGAAACATTTGCTGCTCCTGAGGATGAAACATTTGCGAAATAATGTTTTTTCCTCAAAGTGGCACACTACCCAAGTTATGCTCAGTTTTTTGGCGAAGTCTGACACACTAAGCTCAAAAGGTTGCCCGTCACTGTTCTAGGCAATGAAAATAGGACAATATAGATAGTAGATAGATAATAAATAGATAGATGATAGATAGATAGATAGATAGATAGATAACTGTCAGATAGATAATGATACTGTATTTTCCGGCATATAAGACGACTGGGCATATAGAAGATTTTCCTGAGTTAAAAAGTCGTCTTAAACGCCAGAAAATACAGTAGATAAATAGATGAAAGATATAGATATAGATAGATGATAGATGATAGATAGATAGATAGATAGATAGATAGATAGATAGATAGATAGATAGATAGATAGATAATGATAGATAGAGAAATAGATAACATACATGATAGGTAGATAAGTAGATCAATGATAGATGATAGATAGATAAAAAGATAGAGTGTATAGATATAACCATATCTGTACCTATTTTTGACAAAAGTATTCTCATATAACATGTTCAGATATATAATAGTATTATTTTCTATTTTGTTGTTGAGGAAACAGCACATATAATGAAGATAAGTTGAATAGCAGACCGGAAGTACTCCATTTAGCTAATAGGTAGCAGAATTATATTTGAATCCAGCCTTTGGACTCTTTGCCAATAATCTAGAGCCTTCTAATTTTATAAAATAACTAGTGGCCTGGTGCACAAAATTCATGCATAGGGGGCTTGTCCCTCAGCCCAGCCTGCACCCTTTCCAATCTGGGACCCCTCGGGGGATGTCTGACTAGATGGACTATTTGGATTTTGTATTTCATATGGTCTGCGTACCATATTTGATTTCACAATTTGAAAAAGTCAAGGACACTGGTCTTCATCCAGAATTTCTGCCTTAGCTATATGGTCAATGACATCTTCTGTTTGTAATTTGGATTTACATAAAATCAATAATATGTGAGCATGAGGCAGTCTACCTTTCTAAAATTCAATAGCATGAATTTTAGCTATTACTTTGCCAAATAAATGGAATGTGCATATATCATTTAAAAGAGCATTCAGCTTAATATTAAACACTCTGGCTACCAAGTCAGGTCTGTTTTCAACATTTTGCCAGCATTGTAAATTGTTTGTAATATCTGCCCATTTGGGGTTGCATGTCATGGTTATGAATAAATAGGGCTTGCCATACTTTGTTACAATTGCCATAGCATCCTGATATCTCTGGTGCATATTTCTGGGACTACCCTCAAAAGATGATGGAAGTGTTATCATTTTACCAATTGGCACATTGTCATTTTCAGATCTAGATGTGAGATAATCCATCAAACTACTATAGTTTTCAACTCTCAAATTAGATTGGTTTGCTTTAATGAAATTTATTTGATTGGCCTCCATTTTTTAATACTAATCCACAATAAACTGTTGAGTTAATTTTCCTGCATTTAAAATAGGATTGAATGTGTCCTGCAGAGAGATGAAATCCATAATACTGCATTTGTGTGACTTTCTTCATTCATTTATTTTATGCATGAGATTGTTGATGTTGATCATGAGCCCTGGTTTTTTGGCATTGCTAATCTTTTACTTGTCACTTCGGCCGTATCTAAAATATAGAGTTGAGCAAACTTCTGAGAAACACCATCCAAAGGATGTAAAGTTCCAGTACGGTGATAAACTTGTCCATGTATTCTAAAACAGTATGGCCCATATCCTGATGATGATGCAATATTTGCACCCATTGAAGCAAAAGCAAAAGAACTATTTATGGAACAAATATTTTCCATGAAATTTTTACTGTCAGAATCTTTGTTTGTCATTAATCTTTTTAAATATGCTGGGTATTCTGGAAAATGTATATCATTTGGACAAACTTTACCTTTGCTACAACATTGAGTAAATTTTCCATCAGATGGTTTTTCATCAGAGAAATTTAGTGATAGGCAAAATTGACATCTAATAGTCATTCTACCACAACTATGTTCGAGAATTGCCCCCTCATTTATTCCATTTTCTCTGAGAAGGCAGTTCCTACCAGTATTGGTAGTACTTGTTGATGACTGTTCTTTAGACATATTCTGTTGTCATTGCCTTCTTTCAACTTCAGAGGCTCATTGGTCTTTAGACATTTTCTGTTGATGACGCCGGCTTCTTTCAGTTTCAGCAGCACGTGGCTCTTCAGACATTTTCTGTCAATGACGCTGGCTGCAGAGCTACGTTGTGCCAATAGTTGCTCTTCAGATACATTCTGTCACTGCTACCACCTTCTTTCAGCTTCAGAGGCATGTTGGTCTTCAGACATTTTCTGTCAATGACACCGGCTTCTTTCAGTTGCAGAACTACGTTGTGTCAATAGTTGCTCTTTAGACATATTCCCACCTCCCTGTTGTCAGGGTCTGGGATGCAGGTGAATGAGAGTCCTGGCTGTCAGGCCGCTGAGAGCTGGCTGACCAATGGCTGATTCTGGCTGATTCTGTGGGGGATGGGACTCCCTCCTCCCTGCTGTCAGAGTCTGGGCTGGCGCCCACGGGGACACAGTGTCAAGTCCGCCTATGCCAGGAGACCCAGAGTCAAGTCCCCACCCACTTGCATGTGCCTCAAAATCCCATGAGATCCAGACCTGCCTGCACTCACACAGACAGACACAGCATCAACCTGCACAGAGCCATGGGACCCCTATAGAGCTGCCTGGTGGAAGCCGCACAGAGCAGCAGCCAAGACCCGCCGAGTGGCGGGGCTGAGGGAACTCCAGCAGCAGGTGCGTGGAGTGGCCACCGGGCCTCCCGACCCCCCACCCTGAGGGGTCGCGGGACCTGTGGCAGCAGGCAGTGTAGCGGCTGGCCCCGCCCCCGCTGTGTGCATCGCCATCTTGTGACAGTGTTATGGTGTGAGAGTTAATTTGCATATTACCTCTTTATTATATAGGATACCACTCATTTATTCAGCAACTGTTTTTACATACTTTAATTAGATCACCAACCTGTGAGGTAAAGGTTATCATCATTGTTTTCTTGCATGGTCACTGAAGCTACATGATATTAAGAAGCATGTTATGACCCACAGATGGTGCAGGGGAGGGGTGGGAAACCCAGGTTAGTCTCAGGCTGGAATCTGCAGTCCTAACATATACTGTACACTGTGGCCTCACCATCAAGCAGCTCATCTAGTCTAACCTGGTTTGTCCTACGCTGGGATGTCCACTCCTGGCTTCAGAACCATCTGCATCTTTCTTGTTATGCATGAAATTGGGTGTTGAACAGTCTAGCCTTGTAGGCCAAACATGAGGACATTTTGCCTATAGTTTTTTCATATTTTTTCTCACTACAATTATGTTTACGTGTACTATGGTGATGGGAGGATGGTACTAAATCTCTTTTTGAAGACACAATTCTTTCTAGAAGCTGTGCTGAAAATGAATTCCACATAGTAAGGAACATGAAAATGATATAGGTAAAGGCCAGAGCAACCTGAGGAAGGAGCTGCGAGTCTCATGTTATAACCA
The DNA here is from genome assembly GCF_027574615.1 of Eptesicus fuscus. NCBI lineage: Eukaryota > Metazoa > Chordata > Mammalia > Chiroptera > Vespertilionidae > Eptesicus > Eptesicus fuscus. Next base: position 36,654,444 of record NC_072474.1, on the reverse strand, counting down.
CATCAAAAGTGTGATCAGGGGACAGTAGTAACATGAGAGATTTTTCACGTGTAGCTCAAATGAGTGGCTGGCCTATTTATTCATCATATTTAAAAGGTAATGCTCTGAGTTGGAGGTAATGAGGGGATGTTGTATATGATTTATAAATGTTTAAACCAGATTACTTTAAGAAGCAAATTGGAATAGATGAAGTAAACACTGAAACAGAGTCAAATGGACTAATAAGGTCAGATCAAGCACTATATTGTGCAATAAAATAAGCAATTTTAAAAATATTTCTGTTTATCTTTCTCAGGACCAGACACAGCCTCCCTCTCTCTCAGGTTCATTCTTGTTAATCCAGTGGGGGACAAGGTGTTAAAAGTTAACACAGTTTGATTAACCATCCCTCCTAAATGGCAGTTTTGCATTTGAATTAGGAGCTTCCAGAAAAGAGAAAGCAGTTTGTTCAACAAATAATGAGTGGACATTTCCTATACACTGAGCATTCTCCCTGAAGCTTGAGCCATGGTGTTGGGCAGCCCAGGCAGAGAGACCCCCTGCCGTTAAGGAGCTTATATCCTAGTGAAAATCCAAAGAACAAAATGTAGAGAAATCTCTCCAAGTGGGGAATTTGAGAAGATGGTTTTATAACTAGGAAGCTTCTCAAATCACCCCTTGCAACTGTTTGCCTTTCATGCCCAGGTAGACCTGGTCACAAAAGTTATTTAAACCCATTTATAAGCAGAGTATAATAGTTCAGGGGCAGGAAAATTGATGCACTTAAAAAAAAAATACTTTCATTCACAGCAGTGTAGCTTCTGAGGGCAGACACACCTGGATGGTGTCTCTTCTGATGGGTGCCTTCCCGATCCTATCATAAAATTTCAGGATGAAAATGTTCCATGTCACAAGAAATGCGGCCTGGAAATGAGTGCAGACTTGAATTCTGCTCAATAAAACCCTCTCTCAGATTCCATCGCGCATTTCTGGAAACTCAGATGAACACTGTCCTATATCATTATGTTTCTCCATCTTCTGCCAACTCAGATTGGAGGCAATTCTAAAACCTTATGTCTTATTGTTTCAAAAGTTCTGGGAACAGTTAGAAATACATCATGAGTATCACTTTCCATGTTTTTAAAGCCATTTGTTGACTTAGAAAACAAAGCACACTCTCCTACCTTTTTGTAAGAGTTTGAACAATGCTGAAGTGTTTGTTTGTCATTCCTAATTCCATATGCATATCCAGATACTCCATAGAAATGTTACAGGAACACAATTTAAACTCTGCAACTCAATCTGTGTGAGTAGAAAAGGGGCAGAGCCATGGGTTACAGATTTGGGGATGCTGAGCCTATTTGAGTGAATCAAAGATTTAAGGTTCAGTTAGGAAGCTGGAAGATAAAGGAATGGACCTTTGGAGACTCTGGGCCAGACTCTTCAGTGACAAATGAGACCCCAACTAATGAAAAAGCACCATGTAGAGTATGATTAAGTTAAGGTGACCAGACGTCCCGCTTTTGGTGGGACAGTCCCGATTTTTAACAATTTGTCCCGTGTCCCGCGGCGTTTTAAAAAAGTCCTGATTTTTGGAAAGAATGCACAACAAGCTAGGGAACAGCCGGAGAACAGGAAGGGAATATACTGTTTTCGGCGGCCATGTGGCTATTTAGCCAGGATATGAGTTTTATATTATTTTTGTTAATTTTATAATGTTAAACTTTAATAATAAGAAATAATTGTTGAGAACTGATTATCGAGAACTGCTTATCAAAGTTCGCATTGTTGATCAGTTGTTAGAATTCGACCACCATTGTTTGGACTTAATGAACAATGGCATTTTTTGGGATTGGCAACGACGAAAACATTTTGTAATTGTCTCTCAGACGATACACATCATACTGCGTGCTAGTAAGCTAGTTAAACAAGTGATGTCATTACAAATCAGCTATTCAGATAATTTAGGTAAGTAAATTATTTATTTATTTCATAAATACATACATTTTCTTGAATTTAGCAGACAGTACTCGTATTATTTATATTTTATAGTGGCTGGCAAAAAGTCTAGCGCCGGCCTTGAAAGTGACACTTATGACTTAAGTTACAGCAAATTCAGAGGAAAAATAATACAAGTTAGTATTGTTATTATTTAGAAAGAAATATAGGATTAAAATTAAAATAATTTTTAAAATATAATTACTTTATAACAATCAAATTAATTTAATTTATAAACTAACAATAAAATATGTTCATGTAATTATGTACCTACTTACTGTGTTTTTTAAGCAATATGTATATAACAATTTATAATATAATTTTAAATTATTTTTTTTAGATTTTTAACATAATGAGTAAGAAAAGAGGATGTAAATTCAATGATGATCTAAGAAATGAATTTCTTTTTATTAAAAAAACCAAAAGCAATTACAATATAGACCAAATTTTTAATCAAGAACCCCCCCCCCCCCCCCCCCAGTCAATGGTTTCCCGCTTTACCAATGTTAAAATCTGGTCACCTTAGATTAAGTGGAACCCAAGGTGGACAGTTCATCTATGACACTGTATTACCTACTTTTCTAGATTTCTGTGAGTTTTCAAAAAGTGGTAAATGAGGCTTCTGGAACACAACAGACTCACAACATCCCTCTCTTCATGCCTTTGAAATTCCCATGTTCATGCTGAGCTCAGGCCTCACTTCTATTTCCCACTTACCTGTCCACCTTTTCTGCTCTCCCTCTCTCAGTCTCCCTCCTCAATAATGTTCTCCTTGCTTCATTGTTTCTCTCTCTCTCTCTCTCTCTCTCTCTCTCTCTCTCTTTTCTTTGTCTAGTATCACTTCTCTCTCAATTCATAATCTCTCTCTTTCGTTTATCATATAGACATGGCTTCTATTTATCAAACCACAACCAATGTTTGCTTTGTTATTTTTACTTTAAAAGAAACAAAAAGCTTTAAAAAAGCTTAAAATTTCCTGTATTTTAAATCAGGAAATTGGCCGGACAATTCTCAGATAATTGTTTGACATATGTTCTCATTGTCTACAAATAAACTTTATTAATAGTTTTTTTATATATATATTTTAAGTTCAGACAAAGAGATGGAGGATTTTAGAAACTTATACCAGGTCAGGCAGCTCAAAGAGGACAGAGCCCATCATTTTTCAAGCAGGAAGTGACTTCCCCGTTAGTCCATGAGGCAGACAATAAATGAAGAGGGCTCGGGATTGTACTTTAGGCTTCTCTGTATTTTAATTATCACTGGAAAGTTGGAAAATAAGGGAATAACTAAGACATACAAATGAAATACATAATTCACCACAAGGACCTGAGCAAAGTTATGTCTGGGAAATGATGGAGTTTGGCCAAGGGGAACAGAGTCTATCTGATCTCACCCATTATATCACCGGGGGCTGAGCCAGATAAGAAAATAGGCTGGTCATTTTTTGCAGCACCCGGCACTATCAATTTTGAAACGGTGAAAGACTTTAATTATAGAGCCAGTTTTCATGCATTTTACCTGCTTGTTCCTTCTGATCCTCATTTAAAGCCTACTGTTTCCTTAGCAACCTGTCTTTTCCTTTTCCCCTCCATTGTGTCTTATCAGTTAACGGGCTGTTAAAAATGTTTTAAGAAAAATTATAATTTATAACAATTTATCTTGTTTAACAATAACCTGACCATTTTTCTCATTCTCTCCACAGTTAAAAGGGACCCATGTATCAAAGATGAATTATAAAACATGTCGATGATACCTTAGGAGGCCGGTGGCAGCAGGAAGAGTGCGCAATTACCTCATGTGCATCTAGGGAGACTGGTTGTTTTTTTCCTCCCATTGCTAAATACCCTCCACCTGGGAGAGTTCCAGGTACATAGTAAAGGATTAATAATTCCCAATAAGTGGATGAATTATTGAGTACATTTGATTCATTTACTTTAATCATATAACAGCTCTCCCATATTTTTGGCCTGTGCACCAAATATTTTTGTTTTGTCACTTTTTCTACAGATTCCTTATTATCTTTATATTCTTTTTGACATGCTTATGAGGTATGGGAACAAAAGTGCATTGAAAACACAGCTACTGTGGTCATTTTTTCCTTGAAATAAGAATGTAAACATGAATGTTTTATGCTATTTACTAGAGATTTTCAATTTTCCCCCTATATATTATAACTTTCTTCTTGATCGCTTTTTCCTCTATCAAAATGCCTATTTTCCAGTTCACTGAAAATTGTTAGTATCATTTAAAATCTTTTCAAATCTGGTAAAGTATTAATTTGTAAAAATAGGCCCTCTCAAATTTCAATTTTGTCTATTCTACCTATTATCAAACTGGTCATTAGAGTTCTTGTATCCTTTTCCCTGACAGTGGCCCACTATTCAGTTAAATCCTTTCTCTTAGAACTCAGCTCGTTTAAAATTTTTATTTCTCAACTGTGAGTTTAATCTTTAAGCAGATTGCTGTCTGATTCAATCTATTAGAGGAACCATGGAAAAATAACGCACTATGCTTCCATAGTGCATGTCTTATTTCATAAGCTGTTTTCATGTGTCATTGTAAAATACTGAACCTATTTCTTACATTTAGTGGTAACTATAAATATACTATGAAAAAAGAGGAGATATTAACTGACAAGCTTAAAAGGAAAATCTTATCTTTGATGTGTTAGACTTAAAAAAATAAAGACATTTAAAAAATGTTTTGAATATTACCTACATTTCACACTGAGCATGCAAAAAAAACATAAATATGAGATTGACAAGAATGAAAAAGATACATACTTAAATTTGTATAAATTGAACTCATGTGAATAACTGAGACAGATTCAAATATCACATTATGTAGAGTAAAAGGTTGAGGAGATGCCTGAATATCACTATAAAGACATTTTTATGACTGCTGGATTGAATAGTGTCCTTCAAATACCTACCCAGAATCTGTCTATGTGAACTTATTTGGCCGATGTAATCAAGTTAAGTCCATACTGAATGAGTGGACCCTGGTTGAATGGCTAGTTTCCATATAATAAAATGGAATTGGACAAAGACTGACACATGGGAAGAATGCCATGGGCTGACAGGCAGAAATGGGAGTGATGCTTCTGCAAGACAAAAAAAAATGCCAAGGACTCCAGAAACCACCAGAAGCTGCAAGAGGGCAGGCTGGATTCCCCCCCAGAGCCTTCAGAGGGAACATGGCCTTGCTGATACCTTGACTTTGGAGGTCCAGCTTTCAGAACTCTAGAAGCATAGAGTTTTCTACTTTAAGGCATCCAGTTTGTGCTAAAATGTTAAGTAGCCACAGGAACTCAACCAGTATCTGTGTTACTATGTCACTATAACTCATTGAGGGGAAAAAAAAAACAAAATGAAAACACACTCAAATAGGTCAATGGTCACAGAAAGATTGTGGGGATGTGGTAGAAGAATGTAAGTGAAGATCTCTAATTCCAGGATGTTTCCAAGTCTTGAGTTTATCCAGAGTTTCATGGATTATGTGGAATTCATGGACCACTCACTCTGATGTCAGGCAGGAAGGCATGGGGGGCAGGGGGTGTCTACAGGAAACAATCTTGGAGCAAATTGAGAAAAGTGGGAAATAGGTCCTAGTCCCACAGTTCTTACTGTTTAACTCTTCCATACAGAGGCAGTAGAGAAACACAGACTTCCAGAATCTGGGTGTCAAACATGTCACTTAGTCCATAAGTTGCTGAGCCCCTTGTGGTTTTAATGCCCCTAGTATTTTTGGCAGCTAGAATTAAATAATTTAATTCATAATGTTTCAATTGCTTTGGTTGTCATGCAGCTTATAGTCAAACTAGAGGCCTGATGCATGAAATTCGTGCAAAGGGGCTTGGCCCTCAAAGCCACAGTGGCTTGCCTCAGCTCTCACAGCCCCAGCTTCGTCCGGAAGGTAGTTTGGCTGCCCTATCTAATTAGCATATTATGCTTTTACTAGAGGCCCAGTGCACGAAATTCGTGCACGGGTGTGTGTGTGTGTGTGTATGTGTGTGTGTGTGTGTGTGTGTGTGTGTGTGTGTGTGTGTGTCTCAGCCCAACCTGCACCCTCTCCAATCTGGGACTCCTTGGGGGATGTCCAACTGCCTGTTTAGGCCCGATCCATAGGACATCCCTTTCACAATCTAGGACTGCTGGCTCCCAACTACTCGCCTGCCTGCCTTCCTGATTGCCCCTAACCGCTATGCCTGACAGCCTGATCACCCCTTAACCACTTCCCTGCCAGCCCCTGATACCCCGGTCACCCCCAAATGCCCTCCCTTGCATATTCCCTCTTTATTAGATAGGGTTTTTTCTTTAGCATATTGGACAGTCCTAACTGTTTTGTCTCAGCGGATGGATGAAGCATTGGCCTGCAGAATCAAGAGTCCCAGGTTCGATTCTGGTCAAGGGCATGTACCTTGGTTGGGGGCACATACCCAGTGGGGAGTGTGCAGGAGGCAGCTGATCAATGTTTCTCTCTCATAGATGTTTCTAGCTCTCTATCCCTTTCCCTTCCTCTCTGTAAAAAATCAATAAAATATATATTATTAAAAAAAGAAACATTTAAGATTCCTCCATATCTGCCTGGCTGGTGTGACTCAATGGTTGGGACCCCAGGCTGCCACTGCTGGCAGGGGATGGGGCCCTGGCCAGGCTGAGACCCCAGCCCAGGCTGCTGCCTCAGTCCAGCCAAGCTGAGATCCCTGCTCAGGCTGCCATCTCAGCCTGGCTGTGGATAGCCTGGTGGGGGTGTGCGTCTCCAGCCCAGGCTGCCTTCACTGGCCTGAAGATAGCTTGGTGGGGGTGCACCACCCTGCCGCTGCTGCTGGCTGGGTGATCATGCAGTTGGGTGCCCAGCCCTGCAGGAATGAGACCCCAGCCCAGGCAGCCGCCTCGGCCAGGGATCATGCGGCTTGGGTGCCAGGCCCTGCAGGTCTGAGACCCCAGCCCAAGCAGCTCGGCTTGGGGGCGAGGCCTGGCGGCCTGAGTTCCCCCAGCCCAAGCCGGTGTGGCTTGCCAGCCATCGCACGGCTTGGGGACATGGCCCTGGCAGCCTGAGACCCCAGCCCAAGCCTGTGCGGCTTGCCAGGGATCACTCGCGTGGCTTGGGGGCGTGGCCTGGCGGCCTGAGACCCCCAGCCCAAGCCGGCGTGGCTTGAGAGCAGAAAAGGAAGGAGAATGGACACAAAATAGCAAACAGAATAACCAGCGGCCCCATGTGTATACTCATTTACTCAAAATGCATTGACATAAAACCTCATTTCCACTGGTCCCCTCCAGGGCAGGGATGAAATCATAATATCTAGAACCATATTTCCTAAGACTTTTGACAAGTAATAATAGTATTGATAACATTAATAGAGTCCTTATTAGGATCCAGACTTCTATGCAAAGTGCATTATCTACTGCACATTATCTTCTTTGATTCTAATAATACTCTATAAGTAGGTACTATGGTATTTTTTAATGCATGAAAAATTTAAATATAATACTTATACTAAAGGTTGCTTATATGCCAGACATTTCTCCTAGTCTACACTCTCCAATATGATAAGCCACATGTGCTGTTGAACACTTAAATGTGGCCATATCCAAATTAAGATGTGTTCAAGGTGGATAACACACACTGGGTTTTAAAGACTATGAAAAAACAATGTGTAATACCTCGTTATATTTTTATATTGATTACATTTGGTATATATTGTGTAAAATAAAATAAATGATTAAAACTCATTTTACCCATTTATATCTTAACGTGGCTACTAGAAAACTTAACATGGCATATGTAATCCACATTTGTAGTTTGTATCACATTTTCATTGGAAAAAGCTGCTCTAAGTGCTTTACATAAACACCAACAGGCAGAAACTGTATTTAAACCTAGATCTTCTCATCCAAAAGGTTGTGGTTTAGTCACCATGCTATCTAATGTCCAAATTGTTCCCAAATGAGCAAATGCGAATAAAACTTGCCATCTTGAGATCCTGCTGTGTACCAGGCGCTGTATACTAGATATTTTATGTATTCTGCTCTGAACAACCATGCATGATAGGTACTATTTTATTCATTTGTTAGATGAAAAAATATAATTTTAATGTAACATACTCTTAACTACAAAGCCAGTAAGTAGATAATCAAAATGTAAATCCAAGACAGATTCCAATGTCCCTGGTCTTGAACACAATGTTATAGGAACTTTTTCGTATGAATGTTTTCTAAAACACATTTTAATACATTTTTATTGATTTCAGAGAGGGAGGGAGAGAGAGATAGAAACATCAATGCTGGTAGAGAATCACTGACGGGCTGTCTCCTGCATGCCCCGCACTGGGGATTGAGCCCGCAACTCAGGCATGTGCTCTGACTGGGGATTGAAGCGTGACCTCCTGGTCATTGAGCCACACCAGCCAGGCTGTATAAATGCTTTTAAAAACAAAGTGAACATGTTAAAATTTCAGAGACAAAAATAGATGATATGTGTCTGAATATACTCAAAAAGCTAAATTGTTGGGACACTTAATAACTTATTCTATAACAGGACATGATTAGCAGTAGGCAGAATTTCTCAAACATGACCTGGCAGATTAAGAGTTATTAATATGGAAATCTTACATGATGAACAGCACAATGGGAACACCTAGTTGATCATCAATCACTGAGTATCCACAACATATGAGGAGAATCCATCATGCTGCTAACAGAGGCATTCACACATGCATACTCACAAACATGGACAAACCTTGTGAGTCTGGGAGCTGATTTCTCCACCATAGGAGACAACTAAATGGTAAATGGAAAGATCATGGGGAAAACTCACTACAAGATGTGATCATCAATAATCTATCAAGGATCTACACGGAGCTATGATTTATATAGAAAGTATAGCAAATAATAAAGTCCTTTTCAATCACCTTTTATACATAGGAATTAAATACTATATTCTAAAATTTTCATACAAGAACCAAAAACTGGAAACAGCCTTCCCTATGGTACTGCAATGCTAGAATAGCAGAAATTAATTTTGTAATATATTTATCATATTTATTTAATTTTCCTCTTATGTTGTGGTTCTCAGTTTGTTTCATGTGAACTCTATTTTCCCACAACCTTTGTGTACCCAGAAGAAAATATTTTTTCAGAATAGAGGTATTTTACAGAAAGACTTTTTCTCTTTTAATTCACAAAAATATATTGGTGAAGTTTAATTAACATAAATGTGTTCTAATTTTAGAACAAATAAATGCATTGTTTATGGATAAATTTTAGTACCTATAAATATTTCCTGGGTGGTATCTTTTCTGTGTGTGAAAAAGACACACAATAATATCACTGTAATTTTACTTTTGAAGGTTTTGGGTAGTCACAGTGGGAGAATGCGAAGAGGGGTAAAGAGGGATAGTGTAGAACATTTAGAAAAAGAAGACCTAAATCCCCTAGCTGAAACAAAAGGCACAGATCATTAAAAATTTCGTAGTTAATTTCAGAACAGTTTTTGAGCTCATCACTCAATGAAGCCTGAACTTTTATGAAACCAGATGCTGAATAAGGAGCAGTTTCTTATTCGGGGATCATGCCTGGATTCTAAGCGAATGTGTTCTAAACCACGTTGATCAATTGGAAGCTATAAAAATGACGAGCATTCTTTCTGCCCTGGGTTTTGCAGTGTCCAGACTTCTCGTTATTTACCTTCAATATATCCTCAGTAGGAATCGTGGTAACGGAAATCATTTCCTTTCTCTTTTTTTTTCCTTCTGTAAAGCATATGGCCCAATCTGTCCTGTGAAAACTCCAATTTATTTTAGCATTCATGAAACTTCAGGACTAATTTCCTGAGCCAAACCATAATTACTTTAATTCTACACTGCTGGAGAGAATTTGAAAACAGGACTTCTTTAGAAGAAAATTAACTTATATAATGAGTGAAGAGATAAATCATATTAGCTCTAATTAAAGTATATTAACATTTTGGTTGCATATGA